>NW_027140405.1:739716-1109574 GCF_036365525.1 Heterodontus francisci | reverse complement strand
ATGGGGTTTCACTGCGTATCAGGATCCTGCCAGATGTGAATGGTGTTTCACAGCGGATCAGGATCCTGCCAGGTGTGTACGGGGTTTTAACAGTGTATCAGGGTCCTGTCAGATGTGTATGGAGTTTTCACAGTGCATCAGGATCCTTCCAGATGTGTATGGGTGTTTCACAGTGTATCAGGATCCTGCATCGTGTGGATGGGGTTTCACAGTTTATCAGGTTCCTGCCAGGTGTGATTGGGGTTTTCACAGTGTATCAGGATCCTGCCAGGTGTGTATGGGGTTTTCACAGTGTATCAGGATCCTGCCAAGAGTGTATGTGTGTTTCACAGATTATTAGGATCCTGCCAGGTGTGTCTGGGATTTTCACAGCATATCAGGATTCTGCCGGTTGTGTATGGTGGTTTCACAGTTTATCAGGATCCTGCCAGGTGTGTATGTGGTTTTCACAGTTTATCAGGATCCTGCCAGATGTGAATGGGGTTTCACTGTGTATCAGGATGCTGCCAGATGTGAATGGTGTTTCACTGTTCATCAAGAACCTGCCAGGTGTGTACGGGGATTTCGCAGTGCATCAGGCTCCTGCCAGGTGTGTATGGGGGTTTCACAGTATATCAGTTTCCTGCAAGGTGTGTATGGGGGTTTCACAGTTTATCAGGATCCTGCCTGGTGTGTATGTGGGTTTCACAGTTTATCAGGATCCTGCCAGATGTGTATGGGGTTTCACAGTTTATCAGGATCCTGCCAGGTGTGTATGGGGTTTTCACAGTGCATCAGGATCCTGTCAGATGTGTATGGGGTGTTCACAGTCCATCAGTTTGCTTCCAGATGTGTATGGGATATATATACTGTGGATCCGGATCCTGCCAGGTGTGTATGGGGTTTCACAGTTTATCAGGATCCTGCCAGGTGTGTGTGGGGTTTTCACAGTGTATCAGGATACTGCCAGGTGTGTATGGGGTTTTCACAGGGTATCAGGATCCTGCCAGATGTGAATGGGGTTTCACTGCGTATCAGGATCCTGCATCGTTTGAATAGGGTTTCACAGTTTACCTGGTTCCTGCCAGGTGTGTATGGGGTTTTCACAGTATATCAGGATCCTGCCAGGTGTGTATGGGGTTTTCACAGAGTAACAGGATCCTGCCAGGTGTGTATGTGGGTTTCACAGTTTATCAGGACCCTGCCAGGTGTGTCTGGGGTTTTCACAGATTATCAGGATCCTGCCAGGTGTGTATGGGGGTTTCACAGTTTATCAGGATGCTGCCTGGTGTGTATGTGGGTTTCACAGTTTATCAGGATCCTGCCAGATGTTAATGGGGTTTTCACAGTGCATCAGGATCCTGCCAGATGTGTTTGGAGATTTCACAGTGGATCAGGATCCTGCCAGATGTGAATGAGGTTTTCACAGTGCATCAGGATCCTGCCAGGTGTGTATGTGGGTTTCACAGTTTATCAGGACCCTGCCAGGTGTGTATGTGGGTTTCACAGATTATCAGGATCCTGCCAGGTGTGTCTGGGGGTTTCACTGTGTATCAGGATCCTGTCAGATGTGAATGGTGTTTCACTGTGCATCAGGAACCTGCCAGGTGTGTACGGGGATTTCACAGTTCATCAGGCTCCTGCCAGGTGTGTATGGTGGTTTCACAGTATATCAGGATCCTGCCAGGTGTGCATGGGCTTTCACAGTATATCAGGATCCTGCCTGGTGTGTTTGGGGTTTTCAGTTTATCAGCATCCCGCCAGGTGGGTATGGGGGTTTCACAGTTTATCAGCATCCTGCCAGGTGCGTATGGGGTATATACAGTGGATCAGGATCCTGCCAGGTGTGTATGGGGTTTTCACATTGTATCAGGATCCTGCCAAGTGTGTATGGGGTTTTCACAGTGTATCAGGATCCTGCCAGGTGTGTATGGGGTTTTCACAGTGTAACAGGATCCTGCCAGATGTGAATGGGGTTTCACTGCGTATCAGGATCCTGCCAGATGTGAATGGTGTTTCACAGTGGATCAGGATCCTGCCAGGTGTGTACGGGGTTTTCACAGTGTATCAGGATCCTGCCAGATGTGTATGGAGATTTCACAGTGGATCAGGATCCTGCCAGATGTGAATGAGGTTTTCACAGTGCATCAGGATCCTGCCAGATGTGTATGGGTGTTTCACAGTGTATCAGGATCCTGCATCGTGTGTATGGGGTTTCACAGTTTACCTGGTTGCTGCCAGGTGTGTATGGGGTTTTCACAGTATATCAGGATCCTGCCAGGTGTGTATGGGGTTTTCACGGAGTATCAGGATCCTGCCAGGTGTGTATGTGGGTTTCACAGTTTATCAGGACCCTGCCAGGTATGTCTGGGGTTTTCACAGATTATCAGGATCCTGCCAGGTTTGTATGGGGGTTTCACAGTTTATCAGGATCCTGCCTGGTGTGTATGTGGGTTTCACAGTTTATCAGGATCCTGCCAGATGTGAATGGGGTTTTCACAGTGCATCAGGATCCTGCCAGATGTGTTTGGAGATTTCACAGCGGATCAGGATCCTGCCAGATGTGAGTGAGGTTTTCACAGTGCACCAGGATCCTGCCAGGTGTGTATGTGGGTTTCACTGTTTTTCAGGACCCTGCCAGGTGTGTATGTGGGTTTCACAGATTATCAGGATCCTGCCAGGTGTGTCTGGGGTTTTCACAGTATATCAGGATCCTTCCCATTGTGTATGGGGGTTTCACAGTGTATCAGGATCCTGCCAGGTGTGTATGGTGTTTTCACAGTGTATCAGGATACTGCCAGATGTGAATGGGGTTTCACTGCGTATCAGGATCCTGCCAGATGTGAATGGTGTTTCACAGCGGATCAGGATCCTGCCAGGTGTGTACGGGGTTTTAACAGTGTATCAGGGTCCTGTCAGATGTGTATGGAGATTTTACAGTGGATCAGGATCCTGCCAGATGTGAATGAGGTTTTCACAGTGCATCAGGATCCTGCCAGATGTGTATGGAGTTTTCACAGTGCATCAGGATCCTTCCAGATGTGTATGGGTGTTTCACAGTGTATCAGGATCCTGCATCGTGTGGATGGGGTTTCACAGTTTATCAGGTTCCTGCCAGGTGTGATTGGGGTTTTCACAGTGTATCAGGATCCTGCCAGGTGTGTATGGGGTTTTCACAGTGTATCAGGATCCTGCCAGGAGTGTATGTGGGTTTCACAGATTATCAGGATCCTGCCAGGTGTGTCTGGGATTTTCACAGCATATCAGGATTCTGCCGGTTGTGTATGGTGGTTTCCCAGTTTATCAGGATCCTGCCAGGTGTGTATGTGGTTTTCACCGTTTATCAGGATCCTGCCAGATGTGAATGGGGTTTCACTGTGTATCAGGATGCTGCCAGATGTGAATGGTGTTTCACTGTTCATCAAGAACCTGCCAGGTGTGTACGGGGATTTCACAGTGCATCAGGCTCCTGCCAGGTGTGTATGGGGGTTTCACAGTATATCAGTTTCCTGCAAGGTGTGTATGGGGGTTTCACAGTTTATCAGGATCCTGCCTGGTGTGTATGTGGGTTTCACAGTTTATCAGGATCCTGCCAGATGTGAATGGGGTTTTCACAGTGCATCAGGATCCTGTCAGATGTGTATGGGGTTTTCACAGTCCATCAGTTTGCTTCCAGATGTGTATGGGATATATATACTGTGGATCCGGATCCTGCCAGGTGTGTATGGGGTTTCACAGTTTATCAGGATCCTGCCAGGTGTGTATGGTGTTTTCACAGTGTATCAGGATACTGCCAGATGTGAATGGGGTTTCACTGCGTATCAGGATCCTGCCAGATGTGAATGGTGTTTCACAGCGGATCAGGATCCTGCCTGGTGTGTACGGGGTTTTAACAGTGTATCAGGGTCCTGTCAGATGTGTATGGAGATTTTACAGTGGATCAGGATCCTGCCAGATGTGAATGAGGTTTTCACAGTGCATCAGGATCCTGCCAGATGTGTATGGAGTTTTCACAGTGCATCAGGATCCTTCCAGATGTGTATGGGTGTTTCACAGTGTATCAGGATCCTGCATCGTGTGGATGGGGTTTCACAGTTTATCAGGTTCCTGCCAGGTGTGATTGGGGTTTTCACAGTGTATCAGGATCCTGCCAGGTGTGTATGGGGTTTTCACAGTGTATCAGGATCCTGCCAGGAGTGTATGTGGGTTTCACAGATTATCAGGATCCTGCCAGGTGTGTCTGGGATTTTCACAGCATATCAGGATTCTGCCGGTTGTGTATGGTGGTTTCCCAGTTTATCAGGATCCTGCCAGGTGTGTATGTGGTTTTCACCGTTTATCAGGATCCTGCCAGATGTGAATGGGGTTTCACTGTGTATCAGGATGCTGCCAGATGTGAATGGTGTTTCACTGTTCATCAAGAACCTGCCAGGTGTGTACGGGGATTTCACAGTGCATCAGGCTCCTGCCAGGTGTGTATGGGGGTTTCACAGTATATCAGTTTCCTGCAAGGTGTGTATGGGGGTTTCACAGTTTATCAGGATCCTGCCTGGTGTGTATGTGGGTTTCACAGTTTATCAGGATCCTGCCAGATGTGAATGGGGTTTTCACAGTGCATCAGGATCCTGTCAGATGTGTATGGGGTTTTCACAGTCCATCAGTTTGCTTCCAGATGTGTATGGGATATATATACTGTGGATCCGGATCCTGCCAGGTGTGTATGGGGTTTCACAGTTTATCAGGATCCTGCCAGGTGTGTATGGGGTTTTCACAGTTTATCAGGATCCTGCCACGTGTGTATGGGGTTTTCACAGTGTATCAGGATCCTGCCAGGTGTTTATGTGGGTTTCACAGATTATCAGCATCCTGCCTGGTGTGTATGTGGGTTTCACAGATTATCAGGATCCTGCCAGGTGTGTCTGGGGTTTTCACAGTTTATCAGGATCCTGCCACGTGTGTATGGGGTTTTCACAGTGTATCAGGATCCTGCCAGGTGTGTATGTGGGTTTCACAGTTTGTCAGGACCCTGCCAGGTGTGTATGTGGGTTTCACAGATTATCAGGATCCTGCCAGGTGTGTCTGGTGTTTTCACAGTATATCAGGATCCTTCCCATTGTGTATGGGGGTTTCACAGTGTATCAGGATCCTGCCAGGTGTGTATGGTGTTTTCACAGTGTATCAGGATACTGCCAGATGTGAATGGGGTTTCACTGCGTATCAGGATCCTGCCAGATGTGAATGGTGTTTCACAGCGGATCAGGATCCTGCCAGGTGTGTACGGGGTTTTAACAGTGTATCAGGGTCCTGTCAGATGTGTATGGAGTTTTCACAGTGCATCAGGATCCTTCCAGATGTGTATGGGTGTTTCACAGTGTATCAGGATCCTGCATCGTGTGGATGGGGTTTCACAGTTTATCAGGTTCCTGCCAGGTGTGATTGGGGTTTTCACAGTGTATCAGGATCCTGCCAGGTGTGTATGGGGTTTTCACAGTGTATCAGGATCCTGCCAGGAGTGTATGTGTGTTTCACAGATTATTAGGATCCTGCCAGGTGTGTCTGGGATTTTCACAGCATATCAGGATTCTGCCGGTTGTGTATGGTGGTTTCACAGTTTATCAGGATCCTGCCAGGTGTGTATGTGGTTTTCACAGTTTATCAGGATCCTGCCAGATGTGAATGGGGTTTCACTGTGTATCAGGATGCTGCCAGATGTGAATGGTGTTTCACTGTTCATCAAGAACCTGCCAGGTGTGTACGGGGATTTCACAGTGCATCAGGCTCCTGCCAGGTGTGTATGGGGGTTTCACAGTATATCAGTTTCCTGCAAGGTGTGTATGGGGGTTTCACAGTTTATCAGGATCCTGCCTGGTGTGTATGTGGGTTTCACAGTTTATCAGGATCCTGCCAGATGTGAATGGGGTTTTCACAGTGCATCAGGATCCTGTCAGATGTGTATGGGGTGTTCACAGTCCATCAGTTTGCTTCCAGATGTGTATGGGATATATATACTGTGGATCCGGATCCTGCCAGGTGTGTATGGGGTTTCACAGTTTATCAGGATCCTGCCAGTTGTGTATGGGGTTTTCACAGTTTATCAGGATCCTGCCAGGTGTGTATGGGGTTTTCACAGTGTATTGGGATCCTGCCAGGTGTGTATGTGGGTTTCACAGATTATCTGGATCCTGCCAGATGTGTCTGGGGTTTTCACAGTATATCAGGATCCTGCCGGTTGTGTATGGGGGTTTCACAGTGTATCAGGATCCTGCCAGGTGTGTATGGGGTTTTCACAGTGCATCAGGATCCTGCCAGATGTGTATGGAGTTTTCACATTGCATCAGGATCCTTCCAGATGTGTATGGGTGTTTCACAGTGTATCAGGATCCTGCATCGTGTGGATGGGGTTTCACAGTGTATCAGGATCCTGCCAGGTGTGTCTGGGGTTTTCACAGTGTATCAGGATCCCGCCAGGTGTTTATGTGGGTTTCACAGATTATCAGGATCCTGCCAGGTGCGTCTGGGATTTTCACAGTATATCAGGGTGCTGCCGGTTGTGTATGGGGGATTCACAGTTTATCAGGATCCTGCCAGGTGTGTATGTGGGTTTCACAGTTTATCAGGATCCTGCCAGATATGAATGGGGTTTCACTGTGTATCAGGATCCTGCCAGATGTGAATGGTGTTTCACTGTGCATCAGGAACCTGCCAGGTGTGTACGGGGATTTCACAGTGCATCAGGCTCCTGCCAGGTGTGTATGGTGGTTTCACAGTATATCAGTATCCTGCCAGGTGTGCATGGGTTTTCACAGTATATCAGGATCCTGCCTGGTGTGTTTGGGGGTTTCAGTTTATCAGGATCCCGCCAGATGGGTATGGGGGTTTCACAGTTTATCAGCATCCTGCCAGGTGTGTATGGGGTATATACAGTGGATCAGGATCCTGCCAGGTGTGTATGGGGTTTTCACAGTGCATCAGGATCCTGCCAGATGTGTATGGGTGTTTCACAGTGTATCAGGATCCTGCATCGTGTGTATGGGGTTTCACAGTTTACCTGGTTCCTGCCAGGTGTGTATGGGATTTTCACATTGTATCAGGATCCTGCCAGGTGTGTATGGGGTTATCACAGTGTATCAGGATCCTGCCAGGTGTGTATGTGGGTTTCACAGTTTATCAGGACCCTGCCAGGTGTGTCTGGGGTTTTCACAGATTATCATGATCCTGCCAGGTGTGTATGGGGGTTTCACAGTTAATGAGGATCCTGCCAGGTGTGTATGTGGGTTTCACAGTTTATCAGGATCCTGCCAGATATGAATGGGGTTTCACTGTGTATCAGGATCCTGCCAGATGTGAATGGTGTTTCACTGTGCATCAGGAACCTGCCAGGTGTGTACGGGGATTTCACAGTGCATCAGGCTCCTGCCAGGTGTGTATGGTGGTTTCACAGTATATCAGGATCCTGCCAGGTGTGCATGGGTTTTCACAGTATATCAGGATCCTGCCTGGTGTGTTTGGGGGTTTCAGTTTATCAGGATCCCGCCAGATGGGTATGGGGGTTTCACAGTTTATCAGCATCCTGCCAGGTGTGTATGGGGTATATACAGTGGATCAGGATCCTGCCAGGTGTGTATGGGGTTTTCACAGTGTATCAGGATCCTGCCAAGTGTGTATGGGGTTTTCACAGTGGATCAGGATCCTGCCAGGTGTGTATGGGCTTTTCACAGTGGATCAGGATCCTGCCAGGTGTGTGTGGGTTTTTCACAGTGTATCAGGATACTGCCAGGTGTGTATGGGGTTTTCACAGTGTATCAGGATCCTGCCAGATGTGAATGGGGTTTCACTGCGTATCAGGATCCTGCCAGATGTGAATGGTGTTTCACAGTGGATCAGGATCCTGCCAGGTGTGTACGGGGTTTTCACAGTGTATCAGGATCCTGCCAGATGTGTATGGAGATTTCACAGTGGATCAGGATCCTGCCAGATGTGAATGAGGTTTTCACAGTGCATCAGGGTCCTGCCAGATGTGTATGGGGTTTTCACAGTGCATCAGGATCCTGCATCGTGTGTATGGGGTTTCACAGTTTACCTGGTTCCTGCCAGGTGTGTATGGGGTTTTCACAGTGTATCAGGATCCTGCCAGGTGTGTATGGGGTTTTCACAGTGTATCAGTATCCTGCCAGGTGTGTATGGGGTATATACAGTGGATCAGGATCCTGCCAGGTGTGTATGGGGTTTTCACAGTGTATCAGGATCCTGCCAAGTGTGTATGGGGTTTTCACAGTGGATCAGAATCCTGCCAGGTGTGTATGGGCTTTTCACAGTGGATCAGGATCCTGCCAGGTGTGTGTGGGGTTTTCACAGTGTATCAGGATACTGCCAGGTGTGTATGGGGTTTTCACAGTGTATCAGGATCCTGCCAGATGTGAATGGTGTTTCACAGTGGATCAGTATCCTGCCAGGTTTGTACGGGGTTTTCACAGTGTATCAGGATCCTGCCAGATGTGTATGGAGATTTCACAGTGCATCAGGGTCCTGCCAGATGTGTATGGGGTTTTCACAGTGCATCAGGATCCTGCATCGTGTGTATGGGGTTTCACAGTTTACCTGGTTCCTGCCAGGTGTGTATGGGGTTTTCACAGTGTATCAGGATCCTGCCAGGTGTGTATGTGTGTTTCACAGTTTATCAGGACCCTGCCAGGTGTGTCTGGGATTTTCACAGTATATCAGCGTCCTGCCGGTTGTGTATGGGGGTTTCACAGTTTATCAGGATCCAGCCAGGTGTGTATGTGGGTTTCACAGTTTATCAGGATCCTGCCAGATGTGAATGGTGTTTCACTGTGCATCAGGAACCTGCCAGGTGTGTACGGGGATTTCACAGTGCATCAGGCTCCTGCCAGGTGTGTATGGTGGTTTCACAGTATATCAGGATCCTGCCAGGTGTGCATGGGTTTTCACAGTATATCAGGATCCTGCCTGGTGTGTTTGGGGGTTTCAGTTTATCAGGATCCCGCCAGATGGGTATGGGGGTTTCACAGTTTATCAGCATCCTGCCAGGTGTGTATGGGGTATATACAGTGGATCAGGATCCTGCCAGGTGTGTATGGGGTTTTCACAGTGTATCAGGATCCTGCCAAGTGTGTATGGGGATTTCACAGTGGATCAGGATCCTGCCAGGTGTGTATGGGCTTTTCACAGTGGATCAGGATCCTGCCAGGTGTGTGTGGGTTTTTCACAGTGTATCAGGATACTGCCAGGTGTGTATGGGGTTTTCACAGTGTATCAGGATCCTGCCAGATGTGAATGGGGTTTCACTGCGTATCAGGATCCTGCCAGATGTGAATGGTGTTTCACAGTGGATCAGGATCCTGCCAGGTGTGTACGGGGTTTTCACAGTGTATCAGGATCCTGCCAGATGTGTATGGAGATTTCACAGTGGATCAGGATCCTGCCAGATGTGAATGAGGTTTTCACAGTGCATCAGGGTCCTGCCAGATGTGTATGGGGTTTTCACAGTGCATCAGGATCCTGCATCGTGTGTATGGGGTTTCACAGTTTACCTGGTTCCTGCCAGGTGTGTATGGGGTTTTCACAGTGTATCAGGATCCTGCCAGGTGTGTATGGGGTTTTCACAGTGTATCAGTATCCTGCCAGGTGTGTATGGGGTATATACAGTGGATCAGGATCCTGCCAGGTGTGTATGGGGTTTTCACAGTGTATCAGGATCCTGCCAAGTGTGTATGGGGTTTTCACAGTGGATCAGGATCCTGCCAGGTGTGTATGGGCTTTTCACAGTGGATCAGGATCCTGCCAGGTGTGTGTGGGGTTTTCACAGTGTATCAGGATACTGCCAGATGTGTATGGGGTTTTCACAGTGTATCAGGATCCTGCCAGATGTGAATGGTGTTTCACAGTGGATCAGTATCCTGCCAGGTGTGTACGGGGTTTTCACAGTGTATCAGGATCCTGCCAGATGTGTATGGAGATTTCACAGTGCATCAGGGTCCTGCCAGATGTGTATGGGGTTTTCACAGTGCATCAGGATCCTGCATCGTGTGTATGGGGTTTCACAGTTTACCTGGTTCCTGCCAGGTGTGTATGGGGTTTTCACAGTGTATCAGGATCCTGCCAGGTGTGTATGGGGTTTTCACAGTGTATCAGGATCCTGCCAGGTGTGTATGTGTGTTTCACAGTTTATCAGGACCCTGCCTGGTGTGTCTGGGATTTTCACAGTATATCAGCGTCCTGCCGGTTGTGTATGGGGGTTTCACAGTTTATCAGGATCCAGCCAGGTGTGTATGTGGGTTTCACAGTTTATCAGGATCCTGCCAGATGTGAATGGGGTTTCACTGTGTATCAGGATCCTGCCAGATGTGAATGGTGTTTCACTGTGCATCAGGAACCTGCCAGGTGTGTACGGGTATTTCACAGTGCATCAGGCTCCTGCCAGGTGTGTATGGTGGGTTCACAGTATACCAGGATGCTGCCAGGTGTGCATGGGCTTTCACAGTATATCAGGATCCTGCCTGGTGTGTTTGGGGGTTTCAGTTTATCAGGATCCCGCCAGGTGAATAAGGGGGATCCACAGTTTATCAGCATCCTCCCAGGTGCGTATGGGGTATATACAGTGGATCAGGATCCTGCCAGGTGTGTATGGGGTTTTCACAGTGGATCAGGATCCTGCCAAGTGTGTATGGGGTTTTCACAGTGAATCAGGATCCTGCCAGGTGTGTATGGGGTTTTCACAGTGGATCAGGATCCTGCCAGGTGTGTGTGGGGTTTTCACAGTGTATCAGGATCCTGCCAGGTGTGTATGGGGTTTTCACAGTGTAGCAGGATCCTGCCAGATGTGAATGGGGTTTCACTGCGTATCAGGATCCTGCCAGATGTGTATGGGGTTTCACAGTGGATCAGGCTCCTGCCAGGTGTGTACGGGGTTTTCACAGTGTATCAGGATCCTGCCAGATGTGTATGGAGATTTCACAGAGGATCAGGATCCTGCCAGATGTGAATGGTGTTTTCACAGTGCATCAGGATCCTGCCAGATGTGTATGGGTGTTTCACAGTGTATCAGGATCCTGCATCGTGTGTATGGGGTTTCACAGTTTACCTCGTTCCTGCCAGGTGTGTATGGGATTTTCACATTGTATCAGGATCCTGCCAGGTGTGTATGGGGTTATCACAGTGTATCAGGATCCTGCCAGGTGTGTATGTGGGTTTCACAGATTATCAGGATCCTGCCAGGTGTGTCTGGGGTTTTCACAGTATATCAGGATCCTGCCGGTTGTGCATGAGGGTTTCACAGTTTATCAGGATCCTGCCAGGTGTGTATGTGGGTTTCACAG
Organism: Heterodontus francisci; assembly: GCF_036365525.1. Classification (NCBI taxonomy): domain Eukaryota; kingdom Metazoa; phylum Chordata; class Chondrichthyes; order Heterodontiformes; family Heterodontidae; genus Heterodontus; species Heterodontus francisci. The sequence continues at coordinate 1,098,259 of NW_027140405.1, read as the reverse complement.
TTTACCTGGTTCCTGCCAGGTGTGTATGGGGTTTTCACAGTGTATCAGGATCCTGCCAGGTGTGTATGGGGTTTTCACAGTGTATCAGGATCCTGCCAGGTGTGTATGTGTGTTTCACAGTTTATCAGGACCCTGCCAGGTGTGTCTGGGATTTTCACAGTATATCAGCGTCCTGCCGGTTGTGTATGGGGGTTTCACAGTTTATCAGGATCCAGCCAGGTGTGTATGTGGGTTTCACAGTTTATCAGGATCCTGCCAGATGTGAATCGGGTTTCACTGTGTATCAGGATCCTGCCAGATGTGAATGGTGTTTCACTGTGCATCAGGAACCTGCCAGGTGTGCACGGGTATTTCACAGTGCATCAGGCTCCTGCCAGGTGTGTATGGTGGGTTCACAGTATATCAGGATGCTGCCAGGTGTGTATGTGGGTTTCACAGTTTACCTGGTTTCTGCCAGGTGTGTATGGGGTTTTCACAGTGTATCAGGATCCTGCCAGGTGTGTATGGGGTTTTCACAGTGTATCAGGATCCTGCCAGGTGTGTATGTGGGTTTCACAGTTTATCAGGACCCTGCCAGGTGTGTCTGGGGTTTTCACAGATTATCAGGATCCTGCCAGGTGTGTATGTGGGTTTCACAGTTTATCAGGATCCTGCCAGATGTGAATCGGGTTTCACTGTGTATCAGGATCCTGCCAGATGTGAATGGTGTTTCACTGTGCATCAGGAACCTGCCAGGTGTGTACGGGTATTTCACAGTGCATCAGGCTCCTGCCAGGTGTGCATGAGGGTTTCACAGTTTATCAGGATCCTGCCAGGTGTGTATGTGGGTTTCACAGTTTACCTGGTTCCTGCCAGGTGTGTATGGGGTTTTCACAGTGTATCAGGATCCTGCCAGGTGTGTATGGGGTTTTCACAGTGTATCAGGATCCTGCCAGGTGTGTATGTGGGTTTCACAGTTTATCAGGACCCTGCCAGGTGTGTCTGGGGTTTTCACAGATTATCAGGATCCTGCCAGGTGTGTATGGGGGTTTCACAGTTAATGAGGATCCTGCCTGGTGTGTATGTGGGTTTCACAGTTTATCAGGATCCTGCCAGATGTGAATGGGGTTTTCACTGTGCATCAGGATCCTGTCAGATGTGTATGGGGTTTGCACAGTCCATCAGTTTGCTTCCAGATGTGTATGGGGTATATATTCAGTGGATCAGGCTTCTGCCAGGTGTGTATGGGGTTTCACAGATTATCAGCATCCTTCCTGGTGTGGATGGGGTTTTCGCATTGGATCAGGATTCTGCCAGGTGTGTGTGGGGTTTTCACAGTGTATCAGGATCCTGCCAGGTGTGTATGGGGTTTTCACAGTGTATCAGGATCCTGCCAGATGTGAATGGGGTTTCACTGCGTATCAGGATCCTGCCAGATGTAAATGGTGTTTCACAGTGGATCAGAATCCTGCCAGGTTTGTACGGGGTTTTCACAGTGTATCAGGGTCCAGCCAGATGTGTATGGAGATTTCACAGTGGATCAGGATCCTGCCAGATGTGAATGAGTATTTCACAGTGCATCAGGATCCTGCCAGATGTGTATGGAGTTTTCACAGTACATCAGGATCCTTCCAGATGTGTATGGGTGTTTCGCAGTGTATCAGGATCCTGCATCGTGTGGATGGGGTTTCACAGTTTATCAGGTTCCTGCCAGGTGTGTATGTGGGTTTCACAGATTATCAGGATCCTGCCAGGTGTGTCTGGGGTTTTCTCAGTATATCAGGAGCCTGCCGGTTGTGCATGGGGGTTTCACAGTTTATCAGGATCCTGCCAGGTGTGTATGTGGGTTTCACAGTTTATCAGGATCCTGCCAGATGTGAATGGGGTTTCACTGTGTATCAGGATCCTGCCAGATGTGAATGGTGTTTCACTGTGCATCAGGAACCTGCCAGGTGTGTCCGGGGATTTCAGAGTGCATCAGGCTCCTGCCAGGTGTGTATGGGGGTTTCACAGTATATCGGGATCCTGCCAGGTGTGCATGGGTTTTCACAGTATATCAGGATCCTGCCTGGTGTGTATGGGGGTTTCAGTTTATCAGGATCCCGCCAGGTGTGTATGGGGGTTTCACAGTTTATCAGCATCCTGCCAGGTGCGTATGGGGTATATACAGTGGATCAGGATCCTGCCAGGTGTGTATGGGGTTTTCACAGTGTATCAGGATCCTGCCAAGTGTGTATGGGGTTTTCACAGTGGACCAGGATCCTGCCAGGTGTGTATGGGGTTTTCACAGTGAATCAGGATCCTGCCAGGTGTGTGTGGGGTTTTCACATTGTATCAGGATCCTGCCAGGTGTGTATGGGGTTTTCACAGTGTATCAGGATCCTGCCAGATGTGAATGGGGTTTCACTGCGTATCAGGATCCTGCCAGATGTGAATGGTGTTTCACAGTGGATCAGGATCCTGCCAGGTGTGTACGGGGTTTTCACAGTGTATCAGGGTCCTGCCAGATGTGTATGGAGATTTCACAGTGGATCAGGATCCTGCCAGATGTGAATGAGTTTTTCACAGTGCATCAGGATCCTGCCAGATGTGTATGGAGATTTCACAGGACATCAGGATCCTTCCAGATGTGTATGGGTGTTTCGCAGTGTATCAGGATCCTGCATCGTGTGGATGGGGTTTCACAGTTTATCAGGTTCCTGCCAGGTGTGTATGTGGGTTTCACAGATTATCAGGATCCTGCCAGGTGTGTCTGGGGTTTTCACAGTATATCAGGATCCTGCCGGTTGTGCATGGGGTTTTCACAGTTTATCAGGATCCTGCCAGGTGTGTATGTGGGTTTCACAGTTTATCAGGATCCTGCCAGATGTGAATGGGGTTTCACTGTGTATCAGGATCCTGCCAGATGTGAATGGTGTTTCACTGTGCATCAGGAACCTGCCAGGTGTGTCCGGGGATTTCAGAGTGCATCAGGCTCCTGCCAGGTGTGTATGGGGGTTTCACAGTATATCGGGATCCTGCCAGGTGTGCATGGGTTTTCACAGTATATCAGGATCCTGCCTGGTGTGTATGGGGGTTTCAGTTTATCAGGATCCCGCCAGGTGTGTATGGGGGTTTCACAGTTTATCAGCATCCTGCCAGGTGCGTATGGGGTATATACAGTGGATCAGGATCCTGCCAGGTGTGTATGGGGTTTTCACAGTGTATCAGGATCCTGCCAAGTGTGTATGGGGTTTTCACAGTGGACCAGGATCCTGCCAGGTGTGTATGGGGTTTTCACAGTGAATCAGGATCCTGCCAGGTGTGTGTGGGGTTTTCACAGTGTATCAGGATCCTGCCAGGTGTGTATGGGGTTTTCACAGTGTATCAGGATCCTGCCAGATGTGAATGGGGTTTCACTGCGTATCAGGATCCTGCCAGATGTGAATGGTGTTTCACAGTGGATCAGGATCCTGCCAGGTGTGTGCGGGGTTTTCACAGTATATCAGGATCCTGCCAGATGTGTATGGAGATTTCACAGTGGATCAGGATCCTGCCAGATGTGAATGAGGTTTTCACAGTGTATCAGGATCCTGCCAGATGTGAATGGGGTTTCACTGCGTATCAGGATCCTGCCAGATGTGAATGGTGTTTCACAGTGGATCAGGATCCTGCCAGGTGTGTGCGGGGTTTTCACAGTATATCAGGATACTGCCAGATGTGTATGGAGATTTCACAGTGGATCAGGATCCTGCCAGATGTGAATGAGGTTTTCACAGTGCATCAGGATCCTTCCAGATGTGTATGGGTGTTTCACAGTGTATCTGGATCCTGCATCGTGTGCATGGGGTTTCACAGTTTATCTGGTTCCTGCCAGGTGTGTATGGGTTTTTCACAGTGTATCAGGATCCTGCCAGGTGTGTATGGGGTTTTCACAGTGTATCAGGATCCTGCCAGGTGTGTATGTGGGTTTCACAGTTTATCAGGACCCTGCCAGGTGTGTCTGGGGTTTTCACAGATTATCAGGATCCTGCCAGGTGTGTCTGGGGGATTCACAGTTTATCGGGACCCTGCCTGGTGTGTATGTGGGTTTCACAGTTTATCAGGATCCTGCCAGATGTTAATGGGGTTTTCACAGTGCATCAGGATCCTGTCAGATGTGAATGGGGTTTTCACAGTCCATCAGTTTGCTTCCAGATGTGCATGGGGTATATATACAGTGGATCAGGATCCTGCCATGAGTATATGGGGTTTCACAGTTTATCAGGATCCTGCCAGGTGTGTATGGGGTTTTCACAGTGCATCAGGATCCTGCCATGTGTGTATGGGGTTTTCACAGTGTATCAGGATCCTGCCAGGTGTGTATGTGGGTTTCACAGATTATCAGCATCCTGCCTGGTGTGTATGGGGATTTCACAGTGTATCAGGATCCTGCCAGGTGTGTATGTGAGTTTCACAGTTTATCAGGATCCTGCCAGATGTGAATGGGGTTTCACAGTGGATCAGGATCCTGCCAGGTGTGTACGGGGTTTTCACAGTGAAACAGGATCCTGCCAGATGTGTATGGAGATTTCACAGTGGATCAGGATCCTGCCAGGTGTGTATGGGGTTTTCACAGTGGATCAGGATTCTGCCAGATGTGTATGGGGTGTTCACAGTTTATCAAGGTACTGCCAGGCGTGTATGGGGATTTCACAGTGGATCAGGATCCTGCCAGGTATGCATGGGGGTTTCACTGTGTATCAGGATCCTGCCAGGTGTGTATGGGGTTTCTCAGGGTAACAGGATCCTGCCAGGTGTGTATGGGGTTTTACAGTGTATCAGGATCCTGCCAGATGTGAATGGGGTTTCATTGTGTATCAGGATCCTGCCAGATGTGAATGGGGTTTCAATGTGCATCAGGAACCTGCCAGGTTTGCACGGGGATTTCACAGTGCATCAGGCTCCTGCCAATTGTGTATGGGAGTTTCACGGTATATCAGGATCCTGCCAGGTGTGTATGGGGGTTTCACAGTATATCAGGATCCTGCCAGGTGTGTATGGGGGTTTCACAGTTTATCAGGATTCTGCCAGGTGTGTATGGGGAATTGACAGTGTATAAGGATCCTGCCAAGTGTGAATTGGGTTTTCACAGTGGATCAGGATCCTGCCAGGTGTGTATGGGGTTTTCATGGTGGATCAGGATTCTGCCAGGTGTGTGCGGGGTTTTCACAGTGTATCCGGAGCCTGCCAGGTTTGTATGGGGTTTTCACAGTGCATCAGGATCCTGCCAGATGTGTGTGGGGTTTTTACAGTGTATCAGGATCCTGCCAGGTGTGTTTGGTGTTTTCACTGTGCATCAGGATCCTGCCAGGTGTGTATGGGGGTTTCACAGTTAATGAGGATCCTGCCTGGTGTGTATGTGGGTTTCACAGTTGATCAGGATCCTGCCAGATGTGAATGGGGTTTTCACTGTGCATCAGGATCCTGTCAGATGTGTATGGAGTTTTCACAGTCCATCAGTTTGCTTCCAGATGTGTATGGGGTATATATACAGTGGATCAGGATCCTGCCAGGTGTGTATGGGGTTTCACAATTTATCAGGATCCTGCCAGGTGTGCATGGGGTTTTCACAGTGTATCAGGATCCTGCCACGTGTGTATGGGGTTTTCACAGTGTATCAGGATCCTGCCAGGTGTGTATGTGGGTTTCACAGATTATCAGCATCCTTCCTGGTGTGGATGGGGTTTTCGCATTGGATCAGGATCCTGCCAGGTGTGTGTGGGGTTTTCACAGTGTATCAGGATCCTGCCAGGTGTGTATGGGGTGTTCACAGTGTATCAGGATCCAGCCAGATGTGAATGGGGTTTCACTGCGTATCAGGATCCTGCCAGATGTGAATGGTGTTTCACAGTGGATCAGGATCCTGCCAGGTTTGTACGGGGTTTTCACAGTGTATCAGGGTCCTGCCAGATGTGTATGGAGATTTCACAGTGGATCAGGATCCTGCCAGATGTGAATGAGTTTTTCACAGTGCATCAGGATCCTGCCAGATGTGTATGGAGATTTCACAGGACATCAGGATCCTTCCAGATGTGTATGGGTGTTTCGCAGTGTATCAGGATCCTGCATCGTGTGGATGGGGTTTCACAGTTTATCAGGTTCCTGCCAGGTGTGTATGTGGGTTTCACAGATTATCAGGATCCTGCCAGGTGTGTCTGGGGTTTTCACAGTATATCAGGATCCTGCCGGTTGTGCATGGGGGTTTCACAGTTTATCAGGATCCTGCCAGGTGTGTATGTGGGTTTCACAGTTTATCAGGATCCTGCCAGATGTGAATGGGGTTTCACTGTGTATCAGGATCCTGCCAGATGTGAATGGTGTTTCACTGTGCATCATGAACCTGCCAGGTGTGTCCGGGGATTTCAGAGTGCATCAGGCTCCTGCCAGGTGTGTATGGGGGTTTCACAGTATATCGGGATCCTGCCAGGTGTGCATGGGTTTTCACAGTATATCAGGATCCTGCCTGGTGTGTATGGGGGTTTCAGTTTATCAGGATCCCGCCAGGTGTGCATGGGGGTTTCACAGTTTATCAGCATCCTGCCAGGTGCGTATGGGGTATATACAGTGGATCAGGATCCTGCCAGGTGTGTATGGGGTTTTCACAGTGTATCAGGATCCTGCCAAGTGTGTATGGGGTTATCACAGTGGACCAGGATCCTGCCAGGTGTGTATGGGGTTTTCACAGTGAATCAGGATCCTGCCAGGTGTGTGTGGGGTTTTCACAGTGTATCAGGATCCTGCCAGGTGTGTATGGGGTTTTCACAGTGTATCAGGATCCTGCCAGATGTGAATGGGGTTTCACTGCGTATCAGGATCCTGCCAGATGTGAATGGTGTTTCACAGTGGATCAGGATCCTGCCAGGTGTGTGCGGGGTTTTCACAGTATATCAGGATCCTGCCAGATGTGTATGGAGATTTCACAGTGGACCAGGATCCTGCCAGATGTGAATGAGGTTTTCACAGTGCATCAGGATCCTTCCAGATGTGTATGGGTGTTTCACAGTGTGTCTGGATCCTGCATCGTGTGCATGGGGTTTCACAGTTTATCTGGTTCCTGCCAGGTGTGTATGGGTTTTTCACAGTGTATCAGGATCCTGCCAGGTGTGTATGGGCTTTTCACAGTGTATCAGGATCCTGCCAGGTGTGTATGTGGGTTTCACAGTTTATCAGGACCCTGCCAGGTGTGTCTGGGATTTTTCACAGATTATCAGCATCCTGCCAGGTGTGTCTGGGGGATTCACAGTTTATCGGGACCCTGCCTGGTGTGTATGTGGGTTTCACAGTTTATCAGGATCCTGCCAGATGTTAATGGGGTTTTCACAGTGCATCAGGATCCTGTCAGATGTGAATGGGGTTTTCACAGTCCATCAGTTTGCTTCCAGATGTGCATGGGGTATATATACAGTGGATCAGGATCCTGCCATGAGTATATGGGGTTTTACAGTTTATCAGGATCCTGCCAGGTGTGTATGGGGTTTTCACAGTGCATCAGGATCCTGCCATGTGTGTATGGGGTTTTCACAGTGTATCAGGATCCTGCCAGGTGTGTATGTGGGTTTCACAGATTATCAGCATCCTGCCTGGTGTGTATGGGGATTTCACAGTGTATCAGGATCCTGCCAGGTGTGTATGTGGGTTTCACAGTTTATCAGGATCCTGCCAGATGTGAATGGGGTTTCACAGTGGATCAGGATCCTGCCAGGTGTGTACGGGGTTTTCACAGTGAAACAGGATCCTGCCAGATGTGTATGGAGATTTCACAGTGGATCAGGATCCTGCCAGGTGTGTATGGGGTTTTCACAGTGGATCAGGATTCTGCCAGATGTGTATGGGGTGTTCACAGTTTATCAAGGTACTGCCAGGCGTGTATGGGGATTTCACAGTGGATCAGGATCCTGCCAGGTATGCATGGGGGTTTCACTGTGTATCAGGATCCTGCCAGGTGTGTATGGGGTTTCTCAGGGTAACAGGATCCTGCCAAGTGTGTATGGGGTTTCACAGTGTATCAGGATCCTGCCAGATGTGAATGGGGTTTCACTGTGTATCAGGATCCTGCTAGATGTGAATGGGGTTTCAATGTGCATCAGGAACCTGCCAGGTTTGCACGGGGATTTCACAGTGCATCAGGCTCCTGCCAATTGTGTATGGGAGTTTCACGGTATATCAGGATCCTGCCAGGTGTGTATGGGGTTTCACAGTATATCAGGATCCTGCCAGGTGTGTATGGGGGTTTCACAGTTTATCAGGATTCTGCCAGGTGTGTATGGGGAATTGACAGTGTATAAGGATCCTGCCAAGTGTGAATTGGGTTTTCACAGTGGATCAGAATCCTGCCAGGTGTGTATGGGGTTTTCATGGTGGATCAGGATTCTGCTAGGTGTGTGCGGGGTTTTCACACTGTATCAGGATCCTGCCAGGTTTGTATGGGGTTTTCACAGTGCATCAGGATCCTGCCAGATGTGTGTGGGGTTTTTACAGTGTATCAGGATCCTGCCAGGTGTGTTTGGTGTTTTCACTGTGCATCAGGATCCTGCCAGGTGTGTATGGGGGTTTCACAGTTAATGAGGATCCTGCCTGGTGTGTATGTGGGTTTCACAGTTTATCAGGATCCTGCCAGATGTGAATGGGGTTTTCACTGTGCATCAGGATCCTGTCAGATGTGTATGGAGTTTTCACAGTCCATCAGTTTGCTTCCAGATGTGTATGGGGTATATATACAGTGGATCAGGATCCTGCCAGGTGTGTATGGGGTTTCACAGTTTATCAGGATCCTGCCAGGTGTGCATGGGGTTTTCACAGTGTATCAGGATCCTGCCACGTGTGTATGGGGTTTTCACAGTGTATCAGGATCCTGCCAGGTGTGTATGTGGGTTTCACAGATTATCAGCATCCTTCCTGGTGTGGATGGGGTTTTCGCATTGGATCAGGATCCTGCCAGGTGTGTGTGGGGTTTTCACAGTGTATCAGGATCCTGCCAGGTGTGTATGGGGTTTTCACAGTGTATCAGGATCCTGCCAGATGTGAATGGGGTTTCACTGCGTATCAGGATCCTGCCAGATGTGAATGGTGTTTCACAGTGGATCAGGATCCTGCCAGGTTTGTACGGGGTTTTCACAGTGTATCAGGGTCTTGCCAGATGTGTATGGAGATTTCACAGTGGATCAGGATCCTGCCAGATGTGAATGAGTTTTTCACAGTGCATCAGGATCCTGCCAGATGTGTATGGAGATTTCACAGGACATCAGGATCCTTCCAGATGTGTATGGGTGTTTCGCAGTGTATCAGGATCCTGCATCGTGTGGATGGGGTTTCACAGCTTATCAGGTTCCTGCCAGGTGTGTATGTGGGTTTCACAGATTATCAGGATCCTGCTAGGTGTGTCTGGGGTTTTCACAGTATATCAGGATCCTGCCGGTTGTGCATGGGGGTTTCACAGTTTATCAGGATCCTGCCAGGTGTGTATGTGGGTTTCACAGTTTATCAGGATCCTGCCAGATGTGAATGGGGTTTCACTGTGTATCAGGATCCTGCCAGATGTGAATGGTGTTTCACTGTGCATCAGGAACCTGCCAGGTGTGTCCGGGGATTTCAGAGTGCATCAGGCTCCTGCCAGGTGTGTATGGGGGTTTCACAGTATATCGGGATCCTGCCAGGTGTGCATGGGTTTTCACAGTATATCAGGATCCTGCCTGGTGTGTATGGGGGTTTCAGTTTATCAGGATCCCGCCAGGTGTGTATGGGGGTTTCACAGTTTATCAGCATCCTGCCAGGTGCGTATGGGGTATATACAGTGGATCAGGATCCTGCCAGGTGTGTATGGGGTTTTCACAGTGTATCAGGATCCTGCCAAGTGTGTATGGGGTTTTCACAGTGGACCAGGATCCTGCCAGGTGTGTATGGGGTTTTCACAGTGAATCAGGATCCTGCCAGGTGTGTGTGGGGTTTTCACAGTGTATCAGGATCCTGCCAGGTGTGTATGGGGTTTTCACAGTGTATCAGGATCCTGCCAGATGTGAATGGGGTTTCACTGCGTATCAGGATCCTGCCAGATGTGAATGGTGTTTCACAGTGGATCAGGATCCTGCCAGGTGTGTGCGGGGTTTTCACAGTATATCAGGATCCTGCCAGATGTGTATGGAGATTTCACAGTGGATCAGGATCCTGCCAGATGTGAATGAGGTTTTCACAGTGCATCAGGATCCTTCCAGATGTGTATGGGTGTTTCACAGTGTATCTGGATCCTGCATCGTGTGCATGGGGTTTCACAGTTTATCTGGTTCCTGCCAGGTGTGTATGGGTTTTTCACCGTGTATCAGGATCCTGCCAGGTGTGTATGGGGTTTTCACAGTGTATCAGGATCCTGCCAGGTGTGTATGTGGGTTTCACAGTTTATCAGGACCCTGCCAGGTGTGTCTGGGGTTTTCACAGATTATCAGGATCCTGCCAGGTGTGTCTGGGGGATTCACAGTTTAGCGGGACCCTGCCTGGTGTGCATGTGGGTTTCACAGTTTATCAGGATCCTGCCAGATGTTAATGGGGTTTTCACAGTGCATCAGGATCCTGTCAGATGTGAATGGGGATTTCACAGTCCATCAGTTTGCTTCCAGATGTGCATGGGGTATATATACAGTGGATCATGATCCTGCCATGAGTATATGGGGTTTCACAGTTTATCAGGATCCTGCCAGGTGTGTATGGGGTTTTCACAGTGCATCAGGATCCTGCCATGTGTGTATGGGGTTTTCACAGTGTATCATGATCCTGCCAGGTGTGTATGTGGGTTTCACAGATTATCAGCATCCTGCCTGGTGTGTATGGGGATTTCACAGTGTATCAGGATCCTGCCAGGTGTGTATGTGGGTTTCACAGTTTATCAGGATCCTGCCAGATGTGAATGGGGTTTCACAGTGGATCAGGATCCTGCCAGGTGTGTACGGGGTTTTCACAGTGAAACAGGATCCTGCCAGATGTGTATGGAGATTTCACAGTGGATCAGGATCCTGCCAGGTGTGTATGGGGTTTTCACAGTGGATCAGGATTCTGCCAGATGTGTATGGGGTGTTCACAGTTTATCAAGGTACTGCCAGGCGTGTATGGGGATTTAACAGTGGATCAGGATCCTGCCAGGTATGCATGGAGTTTCTCAGGGTAACAGGATCCTGCCAGGTGTGTATTGGGTTTCACAGTGTATCAGGATCCTGCCAGATGTGAATGGGGTTTTCACAGTCCATCAGTTTGCTTCCAGATGTGTATGGGGTATATATACAGTGGATCAGGATCCTGCCAGGTGTGTATGGGTTTTCACAGTTTATCAGGATCCTGCCAGGTGTGTATGGGGTTTTCACATTGGATCAGGATCCTGCATCGTGTGTATGTGGGTTTCACATTTTATCAGGACCCTGCCTGGTGTGTTTGGGGTTTCACAGTGGATCAGGATCCTGCCACGTGTGTATGGGGTTTTCACAGTGTATCAGGATCCTGCATCGTGTGTATGGGGTTTCACAGTTTATCAGGATCCTGCCAGGTGTGTATGTGGGTTTCACAGTTTATCAGGATCCTGCCAGGTGTGTATGGGGGTTTCACAGTTCATCAGGATCCTGCCAGGTGTGTCTGGGGGATTCACAGTTTATCAGGATCCTGCCTGGTTTGTCTGGGGGTTTCACAGTTCATCAAGATCCTGCCAGGTGTGTTATGTGGGTTTCACAGTATATCAAGATCCTGCCTGGTGTGTCTGGGGTTGTCACAGTGCATCAGGATCCTGCCAGATGTGTGTGGGTTTTCACAGTGCATCAGGATCCTTCCAGATGTGTATGGGGGGTTTCAAAGTTTATCAGGATCCTGCCAGGTGTGTCTGGGGGTTTCACAGTTCATCAGGATCCTGCCAGGTGTGTATGTGGGTTTCACAGTTTATCAGAATCCTGCCTGGTGTGTCTGGGGGTTTCACAGTTCATCAGGATCCTGCCAGGTGTGCATGTGGGTTTCAAAGATTATCCGGAAACTGCCAGATGTGAATGGGGTTTTCACAGTGCATCCGGTGCCTGCCAGATGTGTACGGGGTTTTCGCAGTGGATCAGGATCCTGCCAGATGTGTATGTGGGTTTCACAGTTTATCAGGATCCTGCCAGGTGTGTATGTGGGTTTCGCAGTTTATCAGGATCCTGCCAGGTGTGTATGGGGGTTTCACAGTTCATCAGGATCCTGCCAGGTGTGTAAGGGGTTTACACAGTGTATCAGCAACCTGCCAGGTGTGTATGGGGTTTTCACAGTGTATCAGGATCCTTCCAGGTGTGTACGGGCTTGTTCACAGTGTATCAGGATCTTGCCAGGTGTGTATGGGGTTTTCACAATGTGTCAGGATCCTGCCAGATGTGTATGGGGTTTTCACATTGGTTCAGGAACCTGCCAGGTGTCTACGGGGATTTCACAGTGTATCAGGATCCTGCCAGGTGTGTATGTGTGTTTCACAGTATATCAGGATCCTGCCACTTGTGTATGGGGTTTCACAGTGATTCAGGATCCTGCCAGGTGTGTCTGGGGTTTCACTGTGCATCAGGATCATGCTAGGTGTGTATGGGGATTTGACAGTGTATCAGGATTCTGCCAGGTGTTTATGTGGGTTTCACAGTTTATCAGGATCCTGCCAGATGTAAATGGGGTTTCACAGTGGATCAGGATATTGCCAGGTATGTACGGGGTTTTCGCAGTGGATCAGGATCCTGCCAGATGTGTATGGAGTTTTCACAGTGGATCTGGATCCTGCCAGGTTTGTAAGGGGTTTTCACAGTGGATCAGGATCCTGCCAGGTATGTCAGGGATTTCACAGTGTATCAGGACCCTGCCAGGTGTGTATGGAGTGTTCACAGTTTATCAAGGTCCTGCCAGGTGTGTATGGAGTTTTCACAGTGGATCAGGATCCTTCCAGGTGTGTATGGGGGTGTCACTGTTTATCAGGATCCTGCCAGGTGTGTATGGGGTTTCACAGTGTATCAGGATCCTGCCAGATGTGAATGGGGTTTCACTGTGTATCAGGATCCTGCCAGATGTGAATGGGGTTTCACTGTGCATCAGGAACCTGCCAGGTGTGTACGGGGATTTCACAGTGCATCAGGCTCCAGCCAGGTGTGTATGGGGGTTTCACAGTATATCAGGATACTGCCAGGTGTGTATGGGTTTTCACAGCATATCAGGATCCTGCCAGGTGTGTATGGGGGTTTCACAGTTTATCAGGATCCTGCCAGGTGTGTATGGGGTTTTCACAGTGTATCAGGATCCTGCCACGTGTGCATGGGGTTTTCACAGTGTATCAGGATCCTGCCAGGTGTGTATGTGGGTTTCACAGATTATCAGCATCCTTCCTGGTGTGGATGGGGTTTTCGCATTGGATCAGGATCCTGCCAGGTGTGTGTGGGGTTTTCACAGTGTATCAGGATCCTGCCAGGTGTGTATCGGGTTTTCACAGTTTATCAGGATCCTGCCAGATGTGAATGGGGTTTCACTGCGTATCAGGATCCTGCCAGATGTGAATGGTGTTGCACAGTGGATCAGGATCCTGCCAGGTTTGTACGGGGTTTTCACAGTGTATCAGGGTCCTGCCAGATGTGTATGGAGATTTCACAGTGGATCAGGATCCTGCCAGATGTGAATGAGTTTTTCACAGTGCATCAGGATCCTGCCAGATGTGTATGGAGTTTTCACAGTACATCAGGATCCTTCCAGATGTGTATGGGTGTTTCGCAGTGTATCAGGATCCTGCATCGTGTGGATGGGGTTTCACAGTTTATCAGGTTCCTGCCAGGTGTGTATGGGGTTTTCACAGTTTATCAGGATCCTGCCAGGTGTGTATGGGGTTTTCACAGTGTATCAGGATCCTGCCAGGTGTGTATGTGGGTTTCACAGATTATCAGGATCCTGCCAGGTGTGTCTGGGGTTTTCACAGTATATCAGGATCCTGCCGGTTGTGCATGGGGGTTTCACAGTTTATCAGGATCCTGCCAGGTGTGTATGTGGGTTTCACAGTTTATCAGGACCCTGCCAGATGTGAATGGGGTTTCACTGTGTATCAGGCTCCTGCCAGGTGTGTATGGGGGTTTCACAGTATATCGGGATCCTGCCAGGTGTGCATGGGTTTTCACAGTATATCAGGATCCTGCCTGATGTGTATGGGGGTTTCAGTTTATCAGGATCCCGCCAGGTGCGTATGGGGTATATACAGTGGATCAGGATCCTGCCAGGTGTGTATGGGGTTTTCACAGTGTATCAGGATCCTGCCAAGTGTGAATTGGGTTTTCACAGTGGATCAGGATCCTGCCAGGTGTGTATGGGGTTTTCATAGTGGATCATGATTCTGCCAGGTGTGTGCGGGGTTTTCACAGTGTATCAGGATCCTGCCAGGTTTGTATGGGGTTTTCACAGTGCATCAGGATCCTGCATCGTGCGTATGGGGTTTCACAGTTTATCAGGATCCTGCCAGGTGTGTATGTGGGTTTCACAGTTTATCAGGATCCTGCCAGGTGTGTATGGGGGTTTCACAGTTCATCAGGATCCTGCCAGGTGTGTCTGGGGGATTCACAGTTTATCAGGATCCTGCCTGGTTTGTCTGGGGGTTTCACAGTTCATCAAGATCCTGCCAGGTGTGTATGTGGGTTTCACAGTATATCAAGATCCTGCCTGGTGTGTCTGGGGTTTTCACAGTGCATCAGGATCCTACCAGATGTGTATGGGTTTTCACAGTGGATCAGGATCCTTCCAGATGTGTATGGGGGGTTTCACAGTTTATCAGGATCCTGCCAGGTGTGTATGTGGGTTTCACAGTTTATCAGGACCCTGCCAGATGTGAATGGGGTTTCACTGTGTATCAGGCTCCTGCCAGGTGTGTATGGGGGTTTCACAGTATATCGGGATCCTGCCAGGTGTGCATGGGTTTGCACAGTATATCAGGATCCTGCCTGATGTGTATGGGGGTTTCAGTTTATCAGGATCCCGCCAGGTGCGTATGGGGTATATACAGTGGATCAGGATCCTGCCAGGTGTGTATGGGGTTTTCACAGTGTATCAGGATCCTGCCAAGTGTGAATTGGGTTTTCACAGTGGATCAGGATCCTGCCAGGTGTGTATGGGGTTTTCATAGTGGATCATGATTCTGCCAGGTGTGTGCGGGGTTTTCACAGTGTATCAGGATCCTGCCAGGTTTTTATGGGGTTTTCACAGTGCATCAGGATCCTGCCAGATGTGTGTGGAGTGTTTACAGTGTATCAGAATCCTGCCAGGTGTGTTTGGTGTTTTCACTGTGCATCAGGATCCTGCCAGGTGTGTATGGGGTTTTCACTGTGCATCGGGATCCTGCCAGGTGTGTATGGGGTTTTCACAGTGTATCAGGATCCTGCCAGGTGTGTATGGGGTTTCACAGTTTATCAGGATCATGCCAGGTGTGTATGGGGATTTCAATGTGTATCAGGATCCTGCCAGGTGTGTATGTGGGTTTCACAGTTTATCAGGATGCTGCCAGGTGTGTCTGGGATTTTGGCAGTTTATTAGGATCCTGCCAGGTCTGTCTGGGGGTTTCACAGTTTATCAGGCTCCTGCCAGGTGTGTTTGGGGGTTTCACAGTATATCAGGATCCTGCCAGGTGTCTATGGGGTTTTCACAGTCCATCACTTTGCTTCCAGATGTGCATGGGGTATATATACAGTGGATCAGGATCCTGCCAGGTGTGTATGGGGTTTCACAGTTTATCAGGATCCTGCCAGGTGTGTATGGGGTTTACACAGTATATCAGGATCCTGCCAGGTGTGTATGTGGGTTTCACAGATTATCAGCATCCTTCCTGGTGTGGATGGGGTTTTCGCATTGGATCAGGATCCTGCATCGTGTGTATGTGGGTTTCACAGTTTGTCAGGACCCTACCTGGTGTGTTTGGGGTTTCACAGTGGATCAGGATCCTGCCACGTGTGTATGGGGTTTTCACAGTATATCAGGATCCTGCATCGTGTGTATGGGGTTTCACAGTTTATCAGGATCCTGCCAGGTGTGTATGTGGGTTTCACAGTTTATCAGGATCCTGCCAGGTGTGTATGGGGGTTTCACAGTTCATCAGGATCCTGCCAGGTGTGTCTGGGGGATTCACAGTTTATCAGGATCCTGCCTGGTTTGTCTGGGGGTTTCACAGTTCATCAAGATCCTGCCAGGTGTGTATGTGGGTTTCACAGTATATCAAGATCCTGCCTGGTGTGTCTGGGGTTTTCACAGTGCATCAGGATCCTGCCAGATGTGTATGGGTTTTCACAGTGGATCAGGATCCTTCCAGATGTGTATGGGGGGTTTCACAGTTTATCAGGATCCTGCCAGGTGTGTATGTGGGTTTCGCAGTTTATCAGGATCCTGCCAGGTGTGTATGGGGGTTTCACAGTTCATCAGGATCCTGCCAGGTGTGTAAGGGGTTTTCACAGTGTATCAGCAACCTGCCAGGTGTGTATGGGGTTTTCACAGTGTATCAGGATCCTTCCAAGTGTGTACGGGGTTGTTCACAGTGTATCAGGATCTTGCCAGGTGTGTATGGGGTTTTCACAGTGTATCAGGATCCTGCCAGATGTGTATGGGGTTTTCACATTGGTTCAGGAACCTGCCAGGTGTCTACGGGGATTTCACAGTGTATCAGGATCCTGCCAGGTGTGTATGTGTGTTTCACAGTATATCAGGATCCTGCCACTTGTGTATGGGGTTTCACAGTGATTCAGGATCCTGCCAGGTGTGACTGGGGTTTCACTGTGCATCAGGATCATGCTAGGTGTGTATGGGGATTTGACAGTGTATCAGGATTATGCCAGGTGTTTATGTGGGTTTCACAGTTTATCAGGATCCTGCCAGATGTAAATGGGGTTTCACAGTGGATCAGGATATTGCCAGGTATGTACGGGGTTTTCGCAGTGGATCAGGATCCTGCCAGATGTGTATGGAGTTTTCACAGTGGATCTGGATCCTGCCAGGTTTGTAAGGGGTTTTCACAGTGGATCAGGATCCTGCCAGGTATGTCAGGGATTTCACAGTGTATCAGGACCCTGCCAGGTGTGTATGGAGTGTTCACAGTTTATCAAGGTCCTGCCAGGTGTGTTTGGAGTTTTCACAGTGGATCAGGATCCTTCCAGGTGTGTATGGGGGTGTCACTGTTTATCAGGATCCTGCCAGGTGTGTATGGGGTTTCACAGTGGATCAGGATCCTGCCAGATGTGAATGGGGTTTCACTGTGTATCAGGATCCTGCCAGATGTGAATGGGGTTTCACTGTGCATCAGGAACCTGCCAGGTGTGTACGGGGATTTCACAGTGCATCAGGCTCCTGCCAGGTGTGTATGGGGGTTTCACAGTATATCAGGATACTGCCAGGTGTGTATGGGGTTTTCACAGTGTATCAGGATCCTGCTACGTGTGTATGGGGTTTTCACAGTGTATCAGGATCCTGCCAGGTGTGTATGTGGGTTTCACAGATTATCAGCATCCTTCCTGGTGTGGATGAGGTTTTCGCATTGGATCAGGATCCTGCCAGGTGTGTGTGGGGTTTTCACAGTGTATCAGGATCCTGCCAGGTGTGTATCGGGTTTTCACAGTGTATCAGAATCCTGCCAGATGTGAATGGGGTATCACTGCGTATCAGGATCCTGCCAGATGTGAATGGTGTTGCACAGTGGATCAGGATCCTGCCAGGTTTGTACGGGGTTTTCACAGTGTATCAGGGTCCTGCCAGATGTGTATGGAGATTTCACAGTGGATCAGGATCCTGCCAGATGTGAATGAGTTTTTAACAGTGCATCAGGATCCTGCCAGATGTGTATGGAGTTTTCACAGTGCATCAGGATCCTTCCAGATGTGTATGGGTTTTTCGCAGTGTATCAGGATCCTGCATCGTGTGGATGGGGTTTCACAGTTTATCAGGTTCCTGCCAGGTGTGTATGGGGTTTTCACAGTGTATCAGGATCCTGCCAGGTGTGTATGTGGGTTTCACAGATTATCAGGATCCTGCCAGGTGTGTCTGGGGTTTTCACAGTATATCAGGATCCTGCCGGTTGTCCATGGGGGTTTCACAGTTTATCAGGATCCTGCCAGGTGTGTATGTGGGTTTCACAGTCTATCAGGATCCTGCCAGATGTGAATGGGGTTTCACTGTGTATCAGGCTCCTGCCAGGTGTGTATGGGGGTTTCACAGTATATCGGGATCCTGCCAGGTGTGCATGGGTTTTCACAGTGTATCAGGATCCTGCCTGGTGTGTATGGGGGTTTCAGTTTATCAGGATCCCGCCAGGTGTGTATGGGGGTTTCACAGTTTATCAGCATCCTGCCAGGTGCGTATGGGGTATATACAGTGGTTCAGGATCCTGCCAGGTGTGTATGGGGTTTTCACAGTGTATCAGGATCCTGCCAAGTGTGTATGGGGTTTTCACAGTGGATTAGGATCCTGCCAGCTGTGTATGGGGTTTTCACAGTGTATTAATATCCTGCCAGGTGTGTGTGGGGTTTTCACAGTGTATCAGGATCCTGCCAGGTGTGTATGGGGTTTTCACAGTGTATCAGGATCCTGCCAGATGTGAATGGGGTTTCACTGCGTATCAGGATCCTGCCAGATGTGAATGGTTTTTCACAGTGGATCAGGATCCGGCCAGGTGTGTCCGGGGTTTTCACAGTGTATCAGGATCCAGCCAGATGTGTATGGAGATTTCACAGTGGATCTGGATCCTGCCAGATGTGAATGAGGTTTTCACAGTTCATCAGGATCCTTCCAGATGTGTATGGGTGTTTCACAGTGTATCTGGATCCTGCATCGTGTGCTTGGGGTTTCGCAGTTTATCTGGTTCCTGCCAGGTGTGTATGGGGTTTTCACAGTGTATCAGGATCCTGCCAGGTGTGTATGGGGTTTTCACAGTGTATCAGGATCCTGCCAGGTGTGTATGTGGGTTTCACAGATTATCAGGACCCTGCCAGGTGTGTCTGGGTTTTTCACAGATTATCAGGATCCTGCCAGGTGTGTCTGGGGGATTCACAGTTTATCGGGACCCTGCCTGGTGTGTATGTGGGTTTCACAGTTTATCAGGATCCTGCCAGATGTTAATGGGGTTTTCACAGTGCATCAGGATCCTGTCAGATGTGAATGGGGTTTTCACAGTCCATCAATTTGCTTCCAGATGTGCATGGGTCTATATACAGTGGATCAGGATCCTGCCATGTGTGTATGGGGTTTCACAGTTTATCAGGATCCTGCCAGGTGTCTATCGGGTCTTCACAGTGCATCAGGATCCTGCCATGTGTGTATGGGGTTTTCACAGTGTATCAGGATCCTGCCAGGTGTGTATGTGGGTTTCACAGATTATCAGCATCCGCCTGGTGTGTTTGGGGATTTCACAGTGGATCAGGATCCTGCCAGGTGTGTACGGGGTTTTCACAGTGAAACAGGATCCTGCCAGATGTGTATGGAGATTTCACAGTGGATCAGGATCCTGCCAGGTGTGTATGGGGTTTTCACAGTGGATCAGGATCCTGCCAGATGTGCATGGGATGTTCACAGTTTATCAAGGTAGTGCCAGGCGTGTATGGGGATTTCACAGTGGATCAGGATCCTGCCAGGTATGCATGTGGGTTTCACTGTGTATCAGGATCCTGCCAGGTGTGTATGGGGTTTCTCAGGGTATCAGGATCCTGCCAGGTGTGTATGGGGTTTCACAGTGTATCAGGATCCTGCCAGATGTGAATGGGGTTTCACTGTGTATCAGGATCCTGCCAGATGTGAATGGGGTTTCACTGTGCATCAGGAACCTGCCAGGTGTGCACGGGGATTTCACAGTGCATCAGGCTCCTGCCAATTGTGTATGGGCTTTTCACAGTATATCAGGATCCTGCCTGGTGTGTATGGGGTTTCACAGTATATCAGGATCCTGCCAGGTGTGTATGGGGGTTTCACAGTTTATCAGGATCCTGCCAGGTGTGTATGGGGAATTGACAGTGTATACGGATCCTGCCAAGTGTGAATTGGGTTTTCACAGTGGATCAGGATCCAGCCAGGTGTGTATGGGGTTTTCACATTGGATCAGGATTCTGCCAGGTGTGTGCGGGGTTTTCACAGAGTATCAGGATCCTGCCAGGTTTGTATGGGGTTTTCACAGTGCATCAGGATCCTGCCAGATGTGTGTGGGGTTTTTACATTGTATCAGGATCCTGCCAGGTGTGTTTGGTGTTTTCACTGTGCATCAGGATCCTGCCAGGTGTGTATGGGGTTTTCACTGTGCATCAGGATCCTGCCAGGTGTGTATGGGGTTTTCACAGTGCATCAGGATCCTGCCAGGTGTGTATGTGGGTTTCACAGTTTATCAGGATCATGCCAGGTGTGTATGGGGGTTTCACTGTGTATCAGGATCCTTCCAGGTGTGTATGTGGGTTTCACAGTTTATCAGGATGCTGCCAGGTGTGTCTGGGATTTTGGCAGTTTATTAGGATCCTTCCAGGTCTGTATGGGGGTTTCACAGTTTATCAGGCTCCTGCCAGGTGTGTTTGGGGTTTTCACAGTATATCAGGATCCTGCCAGGTGTGTATGGGGTTTCACAGTACATCAGGATCCTGCCAGGTGTGTATGGGGGTTTCACAGTTTATCAGGATCCTGCCAGGTGTGTATGGGGGTTTGGCAGTTTAGCATCATCCTGCCAGGTGCGTATGGGGTATACATACAGTGGATCAGGATCCTGCCAGATGCGTATGTTGTTTTCACAGTGTATCAGAATCCTGCCAAGTGTGTATGGGGTTTTCACAGTGGATCAGGATACTGCCATGTGTGACACCAAGTAACAAAGACATGCACTGACACCAAGTAACACAGACACACACGGACACCAAGTAACAAAGACACACACTTACACCAAGTAACACAGAAACACACTTACACCAAGTAACAAAGACACACACTTACACCAAGTAACACAGAAACACACTGACACCCAGTAATAAAGACATACACTGATACCAAGATACAGAGACATACACTGATACCCAGGAACACAGATCCACACTGACAGCAAGTAACAAAGACATGCACTGACACCAAGTAACAAAGACATGCACTGACACCAAGTAACACAGACACACAAGGACACCAAGTAACAAAGACACACACTTACACCAAGTAACACAGAAACACACTTACACCAAGTAACAAAGACACACACTTACACCAAGTAACACAGAAACACACTTACACCAAGTAACAAAGACATACAATTACAACAAGTAACACATACATACACTGACACCAAGTAACAAAGACATACAATTACACCAAGTAACAAAGACTCACACTGACACCAATTAAAAAAGAAAGACACTGATACCCAGTAACACAGAGAAACACTAATAAACAGTAACAAAGTCATACAATGACACCCAGTAACAAAGACATACAATGACACCCAGTAACACAGACACACACGGAAACCAAGTAACAAAGACACTACCTTGCAGATGCTCAACGCCAACTCACAGTCACCTCTTCCTACCTCCCTCTGGACCATGACCCCACCACCGAACATCAAGCCACCGTCCAAAGGACTGTCACTGATCTTCCCTCTACAGCTTCCAACCTCATAGTCCCGCAACCCCGGACAGCCCGCTTCTATCTCATTCCCAAAATCCACAAACGGGACTGTCCCGGCAGACCCATTGTGTCAGCCTGCTCCTGCCCAACTGAACTTATTTCTTCCTATCTAGACTCTATCTTTTCTCCGCTGGTCCAGTCTCTTCCCACCTACATCCGTGACTCTTCTGACGCCCTACGTCATTTTGACAATTTCCAGTTTCCTGGTCCCAACCGCCTCCTCTTCACTGTGGACGTCCAATCGCTCTACACCTCCATCCCCCACCAGGATGGTTTGAGGGCTCTCCGCTTCTTCCTGGAACAGAGGCCCAACCAGTCCCCATCCAGCACCACCCTCCTCCGCCTGGCTGAACTTGTTCTCACATTGAACAACTTCTCCTTCAACTCCACGCACTTCCTTCAAGTAAAAGGTGTCGCTATGGGTACCCGCATGGGTCCTAGTTATGCCTCTCTTTTTGTGGGATATGTCGAGCATTCTTTGTTCCAGTCCTACTCAGGCCCCCTCCCCCAACTCTTTTTCCGGTACATTGATGACTGTATCGGTGCCCTTTCCTGCTCCCGCACCGAACTAGAAAACTTTATCAACTTTGCTTCCAATTTCCACCCTTCTCTCACCTTTACATGGTCCATCTCTGACACTTCCCTTCCCTTCCTCGACTTCTCTGTCTCCATCTCTGGGGATAGGTTGTCTACCAATATCCATTATAAGCCCACTGACTCCCACAGCTACCTCGACTACACTTCTTCACACCCTACCTCCTGTAAGGACTCCATTCCATTCTCCCAGTTTCTCCGTCTCCGACGCATCTGCTCTGATGATGCTACCTTCCATGACGGTGCTTCTGATATGACCTCCTTTTTCCTCAACCGAGGATTTCCCCCCACTGTGGTTGACAGGGCCCTCAACCGTGTCCGACCCATTCCCGCACCTCTACCCTCACCCCTTCCCCTCCCTCCCAGAACCGTGACAGGGTTCCCCTTGTCCTCACTTTTCATCCCACCAGCCTCCATATCCAAAGGATCATCCTCCGCCATTTTCGCCACCTCCAGCGTGATGCCACTACCAGTCGCATCTTCCCCTCCCTTCCCCTGTCAGCATTCCGAAGGGATCGTTCCCTCCGCGACACCCTGGTCCACTCCTCCATTACCCCCACCACCTCGTCCCCTTCCCAGGGCACCTTCCCTTGCAATCGCAGGGGGTGTAATACCTGCCCATTTACCTCCTCTCCCCTCACTATCCCAGGCCCCAAACACTCCTTTCAGGTGAAGCAGCGATTTACTTGTACTTCTTTAACTGTAGTATACTGTATTCGCTGCTCACAGTGTGGTCTCCTCTACATTGGGGAGACCAAGCGCAGTCTGGGTGACCGCTTTGCGGAACATCTCCGCTCAGTCCGCAAGCAGGACCCTGAGCTTCCGGTTGCTTGCCATTTCAACACTCCCCCCTGCTCTCATGCTCACATCTCTGTCCTGGGATTGCTGCAGTGTTCCAGTGAACATCAACGCAAGCTCGAGGAACAGCATCTCATCTACCGATTAGGCACACTACAGCCTGCCGGACTGAACATTGAGTTCAATAATTTCAGAGCATGACAGCCCCCCACTTTACTTTCATTTTTAGTCATTTTTAGTTATTTTTTCTTCCTTTTTTTGCATTCCTTTTTACATTTTTTGCATTTATTTCATTTCATCTTAGTTTGTTCAGTTTGCTTACCCACTGTTTTTTTTCAGGTTGTTTTTCTTCAGGTTTGCACTTGCTGATGTTCTATATTCAGTATATTCACACCTAATCTGTACTAATGCTTTGTCTTTCAAAACACCATTAACATATTGTTTGCCTTTGCTCCGTGACCTTTTGGTCAGCTATGTGGCCTGGTCCAATCTGCACCTTCTCCTTTGTTATCTCTTGCCCAACGCCCACCTCACTTGTTTATAATCTGTGACTTTTCTAATATTTGTCAGTTCCGAAGAACGGTCACTGACCCGAAACGTTAACTCTGCTTCTCTTTCCACAGATGCTGCCAGACCTGCTGAGTGAATCCATGATTTCTTGTTTTTGTTTCAGATTTCCAGCATCCGCAGTATTTTGCTTTTATTAACAAAGACACACACTTACACCAAGTAACACAGACACACACTTGACCACGTAACACAGACATGCACTGACACCAAGTAACAAAGACATACACTGATGCCCAGTAACACAGACACACACTTACACCAAGTAACACAGACACACACTGACACCAAGCAACAAAGACATACACTGATAACCAGGAACACAGACACACACTTACACCAAGTAACACAGAAACACACTTAGACCAAGTAACTAAGACATACAATTACACCAAGTAACACAGACATACACTGACACCAAGTAACAAATACGTACAATTACACCAAGTAACAAAGACACACACTTACACCAAGTAACACAGATATACACTGGCACCAAGTAACAAAGACATGCAATGACACCCAGTAACACAGACACACACGGACACCAATTAACAAAGACAGACACTTACACCAAGTAACACAGACACACACTGACACCCAGTAACACAGACACACATTTGACCAAGTAACACAGACATACACTGACACCAAGTAACAAAGACATACACTGATACCCAGTAACACAGACACACACTTACACCAAGTAACACAGACATACACTGACACCAAGTAACAAAGACATACACTGATACCCAGGAACACAGACACACACTTACACCAAGGAACACAGACATACACTGACACCAAGTAACAAAGACATACACTGATACCCAGGAACACAGACACACACTTACACCAAGTAACACATACACACACTTAGACCAAGTAACAAAGACATACACTTACACCAAGTAACACAGACATACACTGACGCCAAGAAACAAATACATACAATTGCACCAAGTAACAAAGACACACACTTACACCAAGTAACACAGATATACACTGGCACCAAGTAACAAAGACATGCACTGACACCCAGTAACACAGACACACAAGGACACCAAGTTACAAAGACACACACTTACACCAAGTAACACAGACATACACTTACACCAATTAACAAAGTCAGACACTGATACCCATTAACACAGAGACACACTTACACCAAGTAACAAAGACATACACTGACACAAAGTAACAAAGACATACACTGACACCCAGTTACACAGACACACACGGACACCAAGTAACAAAGACACACACTTACACCAAGTAACACAGACACACACTGACACCAAGTAACAAAGACATACACTGATACCCAGTAACACAGACACACACTTACACCAAGTAACACAGACATACACTGAAACCAAGTAACAAAGACATACAATTACACCAAGTAACAAAGATATACAATGGCAACAAGTAACAAAGACATGCACTGACACCCAGTAACACAGACACGCACGGACACCAATTAACAAAGACACACACTTACACCAAGTAACACAGACACACACTGACACCCAGTAACACAGACACACACTTGACCAAGTAACACAGACATACACTGACACCAAGTAACAAAGACATACACTGATACCCAGTAACACAGACACACACTTACACCAAGTAACACAGACATACACTGACACCAAGTAACAAAGACATACACTGATACCCAGTAACACAGACGCACACTTACACCAAGTAACACAGACATACACTGACACCAAGTAACAAAGACATACACTGATACCCAGGAACACAGACACACACTTACACCAAGGAACACAGACATACACTGACACCAAGTAACAAAGACATACACTGATACCCAGGAACACAGAAACACACTTACACCAAGTAACACAGACACACACTTAGACCAAGCAACAAAGACATACACTTACACCAAGTAACACAGACATACACTGACGCCAAGTAACAAATACATACAATTGCACCAAGTAACAAAGACACACACTTACACCAAGTAACACAGATATACACTGGCACCAAGTAACAAAGACATGCACTGACACCCAGTAACACAGACACACACGGACACCAAGTTACAAAGACACACACTTACACCAAGTAACACAGACATACACTTACACCAAGTAACAAAGACATACACTGACACAAAGTAACAAAGACATACACTGACACCCAGTAACACAGACACACACGGACACCAAGTAACAAAGACACACACTTACACCAAGTAACACAGACACACACTGACACCAAGTAACAAAGACATACACTGATACCCAGTAACACAGACACACACTTACACCAAGTAACACAGACATACACTGAAACCAAGTAACAAAGACATACAATTACACCAAGTAACAAAGATATACAAAGGCAACAAGTAACAAAGACATGCACTGACACCCAGTAACACAGACACACACGGACACCAATTAACAAAGACAGACACTTACACCAAGTAACACAGACACACACTGACACCCAGTAACACAGACACACACTTGACCAAGTAACACAGACATACACTGACACCAAGTAACAAAGACATACACTGATACCCAGTAACACAGACACACACTTACACCAAGTAACACAGACATACACTGACACCAAGTAACAAAGACATACACTGATACCCAGGAACACAGACACACACTTACACCAAGTAACACAGACACACACGGACACCAAGTAACAAAGACACACACTTACACCAAGTAACACAGACACACACTGACACCAAGTAACAAAGACATACACTGATACCCATTAACACAGACACACACTTACACCAAGTAACACAGACATACACTGAAACCAAGTAACAAAGACATACAATTACACCAAGTAACAAAGATATACAATGGCAACAAGTAACAAAGACATGCACTAACACCCAGTAACACAGACACACACGGAGACCAAGTAACACAGACATACACTGACACCAAGTAACAAAGACATACATTGATACCCCGGAACATAGACACACACTTACACCAAGTAACACAGACACACACTTACACCAAGTAACAAAGACATACACTTACACCAAGTAACACAGACATACACTGACACCAAGTAACAAAGACATACACTGATACCCAGTAACACAGACACACACAGACACCCAGTTAGAAACACACACTGACCCCCAGTAACACAGACACACACTGACCCCAGTAACACAGACATACACTGACACCAAGTAAAAAAGACATCCACTGATATCCAGGAACACAGACACACACTTACACCAAGTAACACAGACACACACTTAGACCAAGTAACAAAGACATCCACTTGCACCAAGTAACACAGACATACACTGACACCAAGTAACAAAGACATACACTGACACCCAGTAACACAGACACACACGGACACCAAGTAACAAAGACACACACTTACACCAAGTAACACAGACACACACTGACACCAAGTAACAAAGACATACACTGATACCCAGTAACACAGACACACACTTACACCAAGTAACACAGACATACACTGACACCAAGTAACAAAGACATACACTGATACCCAGGAACACAGACACACACTTACACCAAGTAACACAGATACACACGGACACCAAGTAACAAAGACACACACTTACACCAAGTAACACAGACACACACTGACACCAAGTAACAAAGACATACACTGATACCCATTAACACAGACACACACTTACACCAAGTAACACAGACATACACTGAAACCAAGTAACAAAGACATACAATTACACCAAGTAACAAAGATATACAATGGCAACAAGTAACAAAGACATGCACTAACACCCAGTAACACAGACACACACGGAGACCAAGTAACACAGACATACACTGACACCAAGTAACAAAGACATACATTGATACCCCGGAACATAGACACACACTTACACCAAGTAACACAGACACACACTTACACCAAGTACCAAAGACATACACTTACACCAAGTAACACAGACATACACTGACACCAAGTAACAAAGACATACACTGATACCCAGTAACACAGACACACACTGACACCCAGTTAGAAACACACACTGACCCCCAGTAACACAGACACACACTGACCCCAGTAACACAGACATACACTGACACCAAGTAAAAAAGACATCCACTGATATCCAGGAACACAGACACACACTTACACCAAGTAACACAGACACACACTTAGACCAAGTAACAAAGACATCCACTTACACCAAGTAACACAGACATACACTGACACCAAGTAACAAAGACATACACTGACACCCAGTAACACAGACACACACGGACACCAAGTAACAAAGACACACACTTACACCAAGTAACACAGACACACACTGACACCAAGTAACAAAGACATACAGTGATACCCAGTAACACAGACACACACTTACACCAAGTAACACAGACATACACTGAAACCAAGTAACAAAGACAGACAATTACACCAAGTAACAAAGATATACAATGGCAACAAGTAACAAAGACATGCACTAACACCCAGTAACACAGACACACACGGACACCAAGTAACACAGACATACACTGACACCAAGTAACAAAGACATACATTGATACCCAGGAACATAGACACACACTGACACCAAGTAACACAGACACACACTTACACCAAGTAATAAAGACATACACTTACACCAAGTAACACAGACATACACTGACACCAAGCAACAAAGACATACACTGATACCCAGTAACACAGACACACACTGACACCCAGTTAGAAACACACACTGACCCCCAGTAACACAGACACACACTGACCCCCAGTAACACAGACATACACTGACACCAAGTAACAAAGACATACACTGATATCCAGGAACACAGACACACACTTACACCAAGTAACACAGACACACACTTAGACCAAGTAACAAAGACATACACTTACACCAAGTTACACAGACATACACTGACACCAAGTAACAAATACAAACAATTACACCAAGTAACAAGGACATACACTTACACCAAGTAACACAGATATACACTGGCACCAAGTAACAAAGACATGCACTGACACCCAGTAACACAGACACACACGGACACCAAGTAACAAAGACACACACTTACACCAAGTAACACAGACATACACTTACACCAATTAACAAAGTCAGACACTGATACCCATTAACACAGAGACACACTTATACCAAGTAACAAAGACATACACTGACTCCCAGTAACAAAGACATACACTGACAACCAGTAACACAGAGCCACACGGACACCAAGTAACAAAGAGACACACTTACACCAAGTAACACAGACACACACTGACACCAAGTAACACAGACATACACTGATACCCAGTAACACAGACACACACTTACACCAAGTAACACAGACAAACACTGAAACCAAGTAACAAAGACATACACTGATACCCAGGAACACAGACATGCACTGACACCAAGTAACAAAGACATACAATTACACCAAGTAACAAAGACACACACTTACACCAAGTAACACAGATATACACTGGCAACAAGTAACAAAGACATGCACTAACACCCAGTAACACAGACTCACACGGACACCAAGTAACACAGACATACACTGACACCAAGTAACAAAGACATACATTGATACCCAGGAACACAGACACACACTGACACCAAGTAACACAGACACACACTTACACCAAGTAACAAACACATGCACTTACACCAAGTAACACAGACATACACTGACACCAAGTAACAAAGACATACACTGATACCCAGTAACACAGACACACACTGACACCCAGTTAGAAACACACACTGACCCCCAGTAACACAGACACACACTGACACCCAGTAACACAGACACACACGGACACCAAGTAACAAAGACACACACTTACACCAAGTAACACAGACATACACTTACACCAATTAACAAAGTCAGCCACTGATACCCATTAACACAGAGACACACTTCCACCAAGTAACAAAGACAGACACTGACACCCAGTAACAAAGACATACACTGACACCCAGTAACACAGACGCACACGGACACCAAGTAACAAAGACACACACTTACACCAAGTAACACAGACACACACTGACACCAAGTAACAAAGACATACACTGATACCCAGTAACACAGACACACACTTACACCAAGTAACACAGACATACACTGAAACCAAGTAACAAAGACATACACTGATTCCCAGGAACACAGACATACACTGACACCAAGTAACAAAGACATACAATTACACCAAGTAACAAAGACACTCACTTACACCAAGTAACACAGATATACAATGGCAACAAGTAACAATGACATGCACTAACACCCAGTAACACAGACACACAGGGACACCAACTAACACAGACATACACTGACACAAAGTAATAAAGACAGACATTGATAACCAGGAACACAGACACACACTTACACCAAGTAACACAGACACACACTTACACCAAGTAACAAAGACATACACTTACAGCAAGTAACACAGACATACACTGACACCAAGTAACAAAGACATACACTGGTACCCAGAAACACAGACGCACACTGACACCCAGTTAGAAACACACACTGACCCTCAGTAACACAGACACACACTGACCCCCAGTAACACAGACATACACTGACACCAAGTCACAAAGACGCACACTGACACCCAGTAACAAACACATACACTGAAACCAAGTCACAAAGACATACACTGATACACAGACACGCACTTACACCAAGTAACACAGACATACACTGACACCAAGAAACAAAGACATACACTTGTACCCAGTATCACAGACACACACTTACATCAAGTAACAAAGACATACACTGACACCAAGTCACAAAGACATACACTGATACCCAGGAACACAGACACACACTGACACCCAGTAACAATGACATACACTGATACCAAGTCACAAAGACATACACTGATACCCAGTAAAACAGAAACACACTGACACCCAGTAACAAAGACATACACTGATACCAAGTAACACAGGCACACACTGACACCCAGGAACAATGACATACACTGATAGCAAGTCCCAAAGACATACACTGATACCGAGCAACACAGACACAAACTGACACCAAGTAACAAAGACATGCACTGACACCAAGTAACAAAGACATACACTTACACCAAGTAACAAAGACACACACTTACACCCAGTTAGAAACAGACACTGACCCCCAGTAACACAGACACACACTGACCCCCAGTAACACAGACATACACTGACACCAAGTCACAAAGACATACACTGATACCCAGTAACACAAAAACACAATGACACCCAGTAACAAAGACATACACTGATACAAAGTCACAAAGACATACACTGATACCCAGTAACACAGACACACACTGACACCCAGTAATAAAGACATACACTGATACCAAGATACAAAGACATACACTGATACCCAGTAACACAGATCCACACTGACAGCAAGTAACAAAGACATGCACTGACAGCAAGTAACAAAGACACACACGGACACCAAGTAACAAAGACACACACTTACACCAAGTAACAGAGACACACACTTACACCAAGTAACAAAGACATGCAATTACAACAAGTAACACAGCCATACACTGACACCAAGTAACAAAGACATACAATTACACCAAGTAACAAAGACTCACACTTACACCAATTAAAAAAGAGAGACACTGATATCCAGTAACGCAGACACAAACTTACACCAAGTAACAAAGTCATACAATGACACCCAGTAACACAGACACACACGGAAACCAAGTAACAAAGACACACACTTACACCAAGTAACACTGACACACACTTGACCAAGTAACACAGACATACACTGACACCAAGTAACAAAGACATACACTGACACCAAGTAACACAGACACACACTTACACCAAGTAACACAGACATACACTGACACCAAGTAACAAAGACATACACTGATACCCAGGAACACAGACACACACTTGCACCAAGTAACACAGACACACACTGAGACCAAGTAACAAAGACATACACTGACACCCACTAACACAGACACACACGGACACCAAGTAACAAAGACACACACATACACCAAGTAACACAGACATACACTTACACCAATTAACAAACTCAGACACTGATACCCAGTAACAATGAGACACACTTACACCAAGTAACAAAGACATACACTGACACCCAGTAACACAGGGAAACACTAATAAACAGTAACAAAGACATACACCGACACCAAGTAACAAAGACAAACAATGACACCCAGTAACACAGACACACACGGACACCAAGTAACAAAGACACACAATTACACCAAGTAACACAGACACACACTGACACCCAGTAACACAGACACACACTTGACCAAGTAACACAGACATACACTGACACCAAGTAACAAAGACATACACTGATACCCAGTAACACAGACACACACGGACACCAAGTAACAAAGACACACACTTACACCAAGTAACACAGACATACACTTACACCAATTAACAAAGTCAGACACTGATACCCATTAACACAGAGACACACTTACACCAAGTGACAAAGACATACACTGACACCCAGTAACAAAGACATACACTGACACCCAGTAACACAGACACACACGGACACCAAGTAACAAAGACACACACTTACACCAAGTAACACAGACACACACTGACACCAAGTAACAAAGACATACACTGATACCCAGTAACACAGAAACACACTTACACCAAGTAACACAGACATACACTGAAACCAAGTAACAAAGACATACACTGATACCCAGAAACACAGACATACACTGACACCAAGTAACAAAGACATACAATTACACCAAGAAACAAAGACACACACTTACACCAAGTAACACAGATATACAATGGCAACAAGTAACAAAGACATGCACTAACACCCAGTAACACAGACACACACGGACACCAAGTAACACAGACATACACTGACAACAAGTAACAAAGACATACAATGATACCCAGGAACACAGACACACACCTACACCAAGTAACACAGACACACACTTACACCAAGTAACAAAGACATACACTTACAGCAAGTAACACAGACATACACTGGCACCAAGTAACAAAGACATACACTGATACCCAGTAACACAGACACACACTGACACCCAGTTAGAAACACACACTGACCCCCAGTAACACAGACACAAATTGACCCCCAGTAACACAGACATACACTGACACCAAGTCACAAAGACACACACTGACACCCAGTAACAAACACATACACTGACACCAAGTCACAAAGACATACACTGATACACAGACACGCACTTACACCAAGTAACACAGACATACACTGACACCAAGAAACAAAGACATACTCTTATACCCAGTGTCACAGACACACACTTACATCAAGTAACAAAGACATAAACTGACACAAAGTCACAAAGGCACACACTGACACCCAGTAACAAAGACATACAACTACACCAAGTAACAAAGACACACACTTACACCAAGTAACACAGATATACAATGGCAACAAGTAACAAATACATGCACTAACACCCAGTAACACAGACACACACGGACACCAAGTAACACAGACATACTCTGACAACAAGTAACAAAGACATACAATGATACCCAGGAACACAGACACACACTTACACCAAGTAACAAAGACATACACTTACACCAGGTAACACAGACATACACTGACACCAAGTAACAAAGACATACACTGATACCCAGTAACACAGACACACACTGACACCCAGTTAGAAACACACACTGACCCCCAGTAACACAGACACACACTGACCCCCAGTAACACAGACATACACTGACACCAAGTCACAAAGACACACACTGACACCCAGTAACAAACACATACACTGACACCAAGTCACAAAGACATACACAGATACACAGACACGCACTTACACCAAGTAACACAGACATACACTGACACCAAGAAACAAAGACATACTCTTATACCCAGTGTCACAGGCACACACTTACATCAAGTAACAAAGACATAAACTGACACAAAGTCACAAAGGCACACACTGACACCCAGTAACAAAGACATACACCGACACCAAGTAACAAAGACATACACTGATACCCAGTAACACAGACACACACGGACACCAAGTAACAAAGACACACACTTACACCAAGTAACACAGACATACACTTACACCAATTAACAAAGTCAGACACTGATACCCATTAACACAGAGACACACTTACACCAAGTGACAAAGACATACACTGACACCCAGTAACAAAGACATACACTGACACCCAGTAACACAGACACACACGGACACCAAGTAACAAAGACACACACTTACACCAAGTAACACAGACACACGCTGACACCAAGTAACAAAGACATACACTGATACCCAGTAACACAGACACACACTTACACCAAGTAACACAGACATACACTGAAACCAAGTAACAAAGACATACACTGATACCCAGGAACACAGACATACACTGACACCAAGTAACAAAGACATACAATTACACCAAGTAACAAAGACACACACTTACACCAAGTAACACAGATATACAATGGCAACAAGTAACAAAGACATGCACTAACACCCAGTAACACAGACACACACGGACACCAAGTAACACAGACATACACTGACAACAAGTAACAAAGACATACAATGATACCCAGGAACACAGACACACACTTACACCAAGTAACACAGACACACACTTACACCAAGTAACAAAGACATACACTTACAGCAAGTAACACAGACATACACTGGCACCAAGTAACAAAGACATACACTGATACCCAGTAACACAGACACACACTGACACCCAGTTAGAAACACACACTGACCCCCAGTAACACTGACACAAATTGACCCCCAGTAACACAGACATACACTGACACCAAGTCACAAAGACACACACTGACACCCAGTAACAAACACATACACTGACACCAAGTCACAAAGACATACACTGATACACAGACACGCACTTACACCAAGTAACACAGACATACACTGACACCAAGAAACAAAGACATACTCTTATACCCAGTGTCACAGACACACACTTACATCAAGTAACAAAGACATAAACTGACACAAAGTCACAAAGGCACACACTGACACCCAGTAACAAAGACATACAACTACACCAAGTAACAAAGACACACACTTACACCAAGTAACACAGATATACAATGGCAACAAGTAACAAATACATGCACTAACACCCAGTAACACAGACACACACGGACACCAAGTAACACAGACATACTCTGACAACAAGTAACAAAGACATACAATGATACCCAGGAACACAGACACACACTTACACCAAGTAACAAAGACATACACTTACACCAGGTAACACAGACATACACTGACACCAAGTAACAAAGACAAACACTGATACCCAGTAACACAGACACACACTGACACCCAGTTAGAAACACACACTGACCCCCAGTAACACAGACACACACTGACCCCCAGTAACACAGACATACACTGACACCAAGTCACAAAGACACACACTGACACCCAGTAACAAACACATACACTGACACCAAGTCACAAAGACATACACAGATACACAGACACGCACTTACACCAAGTAACACAGACATACACTGACACCAAGAAACAAAGACATACTCTTATACCCAGTGTCACAGACACACACTTACATCAAGTAACAAAGACATAAAATGACACAAAGTCACAAAGGCACACACTGACACCCAGTAACAAAGACATACACCGACACCAAGTCACAAAGACATACACTGATACCCAGGAACACAGACACACACTGACACCCAGTAACAATGACATACACTGATAAAAAGTCACAAAGACATACACTGATACCCAGTAACACAGAAACACACTGACAGCCAGTAACAAAGACATACACTGATACCAAGTCACAAAGACATACACTGATACCTAGTAACACAGGCACACACTGACACCCAGGAACAAAGACATACACTGATACCAAGTCACAAAGACATACACTGATACCCAGTAACACAGACACACACTGACACCAAGTTACAAAGACATGCACTGACACCAAGTAACAAAGACATACACTTACAACAAGTAACAAAGACACACACTTACACCAAGTAACACAGACATACACTGACACCAAGTAACAAAGGCATACACTGACATCAAGTATCAAAGACATACACTTACACCAAGTAACAAAGACAGACAATTACAACAAGTAACAAAGACATACACTGACACCAAGTCACAAAGACACACACTGTCACCCAGTAACAAAGACATAAACTGACACCAAGTAACAAAGACATACACTGATACCCAGTAACACAGACACACACTTACACCAAGTAACACAGACATACACTGACACCAAGTAACAAAGACAAACACTGATACCCAATAACACAGACACACACTTACACCAAGTAACACAGACATACACTGACACCAGGTAACACAGACATACACTGACACCAAGTAACAAAGACATACACTGATACCCAGTAACACAGACACACACTGACACCCAGTTAGAAACACACACTGACCCCCAGTAACACAGACACACACTGACCCCCAGTAACACAGACACACACTTACACCAAGTAACACAGACATACACTGACACCAAGTAACAAAGACATACACTGATACCCAATAACACAGACACACATTTACACCAAGTAACAAAGACAGACACTGATACCCGGCATCACAGATGCACACTTACACCAAGTATTTTGACATACACTGACACCAAGTAACAAAGACAAACACTGAAACCCAGTAACACAGACACACACTTACACCAAGTAACAAAGACATAGACTGACACCAAGTCACAAAGACACACACTGACACCCAGTAACAAAGACATAAACTGACACCAAGTCACAAAGACATACACTGATACCCAGTAACACAGACACACACTTACACCAAGTAACACAGACATACACTGACACCAAGTAACAAAGACATACACTGATACCCAGTAACACAGACACACACTTACACCAAGTAACAAAGACAGACACTGATACCCGGCATCACAGACACACACTTACACCAAGTAACAATGACATACACTGACACCGAGTAACACAGACACGCACGGAAACCAATTAACAAAGACATACACTTGCACAAAGTAACACAGACATACACTGACACCAAGTAACAAAGAAATACAATGATACCCAGGAACACAGACACACACTTACACCAAGTAACACAGACAGACACTTACACCAAGTAACAAAGACATACACTTGCACAAAGTAACACAGATATACACTGACACCAAGTAACAAAGACATACACTCATACCCAGTAACACAGACACACACTGACATCCAGTTAGAAACGCACACTGACCCCCAGTAACACAGACATACACTGACACCAAGTCACAAAGACATACACTGACACCCAGTAACAAAGACACACACTGACACCAAGTCACTAAGACATACACTGATACACAGACACACACCTACACCAAGTAACACAGACATACACTGACTCCAAGTAACAAAGACATACACTGATACCCAGTAACACAGACACTCACTGACACCCAGTAACAAAGACATGCACTGACACCCAGTAACACAGACACACACGGACACCAAGTAACAAAGACATAGACTTACATCAAGTAACACAGACACACACTGACACCCAGTAACACAGACACATACTTACCCCAAGTAACGCAGACATACACTGACACCAAGTAACAAAGACATACACTGACACCCAGTAACACAGACACACACTTACACCAAGTAACACAGACATACACTGACACCAATCACAAAGACACACGCAGACACCCAGTAACAAAGACATACACTGACACCAAGTCACAAAGACATACACTGATACCCAGGAACACAGACACACACTGATACCTAGTAACCAAGACATACACTGATGCCAAGTCACAATGACATACACTGATACCCAGAAACACAGACACACACTGACAC
Source organism: Heterodontus francisci (assembly GCF_036365525.1). Taxonomy (NCBI): domain Eukaryota; kingdom Metazoa; phylum Chordata; class Chondrichthyes; order Heterodontiformes; family Heterodontidae; genus Heterodontus; species Heterodontus francisci. The sequence continues at coordinate 1,060,640 of NW_027140405.1, read as the reverse complement.
CCAGTAACAAAGACATACATTGTTACCAAGTAACAAAGACATACACTGATCCCCAGTATCACAGACACACACTGACACCCAGTAACAAAGACATACACTGATTCCAAGTCACAAAGACATACACTGATACCCAGTAACACAGACACACCGTGTCACCAAGTAACAAAGACATACACAGACACCAAGTAACAAAGACATACACTTACACCAAGTAACAAAGACACACACTTACACCAAGGAACACAGACACACACTTACACCAAGTAACAAAGAGAGACACTGATACCCAGTAACACAGACACCACTTACACCAAGTAACAAAGACATACACTGACACCCAGTATCAAAATCATACACTGACACCCAGGAACACAGGCACACGCGGACACCAAGTGACAAAGACACACACTTACACCAAGTAACACAAACACACACTGACACCCAGTAACAGAGACACACACTTACAACAAGTAACACAGACATACACTGACACCAAGTAACAAAGACATACACTGATACCCAGTAACACAGACACACACTTACACCAAGTAACACAGACATACACTGACACCAAGTTACAAAGACATACACTGATACCCAGGAACACAGACACACACTTACACCAAGTAACACAGACACACACTTACGCCAAGTAACTCAGACACACACTGACACCCAGTAACAAAGACATACACTGATACCAAGTCACAAAGACATACACTGAGACCCAGTAACAAAGACACACCCTGTCACCAAGTAACAAAGACATACACAGTCACCAAGTAACAAAGTCACACACTTACACCAAGTAACAAAGACACACACTTACACCAAGTAACACAGACACACACTTACACCAAGTAACAAAGACATACACTGATACCCAGGAACACAGACACACACTTAAACCAAGTAACACAGACACACACTTATACCAAGTAACAAAGACATACACTTACACCAAGTAACACAGACATACACTGACACCAAGTAACAAAGACATACAATTACACCAAGTAACAAAGACACACACTTACACCAAGTAACACAGATATACAATGGCAACAAGTAACAAAGACATGCACTAACACCCAGTAACACTGACACACACGGACACCAAGTAACAAAGACACACACTTACACAAAGTAACACAGACACACACTGCCACCAAGTAACACACACAACACTTACACCAAGTAACACAGACATACACTGACACCAAGTCACAAAGACATACACTGATACCCAGTAACAAAGACACACCCTGTCACCAAGTTACAAAGACATGCACAGACACCAAGTAACAAAGTCATATACTTCCACCAAGTAAAAAAGACACACACTTACACCAAGTAACACAGACATACACTTACACCAAGTAACACAGACATACACTGACACCAAGTAACAAAGACATACAATTACACCAAGTAACAAAGACACACACTTACACCAAGTAACACAGATATACAATGGCAACAAGTAACAAAGACATGCACTAACACCCAGTAACACTGACACACACGGACACCAAGTAACAAAGACACACACTTACACAAAGTAACACAGACACACACTGCCACCCAGTAACACACACAACACTTACACCAAGTAACACAGACATACACTGACACCAAGTAACAAAGACATACACTGATAACCAGTATCACAGACACACACTTACATCAAGTAACAAAGACATGCACTGACAGCAAGTCACAAAGACACACACTGACACCCAGTAACAAAGACATACACTGACACCAAGTCACAAAGACATACACTGATTCCCAGGAACACAGACACACACTGCCACCCAGTAACAATGACATACACTGATGCCAAGTCACAAAGACATACACTGATACCCAGTAACACAGAAACACACTGACACCCAGTAACAAAGACATACACTGATACCAAGTCACAAAGCCATACACTGATACCCAGTAACACAGACACACACGGACACCCAGGAACAAAGACATACACTGATACCAAGTCACAAAGACATACACTGATACCCACTAACACAGACACACACTGACACCAAGTAACAAAGACATGCACTGACACCAATTAACAAAGACATACACTTACACCAAGTAACAAAGACATACACTGACACCAAGTAACAAAGACATACACTTACACCAAGTAGCAAAGACATACACTTACACCAAGTAGCAAAGACATACACTGACAAAAAGTAACAAAGACATACACTGATACCCAGTAACACAGGCACACACCTACACCAATAACAAAGACATACACTGATACCCAGTAACACAGACACACACTTACACCAAGTAACACAGCCATACACTGACACCAACTAACAAAGATATATACTGACACCCAGGAACACAGATACACACTGACACCCAGTAACACAGAGAAACACTGACACCAAGTAACAAAGACACACGCTGACACCAAGTAACACAGACATATACTGACACCAATTAACAAAGACATCCACTTACACCAAGTACAAAGACATACACTGACACCAAGTAATAAAGACATGCACTTACACCAAGTAACAAAGACATGCACTGATACCCAGTAACAACGACACACACTTTCACCAAGTAACAAAGGCAGACACTGATGCCCAGTAACACAGACACACACTTACCCCAAGTATCAAAGACATACACTGACACCAAGTAACAAAGACATACACTTAAATCAAGCAACAAAAGCATACACTGACACCAAGTAACAAAGACATACACGTACACCAAGTCACAAAGACATGCACTTACACCAAGTAAGAAAGACACACACTTACACCAAGTAACACAGACCTACACTGACACCAAGTAACAAAGACATACACTGATACCCAGCAACACAGACACACTCTTACACCAAGTAACAAAGACAGACACTGATACACAGTAACACAGACACACAATTACACCAAGTATCAAAGACATACACTGACACCAAGTAACAAAGACATACACTTACACCAAGTCACAAAAACATGCACTGACACCAAGTAACACAGACATACACTGACACCAAGTAACAAAGACATACATTGAAAACCAGTAACACAGACACACACTTACACCAAGTAACAAAGACAGACACTGATTGCCAGTAACACAGACACACACTTACACCAGCTCACAAAGACTCACACTTTCACCCAGTAACTAAGACAGACACTGATACTCAGTAACACAGACACACACTTACACAAAGTCACAAAGACATGCACTGACACCCAGTAACAAAGACATACACTTACACCAAGTAACAAAGACACACACTTACACCAAGTAACAAAGACATACACTGACACTAATTAACAAAGACGTTCTTTTGGGCCTCCTTATCTCGAGAGACATAGAACATAGAACATAGAACATACAGCACAGAACAGGCCCTTCGGCCCACAATGTTGTGCCGATCCTTTGTCCTCTGTCAAGGACAATTTAATCTATACCCCATCATTCTCCTTTATCCATATACCTATCCAAAAGCCTTTTGAAAGTCCCTAAAGTTTCTGACTCAACAACTTCCCCGGGCAAGGCATTCCATGCCTCGACCACTCTCTGGGTAAAGAACCTTCCCCTGACATCCCCCTTATATCTCCCACCCTTCACCTTAAATTTATGACCCCTTGTAACGCTTTGCTCCACCCGGGGAAAAAGTTTCTGACTGTCTACCCTATCTATTCCCCTGATCATCTTATAAACCTCTATCATGTCACCCCTCATCCTTCTCCTTTCTAATGAGAAGAGGCCTAGAATGTTCAGCCTTTCCTCGTAAGACTTATTCTCCATTCCAGGCAACATCCTGGTAAATCTCCTCTGCACCCTCTCCAAGGCTTCCACATCCTTCCTAAAATGAGGCGACCAGAACTGCACACAGTACTCCAAATGAGGCCTTACCAAGGTCCTGTACAGCTGCATCATCACCTCACGGCTCTTAAATTCAATCCCTCTGCTAATGAACGCTAACACCCCATATGCCTTCTTCACAGCCCTATCCACTTGAGTTGCAACTTTCAATGATCTATGCACATAGACCCCAAGGTCTCTCTGCTCCTCCACATGCCCAAGAACCCTACCGTTAACCCAGTATTTTGCATTCATGTTTGTCCTTCCAAAATGGACGACCTCACACTTTTCAGGGTTAAACTCCATCTGCCACTTTTCAGCCCAGCACTGCAACCTATCCAAGTCCCTTTGCAGACGACAATAGCCCTCCTCGGTATCCACAACTCCACCAACCTTTGTATCATCTGCAAATTTACTGACCCACCCTTCGACTTCCTCATCCAAGTCGTTAATAAAAATCACAAACAGGAGAGGACCCAGAACTGATCCCTGCGGCACGCCACTGGTAACTGGACTCCAGGCTGAGTATTTACCATCTAAGACCACTCTCTGCCTTCTATCAGTTAGCCAATTCTTAATCCAACTGGCCACATTCCCCACTATCCCATGCCTCCTGACTTTCTCCATAAGTCTACCATGGGGGACCTTATCAAATGCCTTACTAAAATCCATGTACACCACATCCACTGGTTTACCCTCATCCACTTGCTTGGTCACCTGCTCAAAGAATTCAATCAGGCTTGTGAGGCAAGACCTACCCCTCACAAAACCGTGCTGACTGTCCCGAATCAAGCAGTGTCTTTCCAGATGCTCAGAAATCCTATCCCTCAGCACCTTTTCCATCAACTTGCCTACCACCGAAGTAAGACTAACTGGCCTGTAATTCCCAGGGTTGTTCCTATTCCCTTTCTTGAACAGGGGCACAACATTTGCCACCCTCCAATCACCTGGTACCACCCCCGTCAGCAGAGAAGATGAAAAGATCATTGCCAGCGGCTCTGCAATTTCATCCCTTGCTTCCCATAACATCCTTGGATATACCCCGTCAGGCCCGGGAGACTTGTCTATCTTCAAGTTATTCAAAAACCCCAACACATCTTCCCTCCTAACGAGCACTTCCTCGAGCTTACCAGTCTGCTTCCCACCGTCCTCTTCAGTAATACACCCCTTCTCATTCGTAAATACCGAAGAGAAGTACTCATTCAAAACCTCACTTATCTCTTCCGGCTCAACACACAGTCTCCCGCTATTGTCCTTGACCGGACCTACGGTCCCCCTAGTCATCCTCATATTTCTGACATACGCGTAAAAGGCCTTGGGGTTTTCTTTTATCCTACCCGCCAAGCATTTTTCATGCCCTCTCTTAGCTCTCCTAATCCCTTTCTTCAGATCCTTCCTGGCCATCTTGTATCCCTCCAGAGCTATGCCTGTGCCCTTTTTCCTCAACTTTATATACGCAATCTTCTTCTTCCTAACAAGACTCTCAACCTCTCTTGTCAACCACGGTTCCCTCACATGACCATCCCTTCCCTGTCTGACAGGGACATGCTTATCAATGGCCCCTACTATCTGCTCCTTGAAAAAGTTCCACATTTCGACCGTGCCCTTCCCTGCCAGCATATGCTCCCAACTTATGCTCCTCAGTTCCTGCCTGACAGCATCATATCTACCCTTCCCCCAATTGTAAACCTTGCCCTGTTGCACATACCTATCCCTCTCCATTACCACGGTGAATGCTACAGAATTGTGATCACTGTCTCCAAAGTGCTCGCCCACCAACAGCTCTATCACTTGCCCTGGTTCATTACCTAGTACCAAATCCAATATTGCCTCCCCTCTGGTCGGGCAGTCTACATACTGAGTCAGAAAAGCTTCCTGGACATACTGCACAAACACTACCCCATCCAAACTATTCGATCTAAAGAGTTGCCAATCAATATTTGGGAAGTTGAAATCCCCCATAATTACTACCCTGTGACTTCTGCTCCTTTCCAAAATCTGTTTCCCAATCTGCTCTTCCACCTCCCTGCTGCTATTGGGGGGCCTATAGAAAACTCCCATCAAGGTGACTGCTCCTTTCCTGTTCCTGACCTCAACCCACAGTGCCTCAGTCGGCAGATCCTCCTCGAAAATTCTTTCAGCAGTTGTTACACTATTTCTAACTAACAATGCCACCCCCCCACCTCTTTTACCACCATTCCTAATCTTATGAAAACATCTATAACCAGGTACCTCCAAAAACCATTCCTCCCCCTCACCTATCCACGTTTCAGTGATGGCCACAACATCGTAGTCCCAAGTGCCCATCCACGCCTTCAATTCACTCACCTTATTCCTGATGCTTCTTGCGTTGAAGTATACGCACTTTAACCCTTCTCCGTGCCCATCTGTCCTCTGTGACAGTGCTACCTTCCCCAATACCTCACTACACTCTTTGTCTTTCTGAGTGGACCCACTGGTCCCTGGATTACAAGTCCGGTTCCCATCCCCCTCCCAAACTAGTTTAAACCCTCCCGAACAGTACTAGCAAACCTCCCTCCCAGGATATTGGTGCCCCTCTGGTTCAGATGCAGCCCGTCCTGTTTGAACAGGTCCCATCTTCCCCAGAATGCAGTCCAATTATCCAAGAACTGGAAGCCCTCCCTCCTACACCATTCCTGCAGCCACGTGTTCAGCTGTGCTCTCTCCCTATTCCTAGCCTCACTATCACGTGGCGCCGGCAACGAACCAGAGATAACAACTCTGTCCGTCCGAGCTTTCAGCTTCCAGCCTAACTCCCTAAACTCACTTCTAACATCTGTGCCACCCTTCCTTCCTACGTCGTTGGTGCCAATGTGCACCACGACCTCTGGCTGCTCCCCCTCCCCTTTAAGGATCCTGAAGACGCGATCACAAACATCACAGACCCTGGCACCAGGGAGGCAACAAACCATCCGTGCGTCTCGCCTGCGCCCACAGAACCGCCTGTCCGTACTCCTCACCATCGAGTCCCCGATGACTAGTGCTCTCCCATTCTCCCTCCTTCCCTTCTGAGCCACAGTGCAGGACCCCGTGCCAGAGGCCCGGTCACTGCAGCCTGCCCCCGATAGGCCGTCCCCCCCAACAGTATCTAAAACTGTATACTTGTTGTTGAGGGGAACGACCACAGGAGATCCCTGCACTGACCTCTTCCCACCTCTAACTGTTACCCAGCTGCCTTTGTTTTGTGGAGTAACGACCTCCGTGTAGCTTCTATCTATCAACCCCTCAGCTTCCCGAATGATCCTCAGTTCATCCAGCTCCAGCTCCAATTCCCTAACACGGTCTGATAGGAGCTGGAGACGGATGCACTTCCAGCAGGTGAAGTCGGCAGGGCCACCGGAGGTTTCCCTCACCTCGAACATTCTGCAGGAGGAGCAATACACTACACTGGCTGCCATTTATTTTATTCAATTACCCCTTAGTTAAGTACAACTATAGATATTAACAAAAACAGTAAATAGCTTACCTGCTCAGTCCTTTTTGGTTAGAGAAGGAGGGTAAAAAGGGTCTTATTATTAGGTTAGAGTAGGAGGATGGGTGGGAGACACTACATGTGTAGTGGCTCGGGCTTACTCAGCTCCGCACCTTTAAGGAAAATACCTACCCAGGAGTCCTCGCTGCCGACCAGCTTCCGGTTCCTCCGGCGCCAAAAGAAACTCAAAGACAAGGAAAACAGTAAGTAAAACAGTAAATACTTACTTTTAAAACACAGCTCCTGATGCCTTCACTCACCCACCGAAGAGTCGCTACCTTCTCCTGCTGCTCCGCCGGGAAATGAGCCAATGGATACGCGCCTGGAGGTGGTCAGTGGTTTGTGAAGCAGCGCCTGGAGTGGCTATACAGGCCAATTCTGGAGTGACAGGCTCTTCCACAGGTGCTGCAGAGAAATTTGTTTGTTGGGGCTGTTGCACAGTTGGCTCTCCCCTTGCGCCTCTGTCTTTTTTCCTGCCAACTACTGAGTCTCTTCGACTCGCCACAATTTAGCCCTGTCACAAAGACTCACACTTTCACCCAGTAACTAAGACAGACACTTATACCCAGTAACACAGACACACACTTATACAAAGTCACAAAGACATGCACTGACACCCAGTAACAAAGACATACACTTACACCAAGTAACAAAGACACACACTTACACCAAGTAACAAAGACATACACTGACACCAATTAACAAAGACGTACACATACACCAAGTCACACAGACATACACTGACACCAAGTAACAAATACATACACTGACACCAAGTAACAAAGACACAAACTTACACCAAGTAACACAGACATACACTGACACCAAGTATCAAAGACATACACTGACATCAAGTAACAAATACATCCACTGATACCCAGTAACACAGACAGACACTTACACCCAGTAAGACAGACACACACTGACACCCAGTAACACAGACACACACTGACACCAAGTAACACAGACATACACTGACACCAAGTAACACAGACATACACTGACACCAAGTAACAAATACATACACTGATACCAAGTCACAAAGACATACACTGACACCAAGTAACAAAGACATACACTTACACCAAGTCACAAAGACATGCACTTACACCAAGTTAAGAAAGACACACACTTGCACCAAGTAACAGAGTCCTACACTGACACCAAGTAACAAAGACATACACTGATACTCTGCAACACAGACACACTCTTACACCAAGTAACAAAGACATACACTGACACCAAGTACCAAAGACATACACTGATATCCAGTAACACAGACACACACTTACACCAAGTAACAAAGACATACACTGACACCAAGTAACAAAGACATACACTTACACCATGTCACAAACACATACACTGACACCAAGTCACAAAGACATACACTGATACCCAGTAACACAGACACACACTTACACCAAGTAACACAGACATACACTGACAGCAAGTAACAAAGAGATACAATATTACCCAATAACACAGACACACACTTACACCAAGTAACAAAGACATATACTGACACCCAGTAACAAAGACATACACTGACACTCAGTAACACAGACACACACGGACACCAATGACAAAGACACACACTTTCACCAAGTAACACAGACACACACTGACACCCAGGAACACAGACACACACTGACAACAAGTATCAAAGACATACAGTGTCACCCAGTAACAAAGACACACACGGACACCAAGTAACAATGACAGACACTTACACCAAGTAACACAGACACACACTTGCACCCAGTAACACACACACTGACACCCAGTTCGAAACACACACTGACCCCCAGTAACACAGACACACACTTAAACCAAGTAACACAGACATACACTGACACAAAGTAACAAAGAAATACACAGTCACCAAGTAACAAATACATACACTGAAACCCAGTCACAAAGGCACACACTGGGGGGTGGGGTGGGGCACATTGGCGCAGTTGTTAGCACCGCAGCCGCACAGCTCCAGGGACCCGGGTTCGATTCTGGGTACAGCCTGTGCGGAGTTTGCAAGTTCTCCCTGTGTCTGCGTGAGTTTCCTCCGGGTGCTCCGGTTTCCTCCCACATGCCAAAGACTTGCAGGTTGATAGGTTAATTGGACATCATAAATTGCCCCTGGTATAGGTAGGTGGTAGGGAAATATATAGGGACAGGTGGGGATGTGATAGGAATACGGGATTAGTGTAGGATTAGTATAAATGGGTGGTTGATGGTCTGCACAGACTCGGTGGGCCGAAGGGCCTGTTTCAGTGCTGTATCTCGAAACTAAACTAAATAATGACACCTAGTGTCACAGACACACACTGACACCAGGTAACACAGACATACACTGACACCAAGTAACAAAGACATACACTGACACCAAGTAACAAATACATACACTTACACCAAGTAACAAAGACAGACAATTACACCAAGTAACAAAGACATACACTTACACCAAGTAACAAAGACATACACTGACACCAAGTCACAAAGACACACACTGACACCCAGTAACAAAGACATACACTGACACCGAGTCACAAAGACATACACTGATACCCAGTAACACAGACACACACTTACACCAAATAACACAGACATACATTGACACCAAGTAACAAAGACATACACTGATAACCAGTAACACAGACACACACTTGCACCAGGAAACAAAGACAGACACTGACACCAAGTAACAAAGACATACACTGACACCAAGTAACAAAGACATACACTTACACCAAGTAACAAAGACAGACAATTACACCAAGTAACACAGACAGACACTTACACCAAGTATTTTGACATACACTGACACCAAGTAACAAAGACATACACTGAGACCCAGCAACACAGACACACACTTACACCCAGTAACACAAACAAACACACTGACACCCAGTAACACAGACATACACTGACACCAAGTCACAAAGACAGACACTGATACCCAGTAACACAGACACACACTTACACCAAGTAACAAAGACATGCACTGACACCCAGTAACAAAGACATGCACTGACACCCAGTAACACAGACACACACGGACACCAAGTAACAAAGACACACACTTACACCAAGCAACACAGACACACACTGACACCCAGTAACACAAACAAATACACTGACACCCAGTAACACAGACACACACTGACACCAAGTTACAAAGACGTACACTGACAGCCAGTAACACAGACATACACTGACACCAAGTAACAAAGACATACACTGATACCCAGTAACACAGACACACACTTACACCCAGTAACACACACACTGACACCCAGTAACACAGACACACACGGACTCCAAGAAATAAAGACACACACTTACACCATGTAACACAGACATACACTGAGACCCAGTAACACAAACAAACACACGGACACCAAGTAACACAGACATACTCTGACAACAAGTAACAAAGACATACAATGATACCCAGGAACACAGACACACACTTACACCAAGTAACAAAGACATACACTTACACCAGGTAACACAGACATACACTGACACCAAGTAACAAAGACATACACTGATACCCAGTAACACAGACACACACTGACACCCAGTTAGAAACACACACTGACCCCCAGTAACACAGACACACACTGACCCCCAGTAACACAGACATACACTGACACCAAGTTACAAAGACACACACTGACATCCAGTAACAAACACATACACTGACACCAAGTCACAAAGACATACACAGATACACAGACACGCACTTACACCAAGTAACACAGACATACACTGACACCAAGAAACAAAGACATACTCTTATACCCAGTGTCACAGACACACACTTACATCAAGTAACAAAGCCATAAACTGACACAAAGTCACAAAGGCACACACTGACACCCAGTAACAAAGACATACACCGACACCAAGTCACAAAGACATACACTGATACCCAGGAACACAGACACACACTGACACCCAGTAACAATGACATACACTGATAAAAAGTCACAAAGACATACACTGATACCCAGTAACACAGAAACACACTGACAGCCAGTAACAAAGACATACACTGATACCAAGTCACAAAGACATACACTGATACCTAGTAACACAGGCACACACTGACACCCAGGAACAAAGACATACACTGATACCAAGTCACAAAGACATACACTGATACCCAGTAACACAGACACACACTGACACCAAGTTACAAAGACATGCACTGACACCAAGTAACAAAGACATACACTTACAACAAGTAACAAAGACACACACTTACACCAAGTAACACAGACATACACTGACACCAAGTAACAAAGGCATACACTGACATCAAGTATCAAAGACATACACTTACACCAAGTAACAAAGACAGACAATTACAACAAGTAACAAAGACATACACTGACACCAAGTCACAAAGACACACACTGTCACCCAGTAACAAGACATAAACTGACACCAAGTAACAAAGACATACACTGATACCCAGTAACACAGACACACACTTACACCAAGTAACACAGACATACACTGACACCAAGTAACAAAGACAAACACTGATACCCAATAACACAGACACACACTTACACCAAGTAACACAGACATACACTGACACCAGGTAACACAGACATACACTGACACCAAGTAACAAAGACATACACTGATACCCAGTAACACAGACACACACTGACACCCAGTTAGAAACACACACTGACCCCAGTAACACAGACACAGACTGACCCCCAGTAACACAGACACACACTTACACCAAGTAACACAGACATACACTGACACCAAGTAACAAAGACATACACTGATACCCAATAACACAGACACACATTTACACCAAGTAACAAAGACAGACACTGATACCCGGCATCACAGACACACACTTACACCAAGTATTTTGACATACACTGACACCAAGTAACAAAGACAAACACTGAAACCCAGTAACACAGACACACACTTACACCAAGTAACAAAGACATAGACTGACACCAAGTCACAAAGACACACACTGACTCCCAGTAACAAAGACATAAACTGACACCAAGTCACAAAGACATACACTGATACCCAGTAACACAGACACACACTTACACCAAGTAACACAGACATACACTGACACCAAGTAACAAAGACATACACTGATACCCAGTAACACAGACACACACTTACACGAAGTAACAAAGACAGACAATGATACCCGGCATCACAGACACACACTTACACCAAGTAACAATGACATACACTGACACCGAGTAACACAGACACGCACGGAAACCAATTAACAAAGACATACACTTGCACAAAGTAACACAGACATACACTGACACCAAGTAACAAAGAAATACAAAGATACCCAGGAACACAGACACACACTTACACCAAGTAACACAGACACACACTTACACCAAGTAACAAAGACATACACTTGCACAAAGTAACACAGATATACACTGACACCAAGTAACAAAGACATACACTGATAACCAGTAACACAGACACACACTGACATCCAGTTAGAAACGCACACTGACCCCCAGTAACTCAGACATACACTGACACCAAGTCACAAAGACATACACTGACACCCAGTAACAAAGACACACACTGACACCAAGTCACTAAGACATACACTGATACACAGACACACACTTACACCAAGTAACACAGACATACACTGACTCCAAGTAACAAAGACATACACTGATACCCAGTAACACAGACACACACTGACACCCAGTAACAAAGACATGCACTGACACCCAGTAACACAGACACACACGGACACCAAGTAACAAAGACATAGACTTACATCAAGTAACAAAGACATACACTGACACCCAGTAACACAGACACACACTTACACCAAGTAACACAGACATACACTGACACCAATCACAAAGACACACGCTGAAACCCAGTAACAAAGACATACACTGACACCAAGTCACAAAGACATACACTGATACCCAGGAACACAGACACACACTGACACCTAGTAACCAAGACATACACTGATGCCAAGTCACAATGACATACACTGATACCCAGTAACACAGACACACACTGACACCCAGTAACAAAGACATACACTGTTACCAAGTAACAAAGACATACACTGATACCCAGTATCACAGACACACACTGACACCCAGTAACAAAGACATACACTGATTCCAAGTCACAAAGACATACACTGATACCCAGTAACACAGACACACCGTGTCACCAAGTAACAAAGACATACACAGACACCAAGTAACAAAGACATACACTTACACCAAGTAACAAAGACACACACTTACACCAAGGAACACAGACACACACTTACACCAAGTAACAAAGAGAGACACTGATACCCAGTAACACAGACACCACTTACACCAAGTAACAAAGACATACACTGACACCCAGTATCAAAAACATACACTGACACCCAGGAACACAGGCACACGCGGACACCAAGTGACAAAGACACACACTTACACCAAGTAACACAAACACACACTGATACCCAGTAACACAGACACACACTTACAACAAGTAACACAGACATACACTGACACCAAGTAACAAAGACATACACTGATACCCAGTAACACAGACACACACTTACACCAAGTAACACAGACACACACTTAAACCAAGTAACAAAGACATACACTTACACCAAGTAACACAGTCATACACTGACACCAAGTAACAAAGACATACAATTACACCAAGTAACAAAAACACAAACTTAAACCAAGTAACACAGATATACAATGGCAACAGGGAACAAAGACATGCACTAACACCCAGTACCACAGACACACACGGACACCAAGTAACAAAGACACACACTTACACTAAGTAACACAGACACACACTGCCACCCAGTAACACAGACACACCCTTACACCATGTAACACAGACATACACTGACACCAAGTAACGAAAACATACACTGATACCCAGTAACACAGACACACACTTACACCAGGTAACACAGACATACACTGACATCAAGTAACAAAGACATACACTGATACCCAGTATCACAGACAGACACTTACATCAAGTAACAAAGACATACACTGACACCAAGTCACAAAGACACACACTGACACCCAGTAACAAAGACGTACACTGACACCAAGTCACAAAGACATACACTGATTCCCAGGAACACAGACACACACTGACAACCAGTAACAATGAAATACACTGATACCAAGTCACAAAGACATACACTGATACCCAGTAACACAGAAACACACTGAAACCAGTAACAAAGACATACACTGACACCCAGTAACACAGACACACACGGTCACCAAGTAACAAAGACATAGACTTACACCAAGGAACACATGCACACACTGACACAAAGTAACACAGACACATACTTACCCCAAGTAACGCAGACATTCACTGACACCAAGTAACAAAGACATACACTGACACCCAGTAACACAGACACACACTTGCACCAAGTAACACAGACATACACTTACACCAATCACAAAGACACACACTGACACCCAGTAACAAAGACATACACTGATACCAAGTCACACACATACACTGATACCCAGTAACACAGACACACACTGACACCCAGGAACAAAGACATACACTGTTACCAAGTCACAAAGACATACACTGATACCCAGTAACACAGACACACACTGACACCCAGTAACAAAGACATACACAGACACCAAGTAACAAAGACATACACTTACACCAAGTAACAAAGACACACACTTACACCAAGTTACACAGACACACACTTACACCGATTAACAAAGACAGACACTGATACCCAGTAACACAGACACACACTTACACCAAGTAACAAAGCCATACAATGACACCCAGTAACAAAGACATACACTGACACCAAGTAACACAGGCACACGCGGACACCAAGTAACAAAGACACACACTTACGCCAAGTAACTCAGACACACACTGACACCCAGTAACACAGACACACACTGACACCCAGTAACAAAGACATACACTGATACCAAGTCACAAAGACAGACACTGAGACCCAGTAACAAAGACACACCGTGTCACGAAGTAACAAAGACACACACTTACACCAAGTAACAAAGACATACACTGATACCCAGGAACACAGACACACACTTAAACCAAGTAACACAGACACACACTTATACCAAGTAACAAAGACATACACTTACACCAAGTAACACAGACATACACTGACACCAAGTAACAAAGACATACAATTACACCAAGTAACAAAGACACACACTTACACCAAGTAACACAGATATACAATGGCAACAAGTAACAAAGACATGCACTAACACCCAGTAACACTGACACACACGGACACCAAGTAACAAAGACACACACTTACACAAAGTAACACAGACACACACTGCCACCCAGTAACACACACAACACATACACCAAGTAACACAGACATACACTGACACCAAGTCACAAAGACATACACTGATACCCAGTAACAAAGACACACCCTGTCACCAAGTAACAAAGACATACACAGACACCAAGTAACAAAGTCATACACTTCCACCAAGTAAAAAAGACACACACTTACACCAAGTAACACAGACACACACTTACACCAAGTAACAAAGACATACACTGATACCCAGGAACACAGACACACACTTAAACCAAGTAACACAGACACACACTGACACCCAGTAACAAAGACATACACTGACACCAAGTCACAAAGACATACACTGATTCCCAGGAACACAGACACACACTGCCACCCAGTAACAATTACATACACTGATGCCAAGTCACAAAGACATACACTGATACCCAGTAACACAGAAACACACTGACACCCAGTAACAAAGACATACATTGATACCAAGTCACAAAGACATACACTGACACCCGGTAACACAGACACACACTTACACCAAGTAACACAGACATACACTGACACCAATCACAAAGACACACGCTGAAACCCAGTAACAAAGACATACACTGACACCAAGTCACAAAGACATACACTGATACCCAGGAACACAGACACACACTGACACCTAGTAACCAAGACATACACTGATGCCAAGTCACAATGACATACACTGATACCCAGTAACACAGACACACACTGACACCCAGTAACAAAGACATACACTGGTACAAAGTAACAAAGACATACACTGATACCCAGTATCACAGACACACACTGACACCCAGTAACAAAGACATACACTGATTCCAAGTCACAAAGACATACACTGATACCCAGTAACACAGACACACCGTGTCACCAAGTAACAAAGACATACACAGACACCAAGTAACAAAGACATACACTTACACCAAGTAACAAAGACACACAGTTACACCAAGGAACACAGACACACACTTACACCAAGTAACAAAGAGAGACACTGATACCCAGTAACATAGACACCACTTACACCAAGTAACAAAGACATACACTGACACCCAGTATCAAAAACATACACTGACACCCAGGAACACAGGCACACGCGGACACCAAGTGACAAAGACACACACTTACACCAAGTAACACAAACACACACTGACACCCAGTAACACAGACACACACTTACAACAAGTAACACAGACATACACTGACACCAAGTAACAAAGACATACACTGATACCCAGTAACACAGACACACACTTACACCAAGTAACACAGACATACACTGACACCAAGTTACAAAGACATACACTGATACCCAGGAACACAGACACACACTTACACCAAGTAACACAGACACACACTTAAACCAAGTAACAAAGACATACACTTACACCAAGTAACACAGTCATACACTGACACCAAGTAACAAAGACATACAATTACACCAAGTAACAAAAACACAAACTTAAACCAAGTAACACAGATATACAATGGCAACAAGGAACAAAGACATGCACTAACACCCAGTACCACAGACACACACGGACACCAAGTAACAAAGACACACACTTACACTAAGTAACACAGACACACACTGCCACCCAGTAACACAGACACACCCTTACACCAAGTAACACAGACATACACTGACACCAAGTAACGAAAACATACACTGATACCCAGTAACACAGACACACACTTACACCAGGTAACACAGACATACACTGACATCAAGTAACAAAGACATACACTGATACCCAGTATCACAGACAGACACTTACATCAAGTAACAAAGACATACACTGACACCAAGTCACAAAGACACACACTGACACCCAGTAACAAAGACGTACACTGACACCAAGTCACAAAGACATACACTGATTCCCAGGAACACAGACACACACTGACACCCAGTAACAATGAAATACACTGATACCAAGTCACAAAGACATACACTGATACCCAGTAACACAGAAACACACTGACACCCAGTAACAAAGACATACACTGACACCCAGTAACACAGACACACACGGTCACCAAGTAACAAAGACATAGACTTACACCAAGTAACACAGGCACACACTGACACAAAGTAACACAGACACATACTTACCCCAAGTAACGCAGACATTCACTGACACCAAGTAACAAAGACATACACTGACACCCAGTAACACAGACACACACTTGCACCAAGTAACACAGACATACACTTACACCAATCACAAAGACACACACTGACACCCAGTAACAAAGACATACACTGATACCAAGTCACACAGACATACACTGATACCCAGTAACACAGACACACACTGACACCCAGGAACAAAGACATACACTGTTACCAAGTCACAAAGACATACACTGATACCC
Organism: Heterodontus francisci; assembly: GCF_036365525.1. Taxonomy (NCBI): domain Eukaryota; kingdom Metazoa; phylum Chordata; class Chondrichthyes; order Heterodontiformes; family Heterodontidae; genus Heterodontus; species Heterodontus francisci. The sequence continues at coordinate 1,042,482 of NW_027140405.1, read as the reverse complement.
AGTAACACAGACACACACTGACACCCAGTAACAAAGACATACACAGACACCAAGTAACAAAGACATACACTTACACCAAGTAACAAAGACACACACTTACACCAAGTTACACAGACACACACTTACACCGATTAACAAAGACAGACACTGATACCCAGTAACACAGACACACACTTACACCAAGTAACAAAGACATACAATGACACCCAGTAACAAAGACATACACTGACACCAAGTAACACAGGCACACGTGGACACCAAGTAACAAAGACACACACTTACGCCAAGTAACTCAGACACACACTGACACCCAGTAACACAGACACACACTGACACCCAGTAACAAAGACATACACTGATACCAAGTCACAAAGACATACACTGAGACCCAGTAACAAAGACACACCCTGTCACCAAGTAACAAAGACACACACTTACACCAAGTAACACAGACACACACTTACACCAAGTAACAAAGACATACACTGATACCCAGGAACACAGACACACACTTAAACCAAGTAACACAGACACACACTTATACCAAGTAACAAAGACATACACTTACACCAAGTAACACAGACATACACTGACACCAAGTAACAAAGACATACAATTACACCAAGTAACAAAGACACACACTTACACCAAGTAACACAGATATACAATGGCAACAAGTAACAAAGACATGCACTAACACCCAGTAACACTGACACACACGGACACCAAGTAACAAAGACATACAATTACACCAAGTAACAAAGACACACACTTACACAAAGTAACACAGACACACACTGCCACCCAGTAACACACACAACACATACACAAAGTAACACAGACATACACTGACACCAAGTCACAAAGACATACACTGATACCCAGTAACAAAGACACACCCTGTCACCAAGTAACAAAGACATACACAGACACCAAGTAACAAAGTCATACACTTCCACCAAGTAAAAAAGACACACACTTACACCAAGTAACACAGACACACACTTACACCAAGTAACAAAGACATACACTGATACCCAGGAACACAGACACACACTTAAACCAAGTAACACAGACACACACTGACACCCAGTAACAAAGACATACACTGACACCAAGTCACAAAGACATACACTGATTCCCAGGAACACAGACACTCACTGCCACCCAGTAACAATTACATACACTGATGCCAAGTCACAAAGACATACACTGATACCCAGTAACACAGAAACACACTGACACCCAGTAACAAAGACATACACTGATACCAAGTCACAAAGACATACACTGATACCCAGTAACACAGACACACACTGACACCCAGGAACAAAGACATACACTGATACCAAGTCACAAAGACATACACTGATACCCACTAACACAGACACACACTGACACCAAGTAACAAAGACATGCACTGACACCAATTAACAAAGACATACACTTACACCAAGTAACAAAGACATACACTGACACCAAGTAACAAAGACATACACTTACACCAAGTAGCAAAGACATACACTTACACCAAGTAGCAAAGACATACACTGACAAAAAGTAACAAAGACGTACACTGATACCCAGTAACACAGGCACACACCTACACCAATAACAAAGACATACACTGATACCCAGTAACACAGACACACACTTACACCAAGTAACACAGCCATACACTGACACCAACTAACAAAGATATATACTGACACCCAGGAACACAGATAAACACTGACACCCAGTAACACAGAGAAACACTGACACCAAGTAACAAAGACACACGCTGACACCAAGTAACACAGACATACACTGACACCAATTAACAAAGACATCCACTTACACCAAGTACAAAGACATACACTGACACCAAGTAATAAAGACATGCACTTACACCAAGTAACAAAGACATACACTGATACCCAGTAACACAGACACACACTTTCACCAAGTAACAAAGACAGACACTGATGCCCAGTAACACAGACACACACTTACCACAAGTATCAAAGACATACACTGACACCAAGTAACAAAGACATACACTTAAATCAAGCAACAAAGGCATACACTGACATCAAGTAACAAAGACATACACGTACACCAAGTCACAAAGACATGCACTTACACCAAGTAAGAAAGACACACACTTACACCAAGTAACACAGACCGACACTGACACCAAGTAACAAAGACATACACTGATACCCAGCAACACAGACACACTCTTACACCAAGTAACAAAGACAGACACTGATACCCAGTAACACAGACACACAATTACACCAAGTATCAAAGACATACACTGACACCAAGTAACAAAGACATACACTTACACCAAGTCACAAAAACATGCACTGACACCAAGTAACACAGACATACACTGACACCAAGTAACAAAGACAGACATTGAAAACCAGTAACACAGACACACACTTACACCAAGTAACAAAGACAGACACTGATTGCCAGTAACACAGACACACACTTACACCAGCTCACAAAGACTCACACTTTCACCCAGTAACTAAGACAGACACTGATACGCAGTAACACAGACACACACTTACACAAAGTCACAAAGACATGCACTGACACCCAGTAACAAAGACATACACTTACACCAAGTAACAAAGACACACACTTACACCAAGTAACAAAGACATACACTGACACCAATTAACAAAGACGTACACTTACACAAAGTAACACAGACATACACTGACACCATTTAACAAATACATACACTGACACCAAGTAACAAAGACACAAACTTACACCAAGTAACACAGACATACACTGACACCAAGTATCAAAGACATACACTGACACCAAGTAACAAATACATACACTGATACACAGTAACACAGACAGACACTTACACCCAGTAAGACAGACACACACTGACACCCAGTAACACAGACATACACTGACACCAAGTAACACAGACATACACTGACACCAAGTAACAAATACATACACTGATACCAAGTCAAAAAGACATACACTGACACCAAGTAACAAATACATACACTTACACCAAGTCACAAAGACATGCACTTACACCAAGTTATGAAAGACACACACTTACACCAAGTAACAGAGTCCTACACTGACACCAAGTAACAAAGACATACACAGATACCCTGCAACACAGACACACTCTTACACCAAGTAACAAAGACAGACACTGATACCCAGTAACACAGACACACACTTACACCAAGTATCAAAGACATACACTGACACCAAGTAACAAAGACATACACTGATACCAACTCACAAAGACATACACTTACACCAAGTAACAAAGACATACACTTACACCAAGTAACAAAGACACACACTTACACCAAGTAACAAAGACACACACTTGCACCAAATAGCAAATACATACACTGACAAAAAGTAACAAAGACATACACTGATACCCAGTAACACAGGCACACACCAACACCAAGTAACAAAGACATACACTGATACCCAGTAACACAGACACACACTTACACCAAGTAACACAGACATACACTGACACCAACTAACAAAGATATATCATGACACCCAGGAACACAGATACACACTGACACCCAGTAACACAGAGAAACACTGACACCAAGTAACAAAGACACACACTGACACCAAGTAACACAGACATACACTGACACCAATTAACAAAGAGATCCACTTACACCAAGTACAAAGACATACACTGACACCAAATAACAAAGACATGCACGTACACCAAGTAACAAAGACATACACTGATACCCAGTAACACAGACACACACTTTCACCAATTAACAAAGACAGACACTGACACCAAGTAACAAAGACATACACTTACATCAAGCAACAAAGGCATACACTGACACCAAGTAACAAAGACATACACGTACACCAAGTCACAAAGACATGCACTGACACCAAGTAAGAAAGGCATACACTTACACCAAGTAACACAGACCTACACTGACACCAAGTAACAAAGACATACACTGATACCCAGCAACACAGACACACTCTTACACCAAGTAACAAAGACAGACACTGATACCCAGGAACACAGACACACAATTTCACAAAGTATCAAAGACATACACTGACACCAAGGAACAAAGACATACACTGACACCAAGTAACGAAGACATACATTGAAAACCAGTAACACAGACACACACTTACACCAAGTAACAAAGACAGACAGTGATTGCCAGTGACACAGACACACACTTACACCAGCTCACAAAGACTCACACTTTCACCCAGTAACTAAGACAGACACTTATACCCAGTAACACAGACACACACTTACACAAAGTCACAAAGTCATGCACTGACACCCAGTAACAAAGACATACACTTACACCAAGTAACAAAGACACACACTTACACCAAGTAACAAAGACATACACTGACACCAATTAACAAAGACGTACACATACACCAAGTCACACAGACATACACTGACACCAAGTAACAAATACATACACTGACACCAAGTAACAAAGACACAAACTTTCACCAAGCAACACAGACATACACTGACACCAAGTATCAAAGACATACACTGACATCAAGTAACAAATACATCCACTGATACCCAGTAACACAGACAGACACTTACACCCAGTAAGACAGACACACACTGACACCCAGTAACAAAGACATACACTGATACACAGTAACAGAGACACACCGTGTCACCAAGTAACAAAGACATACACAGACACCAAGTAACAAAGACATACACTTACACCAAGTAACAAAGACACACACTTACACCAAGGAACACAGACACACACTTACACCAAGTAACAAAGAGAGACACTGATACCCAGTAACACAGACACACACTTACACCAAGTAACAAAGACATACACTGACACCCAGTATCAAAAACATACACTGACACCCAGGAACACAGGCACACGTGGACACCAAGTGACAAAGACACACACTTACACCAAGTAACACAAACACACACAAACACCCAGTAACACAGACACACACTTACAACAAGTAACACAGACATACACTGACACCAAGTAACAAAGACATACACTGATACCCAGTAACACAGACACACGCTTACACCAAGTAACACAGACATACACTGACACCAAGTAGCAAAGACATGCACTGATACCCAGGAACACAGACACACACTTACACCAAGTAACACAGACACACACTTAAACCAAGTATCAAAGACATACACTTACACCAAGTAACACAGTCATACACTGACACCAAGTAACAAAGACATACAATTACACCAAGTAACAAAAACACACACTTACACCAAGTAACACAGATATACAATGGCAACAAGGAACAAAGACATGCACTAACACCCAGTACCACAGACACAAACGGACACCAAGTAACAAAGACACACACTTACACAAAGTAACACAGACACCCACTGCCACCCAGTAACACAGACACACCCTTACACCAAGTAACACAGACATACACTGACACCAAGTAGCAAAGACATACACTGATACCCAGTATCACAGACAGACACTTACATCAAGTAACAAAGACATACACTGACACCAAGTCACAAAGACACACACTGACACCCAGTAACAAAGACGTACACTGACACCAAGTCACAAAGACATACACTGATTCCCAGGAACACAGACACACACTGACACCCAGTAACAATGAAATACACTGATACCAAGTCACAAAGACATACACTGATACCCAGTAACACAGAAACACACTGACACCCAGTAACAAAGACATACACTGACACCCAGTAACACAGACACACACGGTCGCCAAGTAACAAAGACATAGACTTACACCAAGTAACACAGGCACACACTGACACCCAGTAACACAGACACATACTTACCCCAAGTAACGCAGACATTCACTGACACCTAGTAACAAAGACATACACTGACACCCAGTAACACAGACACACACTTGCACCAAGTAACACAGACATACACTTACACCAATCACAAAGACACACACTGACACCCAGTAACAAAGACATACACTGACACCAAGTCACAAAGACATCCACTGATACCCAGGAACACAGACACACACTGACACCCAGGAACAAAGACATACACTGTTACCAAGTCACAAAGACATACACTGATACCCAGTAACACAGACACACACTGACACCCAGTAACAAAGACATACACAGACACCAAGTAACAAAGACATACACTTACACCAAGTAACAAAGACACACACTTACACCAAGTTACACAGACACACACTTACACCGATTAACAAAGACAGACACTGATACCCAGTAACACAGACACACACTTACACCAAGTAACAAAGACATACAATGACACCCAGTAACAAAGACATACACTGATACCAAGTCACAAAGATATACACTGAGACCCAGTAACAAAGACACACCCTGTCACCAAGTAACAAAGACATACACAGTCACCAAGTAACAAAGTCACACACTTACACCAAGTAACAAAGACACACACTTACACCAAGTAACACAGACACACACTTACACCAAGTAACAAAGACATACACTGATACCCAGGAACACAGACACACACTTAAACCAAGTAACACAGACACACACTTATACCAAGTAACAAAGACATACACTTACACCAAGTAACACAGACATACACTGACACCAAGTAACAAAGACATACAATTACACCAAGTAACAAAGACACACACTTACACCAAGTAACACAGATATACAATGGCAATAAGTAACAAAGACATGCACTAACACCCAGTAACACTGACACACACGGACACCAAGTAACAAAGACACACACTTACACAAAGTAACACAGACACACACTGCCACCAAGTAACACACACAACACTTACACCAAGTAACACAGACATACACTGACACCAAGTCACAAAGACATACACTGATACCCAGAAACAAAGACACACCCTGTCACCAAGTTACAAAGACATGCACAGACACCCAGTAACAAAGTCATACACTTCCACCAAGTAAAAAAGACACACACTTACACCAAGTAACACAGACACACACTTACACCAAGTAACAAAGACATACACTGATACCCAGGAACACAGACACACACTTAAACCAAGTAACACAGACACACACTTACACCAAGTAACAAAGACATACACTTACACCAAGTAACACAGACATACACTGACACCAAGTAACAAAGACATACAATTACACCAAGTAACAAAGACACACACTTACACCAAGTAACACAGATATACAATGGCAACAAGTAACAAAGACATGCACTAACACCCAGTAACACTGACACACACGGACACCAAGTAACAAAGACACACACTTACACAAAGTAACACAGACACAAACTGCCACCCAGTAACACACACAACACTTACACCAAGTAACACAGACATACACTGATAACCAGTATCACAGACACACACTTACATCAAGTAACAAAGACATGCACTGACAGCAAGATACAAAGACACACACTGACACCCAGTAACAAAGACATACACTGACACCAAGTCACAAAGACATACACTGATTCCCAGGAACACAGACACACACTGCCACCCAGTAACAATGACATACACTGATGCCTAGTCACAAAGACATACACTGATACCCAGTAACTCAGAAACACACTGACACCCAGTAACAAAGACATACACTGATACCAAGTCACAAAGCCATACACTGATACCCAGTAACACAGACACACACGGACACCCAGGAACAAAGACATACACTGATACCAAGTCACAAAGACATACACTGATACCCACTAACACAGACACACACTGACACCAAGTAACAAAGACATGCACTGACACCAATTAACAAAGACATACACTTACACCAAGTAACAAAGACATACACTGACACCAAGTAACAAAGACATACACTTACACCAAGTAGCAAAGACATACACTTACACCAAGTAGCAAAGACATACACTGACAAAAAGTAACAAAGACATACACTGATACCCAGTAACACAGGCACACACCTACACCAATAACAAAGACATACACTGATACCCAGTAACACAGACACACACTTACACCAAGTAACACAGCCATACACTGACACCAACTAACAAAGATATATACTGACACCCAGGAACACAGATACACACTGACACCCAGTAACACAGAGAAACACTGACACCAAGTAACAAAGACACACGCTGACACCAAGTAACACAGACATATACTGACACCAATTAACAAAGACATCCACTTACACCAAGTACAAAGACATACACTGACACCAAGTAATAAAGACATGCACTTACACCAAGTAACAAAGACATACACTGATACCCAGTAACACAGACACACACTTTCACCAAGTAACAAAGACAGACACTGATGCCCAGTAACACAGACACACACTTACCCCAAGTCACAAAGACATGCACTTACACCAAGTAAGAAAGACACACACTTACACCAAGTAACACAGACCTACACTGACACCAAGTAACAAAGACATACACTGATACCCAGCAACACAGACACACTCTTACACCAAGTAACAAAGACAGACACTGATACACAGTAACACAGACACACAATTACACCAAGTATCAAAGACATACACTGACACCAAGTAACAAAGACATACACTTACACCAAGTCACAAAAACATGCACTGACACCAAGTAACACAGACATACACTGACACCAAGTAACAAAGACATACATTGAAAACCAGTAACACAGACACACACTTACACCAAGTAACAAAGACAGACACTGATTGCCAGTAACACAGACACACACTTACACCAGCTCACAAAGACTCACACTTTCACCCAGTAACTAAGACAGACACTGATACTCAGTAACACAGACACACACTTACACAAAGTCACAAAGACATGCACTGACACCCAGTAACAAAGACACACACTTACACCAAGTAACAAAGACATACACTGACACCAATTAACAAAGACGTTCTTTTGGGCCTCCTTATCTCGAGAGACAATGGATACGCGCCTGGAGGTGGTCAGTGGTTTGTGAAGCAGCGCCTGGATTGGCTATAAAGGCCAATTCTGGAGTGACAGGCTCTTCCACAGGTGCTGCAGAGAAATTTGTTTGTTGGGGCTGTTGCACAGTTGGCTCTCCCCTTGCGCCTCTGTCTTTTTTCCTGCCAACTACTGAGTCTCTTCGACTCGCCACAATTTAGCCCTGTCACAAAGACTCACACTTTCACCCAGTAACTAAGACAGACACTTATACCCAGTAACACAGACACACACTTACACAAAGTCACAAAGACATGCACTGACACCCAGTAACAAAGACATACACTTACACCAAGTAACAAAGACACACACTTACACCAAGTAACAAAGACATACACTGACACCAATTAACAAAGACGTACACATACACCAAGTCACACAGACATACACTGACACCAAGTAACAAATACATACACTGACACCAAGTAACAAAGACACAAACTTACACCAAGTAACACAGACATACACTGACACCAAGTATCAAAGACATACACTGACATCAAGTAACAAATACATCCACTGATACCCAGTAACACAGACAGACACTTACACCCAGTAAGACAGACACACACTGACACCCAGTAACACAGACACACACTGACACCAAGTAACACAGACATACACTGACACCAAGTAACAAATACATACACTGATACCAAGTCACAAAGACATACACTGACACCAAGTAACAAAGACATACACTTACACCAAGTCACAAAGACATGCACTTACACCAAGTTAAGAAAGACACACACTTACACCAAGTAACAGAGTCCTACACTGACACCAAGTAACAAAGACATACACTGATACTCTGCAACACAGACACACTCTTACACCAAGTAACAAAGACATACACTGACACCAAGTACCAAAGACATACACTGATATCCAGTAACACAGACACACACTTACACCAAGTAACAAAGACATACACTGACACCAAGTAACAAAGACATACACTTACAACATGTCACAAACACATACACTGACACCAAGTCACAAAGACATACACTGATACCCAGTAACACAGACACACACTTACACCAAGTAAGACAGACATACACTGACAGCAAGTAACAAAGAGATACAATATTACCCAATAACACAGACACACACTTACACCAAGTAACAAAGACATATACTGACACCCAGTAACAAAGACATACACTGACACTCAGTAACACAGACACACACGGACACCAATGACAAAGACACACACTTTCACCAAGTAACACAGACACACACTGACACCCAGGAACACAGACACACACTGACAACAAGTATCAAAGACATACAGTGTCACCCAGTAACAAAGACACACACGGACACCAAGTAACAATGACAGACACTTACACCAAGTAACACAGACACACACTTGCACCCAGTAACACACACACTGACACCCAGTTCGAAACACACACTGACCCCCAGTAACACAGACACACACTTAAACCAAGTAACACAGACATACACTGACACAAAGTAACAAAGAAATACACAGTCACCAAGTAACAAATACATACACTGATACCCAGTCACAAAGGCACACACTGGGGGGTGGTGTGGGGCACATTGGCGCAGTTGTTAGCACCGCAGCCGCACAGCTCCAGGGACCCGGGTTCGATTCTGGGTACAGCCTGTGCGGAGTTTGCAAGTTCTCCCTGTGTCTGCGTGAGTTTCCTCCGGGTGCTCCGGTTTCCTCCCACATGCCAAAGACTTGCAGGTTGATAGGTTAATTGGACATCATAAATTGCCCCTGGTATAGGTAGGTGGTAGGGAAATATATAGGGACAGGTGGGGATGTGATAGGAATACGGGATTAGTGTAGGATTAGTATAAATGGGTGGTTGATGGTCTGCACAGACTCGGTGGGCCGAAGGGCCTGTTTCAGTGCTGTATCTCGAAACTAAACTAAATAATGACACCTAGTGTCATAGACACACACTGACACCAAGTAACACAGACATACACTGACACCAAGTAACAAAGACATACACTGACACCAAGTAACAAATACATACACTTACACCAAGTAACAAAGACAGACAATTACACCAAGTAACAAAGACATACACTTACACCAAGTAACAAAGACATACACTGACACCAAGTCACAAAGACACACACTGACACCCAGTAACAAAGACATACACTGACACCTAGTCACAAAGACATACACTGATACCCAGTAACACAGACACACACTTACACCAAATAACACAGACATACACTGACACCAAGTAACAAAGACATACACTGATAACCAGTAACACAGACACACACTTGCACCAGGAAACAAAGACAGACACTGACACCAAGTAACAAAGACATACACTGACACCAAGTAACAAAGACATACACTTACACCAAGTAACAAAGACAGACAATTACACCAAGTAACACAGACAGACACTTACACCAAGTATTTTGACATACACTGACACCAAGTAACAAAGACATACACTGAGACCCAGCAACACAGACACACACTTACACCCAGTAACACAAACAAACACACTGACACCCAGTAACACAGACATACACTGACACCAAGTCACAAAGACAGACACTGATACCCAGTAACACAGACACACACTTACACCAAGTAACAAAGACATGCACTGACACCCAGTAACAAAGACATGCACTGACACCCAGTAACACAGACACACACGGACACCAAGTAACAAAGACACACACTTACACCAAGCAACACAGACACACACTGACACCCAGTAACACAAACAAATACACTGACACCCAGTAACACAGACACACACTGACACCAAGTTACAAAGACGTACACTGACACCCAGTAACACAGACATACACTGACACCAAGTAACAAAGACATACACTGATACCCAGTAACACAGACACACACTTACACCCAGTAACACACACACTGACACCCAGTAACACAGACACACACGGACTCCAAGAAATAAAGACACACACTTACACCATGTAACACAGACATACACTGAGACCCAGTAACACAAACAAACACACTGACACCAAGGAACACAGACACACACTGACACCAAATAAAAAAGACAGAATCTGACACCCAGTAACACAGACACACACTGACACCAAGTAACAAAGACATACACTGACACCAAGTAACAAAGACATACACTGACACCAAGTAACACAGGCATACACTGACACCAAGTAACAAAGTCGTACACTGATACCCAGTAACACAGACACACACTTACACCAAGTAACAAAGACAGACACTGATACCCAGTAACAAAGACATACACTGACACCCACTAACACAGACACACACGTACACCAAGTAACAAGGACACACACTTACACCAAGTAACACAGACACACACTGACACCAGGTAACAAAGACAGACAATTACACAAAGTAACAAAGACATACACTTACACCAAGTAACAAAGACACACACTTACACGAAGTAACAAAGACAGACAATTACACCAAGTAACAAAGACATAAACTGATTCCCAGTAACACAGACACACACTTACGCCAAGTAACAAAGACAGACACTTACACCAAGTATTTTGACATACACTGACACCAAGTAACAAAGACATACACTGAGACCCAGTAACACAGACACACACTTACACCAAGTAACACACACACTCACTGACACCAAGTAACAAAGACATACACTGAAACACAGGAACAGAGAAACACATTGACACCAAGTAACAAAGACACACACTTGCACCAAGTAACACAGACACATACTTACACCAAGTAACAAAGACACACACTTACACCAAGTAACACAGATATACACTGGCACTAAGTAACAAAGACATGCACTGACACCCAGTAACACAGACACACACTGACTCCCAGTAACACAGACACACACTTACACCAAGTAACACAGACATACCCTGACACCAAGCAACAAAGACATACACTGATACCCAGTAACACAGACACACACTTACACCAAGTAACACAGACATACAATGATACCCAGGAACACAGACACACACTTACACCAAGTAACACAGACACACACTTACACCAAGTAACAAAGACATACACTTACACCAAGTAACACAGATATACACTGGCACCAAGTAACAAAGAAATGCACTGACACCCAGTAACACAGACACACACGGACACCAAGTAACAAAGACACACACTTGCACCAAATAACACAGACACACACTGACTCCCAGTAACACAGACACACACTTACACCAAGTAACACAGACATACCCTGACACCAAGCAACAAAGACATACACTGATACCCAGTAACACAGACACACACTTACACCAAGTAACACAGACATACAATGATACCCAGGAACACAGACACACACTTACACCAAGTAACACAGACACGCACTTACACCAAGTAACAAAGACATACACTTGCACCAAGTAACACAGACATACACTAACACCAAGTAACAAAGACATGCACTGATACCCAGTAACACAGACACACACTGACACCCAGTTAGAAACACACACTGACCCCCAGTAACACAGGCACACACTGGCCCCCAGTAACAAAGAAATACACTGACACCAAGTCACAAAGACATACACTGATACAAAGACACACACTTACACCTAGTAACACAGACATACACTGACACCAAGTAACAAAGACATACACTGATACCCAGTATCACAGACACACACTTACACCGAGTAACAAAGACATACACTGACACCAATTAACAAAGACGTACACTTACACAAAGTAACACAGACATACACTGACACCAAGTAACAAATACATACACTGACACCAAGTAACAAAGACACAAACTTACACCAAGTATCAAAGACATACACTGACATCAAGTAACAAATACATCCACTGATTCCCAGTAACACAGACAGACACTTACACCCAGTAAGACAGACACACACTGACACCCAGTAACACAGACACACACTGACACCAAGTAACACAGACATACACTGACACCAAGTAACAAATACATACACTGATACCAAGTCACAAAGACATACACTGACACCAAGTAACAAAGACATACACTTACACCAAGTCACAAAGACATGCACTTACACCAAGTTAAGAAAGACACACACTTACACCAAGTAACAGAGTCCTACACTGACACCAAGTAACAAAGACATACACTGATACCCTGCAACACAGACACACTCTTACACCAAGTAACAAAGACATACACTGACACCAAGTACCAAAGACATACACTGATATCCAGTAACACAGACACACACTTACACCAAGTAACAAAGACATACACTGACACCAAGTAACAAAGACATACACTTACACCATGTCACAAACACATACACTGACACCAAGTCACAAAGACATACACTGATACCCAGTAACACAGACACACACTTACACCAAGTAACACAGACATACACTGACAGCAAGTAACAAAGAGATACAATATTACCCAATAACACAGACACACACTTACACCAAGTAACAAAGACATATACTGACACCCAGTAACAAAGACATACACTGACACTCAGTAACACAGACACACACGGACACCAATGACAAAGACACACACTTTCACCAAGTAACACAGACACACACTGACACCCAGGAACACAGACACACACTGACAACAAGTAGCAAAGACATACAGTGTCACCCAGTAACAAAGACACACACGGACACCAAGTAACAATGACAGACACTTACACCAAGTAACACAGACACACACTTGCACCCAGTAACACACACACTGACACCCAGTTCGAAACACACACTGACCCCCAGTAACACAGACACACACTTAAACCAAGTAACACAGACATACACTGACACAAAGTAACAAAGAAATACACAGTCACCAAGTAACAAATACATACACTGATACCTAGTCACAAAGGCACACACTGGGGGGTGGGGTGGGGCACATTGGCGCAGTTGTTAGCACCGCAGCCGCACAGCTCCAGGGACCCGGGTTCGATTCTGGGTACAGCCTGTGCGGAGTTTGCAAGTTCTCCCTGTGTCTGCGTGAGTTTCCTCCGGGTGCTCCGGTTTCCTCCCACATGCCAAAGACTTGCAGGTTGATAGGTTAATTGGACATCATAAATTGCCCCTGGTATAGGTAGGTGGTAGGGAAATATATAGGGACAGGTGGGGATGTGATAGGAATACGGGATTAGTGCAGGATTAGTATAAATGGGTGGTTGATGGTCTGCACGGACTCGGTGGGCCGAAGGGCCTGTTTCAGTGCTGTATCTCGAAACTAAACTAAATAATGACACCTAGTGTCACAGACACACACTGACACCAAGTAACACAGACATACACTGACACCAAGTAACAAAGACATACACTGACACCAAGTAACAAATACATACACTTACACCAAGTAACAAAGACAGACAATTACACCAAGTAACAAAGACATACACTTACACCAAGTAACAAAGACATACACTGACACCAAGTCACAAAGACACACACTGACACCCAGTAACAAAGACATACACTGACACCAAGTCACAAAGACATACACTGATACCCAGTAACACAGACACACACTTACACCAAATAACACAGACATACACTGACACCAAGTAACAAAGACATACACTGATAACCAGCAACACAGACACACACTAGCACCAGGAAACAAAGACAGACACTGACACCAAGTAACAAAGACATACACTGACACCAAGTAACAAAGACATACACTTACACCAAGTAACAAAGACAGACAATTACACCAAGTAACACAGACAGACACTTACACCAAGTATTTTGACATGCACTGACACCAAGTAACAAAGACATACACTGAGACCAGGCAACACAGACACACACTTACACCCAGTAACACAAACAAACACACAGACACCCAGTAACAAAGACATACACTGACACCAAGTCACAAAGACAGACAATGATACCCAGTAACACAGACACACACTTACACCAAGTAACACAGACACACACGGACACCAAGTAACAAAGACACACACTTACACCAAGCAACATAGACACACACTGACACCCAGTAACACAAACAAACACACTGACACCCAGTAACACAGACACACACTGACACCAAGTAACAAAGACGTACACTGACACCCAGTAACACAGACATACACTGACACCAAGTCACAAAGACATGCACTGACACCCAGTAACAAAGACATGCACTGACACCCAGTAACACAGACACACACGGACACCAAGTAACAAAGACACACACTTACACCAAGCAACACAGACACACACAGACACCCAGTAAAACAAACAAATACACTGACACCCAGTAACACAGACACACACTGACACCAAGTTACAAAGACGTACACTGACACCCAGTAACACAGACATACACTGACACCAAGTAACAAAGACATACACTGATACCCAGTAACACAGACACACACTTACACCCAGTAACACACACACTGACACCCAGTAACACAGACACACACGGACTCCAAGAAATAAAGACACACACTTACACCATGTAACACAGACATACACTGAGACCCAGTAACACAAAGAAACACACTGACACCAAGGAACACAGACACACACTGACACCAAATAAAAAAGACAGAATCTGACACCCCGTAACACAGACACACACTGACACCAAGTAACAAAGACATACACTGACACCAAGTAACAAAGACATACACTGACACCAAGTAACACAGGCATACACTGACACCAAGTAACAAAGTCGTACACTGATACCCAGTAACACAGACACACACTTACACCAAGTAACAAAGACAGACACTGATACCCAGTAACAAAGACATACACTGACACCCACTAACACAGACACACACGGACACCAAGTAACAAAGACACACACTTACACCAAGTAACACAGACACACACTGACACCAGGTAACAAAGACAGACAATTACACAAAGTAACAAAGACATACACTTACACCAAGTAACAAAGACACACACTTACACGAAGTAACAAAGACAGACAATTACACCAAGTAACAAAGACATAAACTGATTCCCAGTAACACAGACACACACTTACGCCAAGTAACAAAGACAGACACTTACACCAAGTATTTTGACATACACTGACACCAAGTAACAAAGACATACACTGAGACCCAGTAACACAGACACACACTTACACCCAGTAACACACACACTCACTGACACCAAGTAACAAAGACATACACTGAAACCCAGGAACAGTGAAACACATTGACACCAAGTAACAAAGACACACACTTGCACCAAGTAACACAGACACATACTTACACCAAGTAACAAAGACACACACTTACACCAAGTAACACAGATATACACTGGCACCAAGTAACAAAGACATGCACTGACACCCAGTAACACAGACACACACTGACTCCCAGTAACACAGACACACACTTACACCAAGTAACACAGACATACCCTGACACCAAGCAACAAAGACATACACTGATACCCAGTAACACAGACACACACTTACACCAAGTAACACAGAGATACAATGATACCCGGGAACACAGACACACACTTACACCAAGTAACACAGACACACACTTACACCAAGTAACAAAGACATACACTTACACCAAGTAACACAGATATACACTGGCACCAAGTAACAAAGAAATGCACTGACACCCAGTAACACAGACACACACGGACACCAAGTAACAAAGACACACACTTGCACCAAATAACACAGACACACACTGACTCCCAGTAACACAGACACACACTTACACCAAGTAACACAGACATACCCTGACACCAAGCAACAAAGACATACACTGATACCCAGTAACACAGACACACACTTACACCAAGTAACACAGACATACAATGATACCCAGGAACACAGACACACACTTACACCAAGTAACACAGACACGCACTTACACCAAGTAACAAAGACATACACTTGCACCAAGTAACACAGACATACACTAACACCAAGTAACAAAGACATGCACTGATACCCAGCAACACAGACACACACTGACACCCAGTTAGAAACACACACTGACCCCCAGTAACACAGGCACACACTGGCCCCCAGTAACAAAGACATACACTGACACCAAGTCACAAAGACATACACTGATACAAAGACACACACTTACACCTAGTAACACAGACATACACTGACACCAAGTAACAAAGACATGCACTGATACCCAGTATCACAGACACACACTTACACCGAGTAACAAAGACATACACTGACACCCAGGAACACAGACACACACTGACAACAAGTATCAAAGACATACAGTGTCACCCAGTAACAAAGACACACACGGACACCAAGTAACAATGACAGACACTTACACCAAGTAACACAGACACACACTGACACCCAGGAACACAGACACACACTGACAACAAGTATCAAAGACATACAGTGTCACCCAGTAACAAAGACACACACGGACACCAAGTAACAATGACAGACACTTACACCAAGTAACACAGACACACACTGACACCCAGGAACACAGACACACACTGACACCAAGTATCAAAGACATACACTGACACCCAGTAACACAGACACACACTGGGAGGCACAGTGGCTCAGTGGTTAGCACTGCAGCCTCACAGCTCCAGGGACCCGGGTTCGATTCTGGGTCGTGCCTGTGCGGAGTTTGCAAGTTCTCCCTGTGTCTGCGTGGGTTTCCTCCGGGTGCTCCGGTTTCCTCCCACATGCCAAAGACTTGCAGGTTGATAGGTTAATTGGCCATGATGAATTGCACCTAGTATAGGTAGGTGGTAAAGAAATATATAGGGGCCGGAGGGCACAGACTCAGTGGGCCGAAGGGCCTGTTTCAGTGCTGTATCTCTAAACTAAATTAAATACTGACACCTAGTGTCACAGACATACACTTACACCAAGTAACAATGACAGACACTGACACCAAGTAACAAAGACACACACTTACACCCAGTAACACAGACACTCACTGACACCAAGTAACAAAGAAATACACTGAAACCCAGGAACACAGACACACATTGACACCAAGTAACAATGACACACACTTGCACCAAGTAACAAACACATACACTGACACCAAGTAACAAAGACACACACTGACACCAAGTAACAAAGAGATATACTTACACCAAGTAACAAAGACATACACTGACACCCAGTAATAAAGACATACACTTACACCAAGTCACAAACACATACACTGACACCAAGTAACAAAGAAATACACAGTCACCAAGTAACAAATACATACACTGATACCCAGTCACAAAGGCACACACTGGGGGGTGGGGTGGGGCACATTGGCGCAGTTGTTAGCACTGCAGCCGCACAGCTCCAGGGACCCGGGTTCGATTCTGGGTACAGCCTGTGCGGAGTTTGCAAGTTCTCCCTGTGTCTGCGTGAGTTTCCTCCGGGTGCTCCGGTTTCCTCCCACATGCCAAAGACTTGCAGGTTGATAGGTTAATTGGCCATCATAAATTGCCCCTGGTATAGGTAGGTGGGAGGGAAATATATAGGGACAGGTGGGGATGTGATAGGATTACGGGATTAGTGTAGGATTAGTATAAATGGGTGGTTGATGGTCTGCACAGACTCGGTGGGCCGAAGGGCCTGTTTCAGTGCTGTATCTCGAAACTAAACTAAATAATGACACCTTGTGTCACAGACACACACTGACACCAAGTAACACAGACATACACTGACACCAAGTAACAAAGACATACACTTACACCAAGTAACAAAGACAGACAATTACACCAAGTAACAAAGACATACACTTACACCAAGTAACAAAGACATACACTGACACCAAGTCACAAAGACACACACTGACACCCAGTAACAAAGACATACACTGACACCAAGTCACAAAGACATACACTGATACCCAGAAACACAGACACACACTTACACCAAATAACACAGACATACACTGACACCAAGTAACAAAGACATACACTGATAACCAGTAACACAGACACACACTTGCACCTAGAAACAAAGACAGACACTGACACCAAGTAACAAAGACATACACTGACACCAAGTAACAAAGACATACACTTACACCAAGTAACAAAGACAGTCAATTACACCAAGTAACACAGACAGACACTTACACCAAGTATTTTGACATACACTGACACCAAGTAACAAAGACATACACTGAGACCCAGCAACACAGACACACACTTACACCCAGTAACACAAACAAACACACTGACACCCAGTAACACAGACATACACTGACACCAAGTCACAAAGACAGACACTGATACCCAGTAACACAGACACACACTTACACCAAGTAACAAAGACATGCACTGACACCCAGTAACAAAGACATGCACTGACACCCAGTAACACAGACACACACGGACACCAAGTAACAAAGACGCACACTTACACCAAGCAACATAGACACACACTGACACCCAGTAACACAAACAAACACACTGCCACCCAGTAACACAGACACACACTGACACCAAGTAACAAAGACGTACACTGACACCCAGTAACACAGACATACACTGACACCAAGTAACAAAGACATACACTGATACCCAGTAACACAGACACACACTTACACCCAGTAACACACACACTGACACCCAGTAACACAGACACACACGGACTCCAAGAAACAAAGACACACACTTACACCATGTAACACAGACATACACTGAGACCCAGTAACACAAACAAACACACTGACACCCAGGAACACAGACACACACTGACACCAAATAACAAAGACAGAATCTGACACCCAGTAACACAGACACACATTGAAACCAAGTAACAAAGACACACACTTGCACCAAGTAACAAACACATACACTGACACCAAGTAACAAAGACACACACTGACACCAAGTAACAAAGAGATATACTGACACCAAGTAACAAAGTCATACACTGATACCCAGTAAGACAGACACACACTTGCACCCAGTAACACACACACTGACACCCAGTTCGAAACACACACAGACCCCCAGTAACACAGACACACACTTAAAACAAGTAACACAGACATACACTGACACAAAGTAACAAAGAAATACACAGTCACCAAGTAACAAATACATACACTGTTACCCAGTCACAAAGGCACACACTGGGGGGTGGGGTGGGGCACATTGGCGCAGTTGTTAGCACCGCAGCCGCACAGCTCCAGGGACCCGGGTTCGATTCTGGGTACAGCCTGTGCGGAGTTTGCAAGTTCCCCCTGTGTCTGCGTGAGTTTCCTCCGGGTGCTCCGGTTTCCTCCCACATGCCAAAGACTTGCAGGTTGATAGGTTAATTGGACATCATAAATTGCCCCTGGTATAGGTAGGTGGTAAGGAAATATCTAGGGACAGGTGGGGATGTGATAGGAAACGGGATTAGTGTAGGATTAGTATAAATGGGTGGTTGATGGTCTGCACAGACTCGGTGGGCCGAAGGGCCTGTTTCAGTGCTGTATCTCGAAACTAAACTAAATAATGACACCTAGTGTCACAGACACACACTGACACCAAGTAACACAGACATACACTGACACCAAGTAACAAAGACATACACTGACACCAAGTAACAAATACATACACTTACACCAAGTAACAAAGACAGACAATTACACCAAGTAACAAAGACATACACTTACACCAAGTAACAAAGACATACACTGACACCAAGTCACAAAGACACACATTGACACCCAGTAACAAAGACATACACTGACACCAAGTCACAAAGACATACACTGATACCTAGTAACACAGACACACACTTACACCAAATAAAACAGACATACACTGACACCAAGTAACAAAGACATACACTGATAACCAGTAACACAGACACACACTTGCACCAGGAAACAAAGACAGACACTGACACCAAGTAACAAAGACATACACTGACACCAAGTAACAAAGACATACACTTACACCAAGTAACAAAGTCAGACAATTGCACCAAGTAACACAGACAGACACTTACACCAAGTATTTTGACATACACTGACACCAAGTAACAAAGACATACACTGAGACCCAGCAACACAGACACACACTTACACCCAGTAACACAAACAAACACACTGACACCCAGTAACACAGACATACACTGACACCAAGTCACAAAGACAGACACTGATACCCAGTAACACAGACACACACTTACACCAAGTAACAAAGACATACACTGAGACCCAGCAACACAGACACACACTTACACCCAGTAACACAAACAAACACACTGACACCCAGTAACACAGACATACACTGACACCAAGTCACAAAGACAGACACTGATACCCAGTAACACAGACACACACTTACACCAAGTAACAAAGACATACACTGAGACCCAGCAACACAGACACACACTTACACCCAGTAACACAAACAAACACACTGACACCCAGTAACACAGACATACACTGACACCAAGTCACAAAGACAGACACTGATACCCAGTAACACAGACACACACTTACACCAAGTAACAAAGACATGCACTGACACCCAGTAACAAAGACATGCACTGACACCCAGTAACACAGACACACACGGACACCAAGTAACAAAGACGCACACTTACACCAAGCAACATAGACACACACTGACACCCAGTAACACAAACAAACACACTGACACCCAGTAACACAGACACACACTGACACCAAGTAACAAAGACGTACACTGACACCCAGTAACACAGACATACACTGACACCAAGTAACAAAGACATACACTGATACCCAGTAACACAGACACACACTTACACCCAGTAACACACACACTGACACCCAGTAACACAGACACACACGGACTCCAAGAAACAAAGACACACACTTACACCATGTAACACAGACATACACTGAGACCCAGTAACACAAACAAACACACTGACACCCAGGAACACAGACACACACTGACACCAAATAACAAAGACAGAATCTGACACCCAGTAACACAGACACACATTGAAACCAAGTAACAAAGACACACACTTGCACCAAGTAACAAACACATACACTGACACCAAGTAACAAAGACACACACTGACACCAAGTAACAAAGAGATATACTGACACCAAGTAACAAAGTCATACACTGATACCCAGTAAGACAGACACACACTTGCACCCAGTAACACACACACTGACACCCAGTTCGAAACACACACTGACCCCCAGTAACACAGACACACACTTAAACCAAGTAACACAGACATACACTGACACAAAGTAACAAAGAAATACACAGTCACCAAGTAACAAATACATACACTGATACCCAGTCACAAAGGCACACACTGGGGGGTGGGGTGGGGCACATTGGCGCAGTTGTTAGCACCGCAGCCGCACAGCTCCAGGGACCCGGGTTCGATTCTGGGTACAGCCTGTGCGGAGTTTGCAAGTTCTCCCTGTGTCTGCGTGAGTTTCCTCCGGGTGCTCCGGTTTCCTCCCACATGCCAAAGACTTGCAGGTTGATAGGTTAATTGGACATCATAAATTGCCCCTGGTATAGGTAGGTGGTAAGGAAATATATAGGGACAGGTGGGGATGTGATAGGAATACGGGATTAGTGTAGGATTAGTATAAATGGGTGGTTGATGGTCTGCACAGACTCGGTGGGCCGAAGGACCTGTTTCAGTGCTGTATCTCGAAACTAAACTAAATAATGACACCTAGTGTCACAGACACACACTGACACCAAGTAACACAGACATACACTGACACCAAGTAACAAAGACATACACTGACACCAAGTAACAAATACATACACTTACACCAAGTAACAAAGACAGACAATTACACCAAGTAACAAAGACATACACTTACACCAAGTAACAAAGACATACACTGACACCAAGTCACAAAGACACACATTGACACCCAGTAACAAAGACATACACTGACACCAAGTCACAAAGACATACACTGATACCTAGTAACACAGACACACACTTACACCAAATAACACAGAAATACACTGACACCAAGTAACAAAGACATACACTGATAACCAGTAACACAGACACACACTTGCACCAGGAAACAAAGACAGACACTGACACCAAGTAACAAAGACATACACTTACACCAAGTAACAAAGACAGACAATTACACCAAGTAACACAGACAGACACTTACACCAAGTATTTTGACATACACTGACACCAAGTAACAAAGACATACACTGAGACCCAGCAACAAAGACACACACTTACACCCAGTAACACAAACAAACACACTGACACCCAGTAACACAGACATACACTGACACCAAGTCACAAAGACAGACACTGATACCCAGTAACACAGACACACACTTACACCAAGTAACAAAGACATGCACTGACACCCAGTAACAAAGACATGCACTGACACCCATTAATTGGCCATCATAAATGGCCCCTTGTGTAGGTAGGTTGTAGGGAAATATATAGGGACAGTTGGGTATGTGATAGGAATAGGGGATTAGTGTTGGATTAGTATAAATGGGTGGATGAAGGTCGGCACAGACTCGGTGGGCCGAAGGGCCTGTTTAAGTGCTGTATCTCTAAACTAAACTAAATACTGACACCTAGTGTCACAGAAACACACTGACACCCAGTAACATAAACAAACACACACTGACACCCAGTAACACAGAGAAACACTGATACACAGTAACAAAGACATACACTGACACCAATTAACACAGACACACACTGACACGCAGTAAAAAAGACATACACTGACACCAAGTCACAAAGACATACACTGATACCAAGTCACAAAGACATACACTGATACCCCGCAACACAGACACACACTGACACCAAGTAACAAACACATACACTGACACCAAGTAACAAAGGCATACACTTACACCAATAACAAAGACACACACTTACACCAAGTAACACTGACATACACTGACACCAAGTAACAAAGACAGACAATTGCACCAAGTAACAAAGACATACACCGACAACAAGTATTTTGACATAAACTGACACGAAGTAACAAAGACATACAGTGACACCAAGTCACAAAGACACAAACTGACACGCAATAACACAGACACACACTTACACCAAGTAACACAGACAGACACTGACACCAAGTAACAAATATATACACTGATACCCAGTAACACAGACACACACTTCAACCAAGTAACAAAGACGGACACTGACACCCAGTAACACTGACACACACTTGCACCAAGTAACAAAGACTGACACTTACACCAAGGATCACAAACACATACTTACACCAAGTAACAAACACATACAGTGACACCTAGTAACAAAGACATGCAATTACACCAAGTAACAAAGACACACACTTACACCAAGTAACACAGGCATACACTGATACCCAGTAACACAGACACACACTCCCACCAAGTAACAAAGACAAACACTGACACCAAGTAACAAAGACATACACTTACACCAAGTAACACAAACACACACTTACACCAAGTAACAAAGACATACACTGACACCAAGTAACACAGACACAAACTTACACCAAGTAACAAATACATACACTTACACCAATAACAAAGACACACACTTACACCAAGTAACACTGACATACACTGACACCAAGTAACAAAGACAGACAATTGCACCAAGTAACAAAGACATACACCGACAACAAGTATTTTGACATAAACTGACGCGAAGTAACAAAGACATACAGTGACACCAAGTCACAAAGACACAAACTGACACGCAATAACACAGACACACACTTACACCAAGTAACACAGGTAGACACTGACACCAAGTAACAAATATATACACTGATACCCAGTAACACAGACACACACTTCAACCAAGTAACAAAGACGGACACTGACACCCAGTAACACTGACACACACTTGCACCAAGTAACAAAGACTGACACTTACACCAAGGATCACAAACACATACTTACACCAAGTAACAAACACATACAGTGACACCTAGTAACAAAGACATGCAATTACACCAAGTAACAAAGACACACACTTACACCAAGTAACACAGACATACACTGATACCCAGTAACACAGACACACACTCCCACCA
This sequence comes from Heterodontus francisci, assembly GCF_036365525.1. NCBI lineage: Eukaryota > Metazoa > Chordata > Chondrichthyes > Heterodontiformes > Heterodontidae > Heterodontus > Heterodontus francisci. Next base: position 1,016,413 of record NW_027140405.1, on the reverse strand, counting down.
AGTAACAAAGACAAACACTGACACCAAGTAACAAAGACATACACTTACACCAAGTAACACAAACACACACTTACACCAAGTAACAAAGACATACACTGACACCAAGTAACACAGACACACACTTACACCAAGTAACAAAGACATACACTTACACCAAGTAACACAAACACACACTTACACCAAGTAACAAAGACATACACTGACACCAAGTAACAAAGACATACACTGATACCCAGTAACACAGACACACACTTACAGCAAGTAACAAAGACAGACACTGACACCAAGTAACAAGACATACCCTGATACCCAGGAACACAGACACACACTTACACAAAGTAACAAAGACACAGACATACACCAAGTAGCACAGACATACACTGACACCAAGTAACAAAGACATACACTGACACCACGTAACAAAGACATAAACTGACACCCAGTAACAAAGACATACACTGACACCAAGTCACAAAGACATACACTGATACCCAGTAACACAGACACACACTTACACCAAGTAACAAAGACATACACTGACACGAAGTCGCAAAGACATACACTGACACCAAGTAACAAAGACATACACTGATACCCAGTAACACAGACACCCACTTCCACCAAGTAACAAAGACATACACTGACACCAAGTAACAAAGACATACACGTACACCAAGTAACACAGGCATACACTGAAACCAAGTAACAAAGACATACAATTACACCAAGTAACAAAGACACGCACTTACACCAAGTAACACAGACATACACAGACACCAAGTAACAAAGACATACACTGATACCCAGTAACACAGACACACACTAACACCAAGTAACAAAGACATACACTGATACCCACTAACACAGACACACACTTACACCAAGTAACACAGACATACACAGACACCAAGTAACAAAGACATACATTGACACCCAGTAACACAGACACACACTTACACCAAGTAACAAAGACATACACTGACACCAAGTAGCAAAGACACACACTGACACCCAATAACAAAGACATACACTGACACCAAGTCACAAAGACATACACTGATACCCAGAAACACAGACACACACTTACACCCAGTAACACAGACATACAATTACACCAAGTAACACAAACACACACTTACACCAAGTAACAAAGACATGCACTGACACCAAGTAACAAAGACATACAATTACACCAAGAAACAAAGACACACACTGACACCCAGTAACATAGAGAAACACTGACACACAGTAACAAAGACAGACACAGACACACACTGACACCAAGTAACAAAGACTAACACAGACACACACTGTCACCAAGTAACAAAGACATACACTGACACCCAGTAACAAAGACATACACTGACACATAGTCACAAAGATATAAAACTGATACCAGGTAACACAGACACACACTTCGACAATGTAACAAAGAGAAACACTGACAACAAGTAACAAAGACATCGACTGACACCCAGTAACACAGACACACACTTACACCAAGTGACAAAGACACACACTTCCACCCAGTAACAAAGTCATGCACTGACATCCAGTAATAAAGACATACACTGACACCCAGTAACACAGACACACACTTACACCAAGTAACAAAGACACTCACTTACACCAAGAAACACAGACACACACTGACACCCAGGAACACAGACACACACTGACACCAAGTAACAATGACACACACTTACACAAAGTAACAAAGACATACACTGACACCAAGTAACAAAGACACACACTTACACCAAGTAACAAAGACATACACTTACACCAAGTAACAAAGACATACACTGACACCAAGTAACAAAGACATACACTGATACCCATTAACACAGACACACACTTACACCAAGTAACAAAGACATACACTGACACCCAGTAACAAAGACATACACTGACACCATGTCACAAACACATACACTGACACCCAGTCACAAAGACATACACTGATACCCAGCAACACAGACACACACTTACTCCAAGTAACACAGACATACACTGTTACCCAGTAACACAGACACACACTTACACCAAGTAACACAGACATACACTTACAACAAGTAACAAAGACATACACTGACACCCAGTAACACAGACTCACACGGACACCAAGTAACAAAGTCACACACTGACACCAAGTAACAGAGACATACACTGACACCCAGTAACACAGACACACTCTGGGAGGCACAGTGGCGCAGTGGTTTGCACTGCAGCCTCAAAGCTCCAGGGAACCTGGTTCGATTCTGGGTACTGCCTGTGCGGAGTTTGCAAGTTCTCCCTGTGTCTGCGTGGGTTTCCTCCGGGTGCTCCTGTTTCCTCCCACATGCCAAAGACTTGCAGGTTGATAGGTTAATTGGCCATTATAAATTGCCCCTAGTATCGGTAGGTGGTAAAAAATATATAGGGACCGGTGGGGATGTTATTGGAATATGGGATTCGTTTAGGATTAGTATAAATGGGTGGTTGATGGTCGGCGCAGACTCGGTGGGCCGAAGGGCCTGTTTCAGTGCTTTATCTCTAAACTAAACTAAATAATGACACCAAGTAACAAATACATACGCTTACACCAAGTAACAAAGACATACACTGACACCAAGTCACAAAGACACACACTGACACCAAGTCAAAAAGACATACACTGATACCCAGTGACACAGACACACACTTACACCAAGTAACACAGACATACACTGACACCAAGTAACAAAGACATACACTGATACCCAGTAACACAGACACACGCTTACACCAATTAACAAAGACAGACACTTACACCAAGTAACAAAGACATACACTTACACCAAGAAACAAAGACAGACAATTACACCAAGTAACAAAGAAATACACTTACTCCAAGTAACAAATACATACACTGACACCAAGTAACAAAGACATACACTTATACCCAGTAACACAGGCACACACTTACTCAAAGTAACAAAGACATACACTGACACCAAGTCACAAAGACATATACTGATACCCAGTAACACAGACACACACTGACACCAAGTAACAAAGACATACACTGACACCATGTCACAAAGACATACACTGATATCCAGCAACACAGACACACAGTTACACCAAGTAAAACAGACATACACTGACACCAAGTAACAAAGACATACACTGATACACAGTAACACAGACATACACTTGCACCCAGTAACGCAGACACACACTTACACCAAGTAACACAGACATACACTGACACCAAGTACAAAGACATACACTGATACCAAGTGACAAAGACACATACTGACACAAAGTAACAAAGACATACACTGATACCCAGTAACACAGACACACACGGACACCAAGTAACAAAGAGACACACTTACACCAAGTGACACAGTCACACACTGACAACCAGTAACACAGGCACACACTTACACCAAGTAACAAAGACATACAACGACACCAAGTCACAAAGACACACACTGACACCCAGTAACAAAGACATACACTGACACCAAGTCACAAAGACATACACTGATACCCAGTAACACAGACACACACTGACACCAAGTAACAAAGACATACACTGATACCCAGTAACACAAACACACACTGACACCTTTAACGCAGACACACACTTACACCAAGTAACACAGACACACACGGACACCAAGTAACAAAGAGACACACTTACACCAAGTAACACAGTCACACACTGACACCCAGTAACACAAACAAACACACTGACACCCAGTAACACAGACACACACTGACACCAAGTAACAAAGGCATACACTGACACCCAGTAACACAGACACACACTGGGAGGCACAGTGGCACAGTGGTTAGCCGTGCAGCCTCACAGCTCCTGGGACCCGATTTCGATTCTGGGTACTGCCTGTGCGGAGTTTGCAAGTTCTCCCTGTGTCTGCGTGGGTTTTCTCCGGGTGCTCCGGTTTCCTCCCACATGCCAAAGACTTGCAGGTTGATAGGGTAATTGGCCATTATAAATTGCCCCTAGTATAGGTACGTGGTAAAGAAATATATAGGGACCGGTGGGGATGTTATTGGAATATGGGATTCGTGTAGGATTAGTATAAATGGGTGGTTTAAGGTCGGCACAGACTCGCTGGGCCGAAGGGCCTGTTTCAGTGCTGTATCTCTAAACTAAGCTAAATACTGACACCTAGTGTCACATACACACTGACACCAAGTAACAAAAACATACACTTACACCAAGTAACAAAGTCACAGACTTACACCAAGTAACAAAGACACACACTTACACCAAGTAACAAAGACATACACTGACACCAAGTCACAAAGACACACACTGACACCCAGTAACAAAGACATACACTGTCACCAAGTCACAAAGACATACAATGATACCCAGTAACACAGACACACACTTACACCAAGTAACACAGACATACACTGACACCAAGTAACAAAGACATGCACTGATACCCAGTAACACAGACACACACTTACACCCAGTAACACAGACACACACTGACACCCAGTGACACAGACACACACTTACACCAAGTAACAAAGACATACACTGATACCAAGTGACAAAGACACACACTGACACCAAGTAACAAAGACATACACTGATACCAAGTGACAAAGACTCACACTGACACCAAGTAACAAAGATATACACTGATACCCAGTAACACAGACACACACGGACACCAAGTAACAAAGAGACACGCTGACACCAAGTAACACAGTCACACACTGACACCCAGTAACACAAACAAACACACTGACACCCAGTAACACAGACACACACTTACAGCAAGTAACAAAGACATACACTGACACCCAGAAACACAGACACACACTGGGAGGCACAGTGGCACAGTGGTTAGCACTGCAGCCTCACAGCTCCGGGGACACGATTTCGATTCTGGGTACTGCCTGTGCGGAGTTTGCAAGTTCTCCCTGTGTCTGCGTGGGTTTCCTCCGGGTGCTCCGGTTTCCTCCCACATGCCAAAGACTTGCAGGTTGATAGGTTAATTGGCCATTATAAATTGCCCCTAGTATAGGTACGTGGTAAAGAAATATATAGGGACCGGTGGGGATGTTATTGGAATATGGCATTCATGTAGGATTAGTATAAATGGGTGGTTGATGGTCGGCACAGACTCGGTGGGCCGTAGGGCCTGTTTCAGTGCTGTATCTCTGAACTAAACTAAATACTGACACCTAGTGTCACAGACACACACTGACACCAAGTAACAAAGACAGACACTGACACCAGGTAACAAAGACACACACTTACACCAAGTAACACAGACATAAACTGACACCAAGTAACAAATACATACACTTATACCAAGTAACAAAGACAGACAATTACACCAAGTAACAAAGACATACACTTACACCAAGTAACAAAGACATACAATGACACCAAGTCACAAAGACACACACTGACACCCAGTAACAAAGACATACACTGACACCAAGTCACAAAGACATACACTGATACCCAGTAACACAGACACGCACTTGCACCAAGTAACTCAGACATACACTGACACCAAGTAACAAAGACATGCACTGATACCCAGTAACACAGACACACACTTACACCCAGGAACACAGACACACACTGACAACCAGCAACACAAACACACACACACCAAGTAACACAGACATACACTGACACCAAGTAACAAAGACATACACTGTTACCCACTAACACAGACACACACTTACACCAAATAACAAAGACACACACTGACACCCAGTAACAAACACATACACTGACACCCAGTAACACAGACACATACGGACACCAAGTAACAAAGACACACACTTACACCAAGTAACACAGACACACACTGACACCCTGTAACACAGACACACACTGACACCAAGCAACAAAGACATACAGTGTCACCCAGTAACAAAGACATACACTGACACCAAGTAACAAATGCAGACACTTACACCAAGTAACAAAGACAGACAATTACACCAAGTAACAAATACCTACGCTTGCACCAAGTAACAAAGACATGCACTGACACCAAGTCATAAAGACACACACTGATACCCAGTAACACAGACACACACTTACACCAAGAAGCAAAGACATACACTGACACACAGGAACAAAGGCATGCACGGACACCCAGTAACACAGACCCACACGGACACCAAGTAACAAAGACACACACTGACACCAAGTCACACAGACACAGACTCACACCCAGTAAGACAAACAAACACACTGACACCCAGTAACACAGACACACACTGACACCAAGTAACAAAGACATACAGTGTCACCCAGTAACAAAGACATACGCTGACACCAAGTAACAAATGCATACAATTACACCAAGTAACAAAGACAGACAATTACACCAAGTAACAGAGAGATACACTTGCACCTAGTAACAAAGACATACACTGACACCAAGTCACAAAGACACACACTAACACCCAGTAACAAAGACATACACTTACACCAAGTCACAAAGACATACACTGATACCCAGTAACACAGACACACACTTACAGCAAGTAACACAGACATGCACTGACACCAAGTAACAAAGACTTACACTGATACCCAGTAACACAGACACACACTTACACCAAGTAACAAAGACAGACACTTACACCAAGTAACAAAATCATGCACTTACAACAAGTGACACAGACACACACTGACACCCAGTAACACAAACAAACACACTGACACCAAGTAACAAAGACAGACAATTACACCAAGTAAGAAAGACATACACTTACACCAAGTATTTTGACATACACTGACACCAAGTAACAAAGACATACACTGATACCAAGTCACAAAGACATACACTGATACCCAGTAACACAGACACACACTGACACCAAGTAACAAAGACATACACTGACACCAAGTATCAAAGACACGCACTTACACCAAGTAACACAGACACACACTGACACCAAGCAACAAAGACAGACAATTACACCAAGTAACAAAGACATACACCTACACCAAGTATTTTGATAAACACTGACACCAAGTAACAAAGACATACACTGATACCCAGTAACACAGACACACACTTACACCAAGTAACAAAGGCATACACTGACACCAAGTACCAAATACACACACTGACACCCAATAACAAAGACATACACTGACACCAAGTCACAAAGACATACACTGATACCCAGAAACACAGACACACACTTACACCAAGTAACAAAGACATACACTGACACCAAGTACCAAAGACACACACTGACACCAAGTAACAAAGACATACAATTACACCAAGTAACAAAGAAACACACTGACACCCAGTAACATAGAGAAACACTGACACACAGTAACAAAGACAGACACAGACACACACTGACACCAAGTAACAAAGACTAACACAGACACACACTGTCACCAAGTAACAAAGACATACACTGACACCCAGTAACAAAGACATACACTGACACATAGTCACAAAGACATAAAACTGACACCCAGTAACACAGACACACACTTCCACCAAGTAACAAAGACGTACAATTACACCAAGTAACACAGACATACACTGACACCAAGTAACAAAGACATACACTGACACCAAGTAACAAAGACATAAACTGACACCCAGTAACAAAGACATACACTGACACCAAGTCACAAAGACATACACTGACACCCAGTAACCAAGACATACACTGACACCAAGTCACAAAGACATACACTGACACCAAGTAACAAAGACATACAATGATACCCAGTAACACAGACACACACTTACACCAAGTAACACAGACATACACTGACACCAAGTAACAAAGACATGCACTGATACCCAGTAACACAGACACACACTTACACCCAGTAACACAGACACACACTGACACCCAGTGACACAGACACACACTTACACCAAGTAACAAAGACATACACTGATACCAAGTGACAAAGACACACACTGACACCAAGTAACAAAGACATACACTGATACCAAGTGACAAAGACTCACACTGACACCAAGTAACAAAGATATACACTGATACCCAGTAACACAGACACACACGGACACCAAGTAACAAAGAGACACGCTGACACCAAGTAACACAGTCACACACTGACACCCAGTAACACAAACAAACACACTGACACCCAGTAACACAGACACACACTTACAGCAAGTAACAAAGACATACACTGACACCCAGAAACACAGACACACACTGGGAGGCACAGTGGCACAGTGGTTAGCACTGCAGCCTCACAGCTCCGGGGACACGATTTCGATTCTGGGTACTGCCTGTGCGGAGTTTGCAAGTTCTCCCTGTGTCTGCGTGGGTTTCCTCCGGGTGCTCCGGTTTCCTCCCACATGCCAAAGACTTGCAGGTTGATAGGTTAATTGGCCATTATAAATTGCCCCTAGTATAGGTACGTGGTAAAGAAATATATAGGGACCGGTGGGGATGTTATTGGAATATGGCATTCATGTAGGATTAGTATAAATGGGTGGTTGATGGTCGGCACAGACTCGGTGGGCCGTAGGGCCTGTTTCAGTGCTGTATCTCTGAACTAAACTAAATACTGACACCTAGTGTCACAGACACACACTGACACCAAGTAACAAAGACAGACACTGACACCAGGTAACAAAGACACACACTTACACCAAGTAACACAGACATAAACTGACACCAAGTAACAAATACATACACTTATACCAAGTAACAAAGACAGACAATTACACCAAGTAACAAAGACATACACTTACACCAAGTAACAAAGACATACAATGACACCAAGTCACAAAGACACACACTGACACCCAGTAACAAAGACATACACTGACACCAAGTCACAAAGACATACACTGATACCCAGTAACACAGACACGCACTTGCACCAAGTAACTCAGACATACACTGACACCAAGTAACAAAGACATGCACTGATACCCAGTAACACAGACACACACTTACACCCAGGAACACAGACACACACTGACAACCAGCAACACAAACACACACACACCAAGTAACACAGACATACACTGACACCAAGTAACAAAGACATACACTGTTACCCACTAACACAGACACACACTTACACCAAATAACAAAGACACACACTGACACCCAGTAACAAACACATACACTGACACCCAGTAACACAGACACATACGGACACCAAGTAACAAAGACACACACTTACACCAAGTAACACAGACACACACTGACACCCTGTAACACAGACACACACTGACACCAAGCAACAAAGACATACAGTGTCACCCAGTAACAAAGACATACACTGACACCAAGTAACAAATGCAGACACTTACACCAAGTAACAAAGACAGACAATTACACCAAGTAACAAATACCTACGCTTGCACCAAGTAACAAAGACATGCACTGACACCAAGTCATAAAGACACACACTGATACCCAGTAACACAGACACACACTTACACCAAGAAGCAAAGACATACACTGACACACAGGAACAAAGGCATGCACGGACACCCAGTAACACAGACCCACACGGACACCAAGTAACAAAGACACACACTGACACCAAGTCACACAGACACAGACTCACACCCAGTAAGACAAACAAACACACTGACACCCAGTAACACAGACACACACTGACACCAAGTAACAAAGACATACAGTGTCACCCAGTAACAAAGACATACGCTGACACCAAGTAACAAATGCATACAATTACACCAAGTAACAAAGACAGACAATTACACCAAGTAACAGAGAGATACACTTGCACCTAGTAACAAAGACATACACTGACACCAAGTCACAAAGACACACACTAACACCCAGTAACAAAGACATACACTTACACCAAGTCACAAAGACATACACTGATACCCAGTAACACAGACACACACTTACAGCAAGTAACACAGACATGCACTGACACCAAGTAACAAAGACTTACACTGATACCCAGTAACACAGACACACACTTACACCAAGTAACAAAGACAGACACTTACACCAAGTAACAAAATCATGCACTTACAACAAGTGACACAGACACACACTGACACCCAGTAACACAAACAAACACACTGACACCAAGTAACAAAGACAGACAATTACACCAAGTAAGAAAGACATACACTTACACCAAGTATTTTGACATACACTGACACCAAGTAACAAAGACATACACTGATACCAAGTCACAAAGACATACACTGATACCCAGTAACACAGACACACACTGACACCAAGTAACAAAGACATACACTGACACCAAGTATCAAAGACACGCACTTACACCAAGTAACACAGACACACACTGACACCAAGCAACAAAGACAGACAATTACACCAAGTAACAAAGACATACACCTACACCAAGTATTTTGATAAACACTGACACCAAGTAACAAAGACATACACTGATACCCAGTAACACAGACACACACTTACACCAAGTAACAAAGGCATACACTGACACCAAGTACCAAATACACACACTGACACCCAATAACAAAGACATACACTGACACCAAGTCACAAAGACATACACTGATACCCAGAAACACAGACACACACTTACACCAAGTAACAAAGACATACACTGACACCAAGTACCAAAGACACACACTGACACCAAGTAACAAAGACATACAATTACACCAAGTAACAAAGAAACACACTGACACCCAGTAACATAGAGAAACACTGACACACAGTAACAAAGACAGACACAGACACACACTGACACCAAGTAACAAAGACTAACACAGACACACACTGTCACCAAGTAACAAAGACATACACTGACACCCAGTAACAAAGACATACACTGACACATAGTCACAAAGACATAAAACTGACACCCAGTAACACAGACACACACTTCCACCAAGTAACAAAGACGTACAATTACACCAAGTAACACAGACATACACTGACACCAAGTAACAAAGACATACACTGACACCAAGTAACAAAGACATAAACTGACACCCAGTAACAAAGACATACACTGACACCAAGTCACAAAGACATACACTGACACCCAGTAACCAAGACATACACTGACACCAAGTCACAAAGACATACACTGACACCAAGTAACAAAGACATACACTGATACCCAGTAACACAGACATACACTTACACCAAGTAACAAAGACATACACTGACACCAAGTAACAAAGACATACACTTACACCAAGTAACACAGACACACACTGACACCAAGTAACAAAGACATACAATTACACCAAGTAACAAAGACACACACTTACACCAAATAACACAGCCAGATACTGACACCAAGTAACAAAGAAATACACTGTTACCCAGTAACACAGACATACACTTACACCAAGTAACAAAGTCATACACTGATACAAAGTGACACAGACACACACTTACACCAAGTAACACAAACACTCACTTACACCAAGTAGCAAAGACATACACTGATACCCAGTAACACAGACACACACTTACAGCAAGTAACACAGACATACACTGACACCAAGTAACAAGGACATAACCTGATACCCAGTAACACAGACACACACCTACACCAAGTAACAAAGACAGACACTTACACCAAGTAACAAAGTCATAGACTGACGCGAAGTAACAAAGACATACACTTACAACAAGTGACACAGACACACACTGACACCCAGTAACACAAACAAACACACTGACACCAAGTAACAAAGACAGACAATTACACCAAGTAACAAAGACATACACTTACACCAAGTATTTTGACATACACTGACACCAAGTAACAAAGACAGACACTGATACCAAGTCACAAAGACATACACTGATACCCAGTAACACAGACACACACTGACACCAAGTAACAAAGACATACACTGACACCAAGTAACAAAGACACACACTTACACCAAGTAACACAGACACACACTGACACAAGTAACAAAGACAGACAATTACACCAAGTAACAAAGACATACACCTACACCAAGTATTTTGACATACACTGACACCAAGTAACAAAGACTAACACAGACACACACTTTCACCAAGTAACAAAGACATACACTGACACCCAGTAACAAAGACATACACTGACACATATTCACAAAGACATAAAACTGATACCAAGTAACACAGACACACACTTCCACAATGTAACAAAGAGAAACAATGACACCAAGTCACAAAGACATCTACTCACACCCATTAACACAGACACACACTACACCAAGTGACAAAGACATACACTGACACCAAGTAACAAAGACATACACTGATACTCACTAACACAGACACACACTTCCACCAAGTAACAAAGACACACAATTACACCAAGTAACACAGACATACACTGACACCAAGTAACAAAGACATACACTGACACCAAGTAACAAAGACATAAACTGACACCCATTAACAAAGACATACACTGACACCAAGTCACAAAGACATACACTGACACCCAGTAACCAAGACATACACTGACACCAAGTCACAAAGACATACACTGACACCAAGTAACAAAGACATACACTGTTACCCAGTAACACAGACACACACTTGCACCAAGTAACAAAGACATACACTGACACCAAGTAACAAAGACATACACTTACACCAAGTAACACAGACATACACTGACACCAAGTAACAAAGACATAAAATTACAGCAAGTAACAAAGACATACACTTACAACAAGTGACACAGACACACACTGACACCCAGTAACACAAACAAACACACTGACACCAAGTAACAAAGACATACAATTACACCAAGTAACAAAGACATACACTTGCACCAAGTATTTTGACATACACTGACACCAAGTAACAAAGACATACACTGATACCAAGTCACAAAGACATACACTGTTACCCAGTAACACAGACACACACTTACACCAAGTAACAAAGACATACACTGATACCAAGTGACACAGACACACACTTACACCAAGTAACACAAACACTCACTTACACCAAGTAGCGAAGACATACACTGACACCAAGTAGCAAATGCATACGATTACACCAAGTAACACAGACATGCACTGACACCAAGTAACAAAGACATACACTGTTACCCAGTATCACAGACACACACGTACTCAAAGTAACAAAGACATACACTGATACCAAGTAACAAAGACATACATTTACACGAAGTAACACAGACATATACTGACACCAAGTAACAAAGACATACACTTACATCAAGTCACAAAGGCAGACACTTACACCAAGTAACACAGACATACACTGACACCAAGTAACAAAGACATACACTGATCCCCAGTAACACAGACACACACTTACACCAAGTAACAAAGACCTACACTGACACCCAGTAACAAAGACACACACTGAAACCATGTAACACAGGCATACACTGACACCAAATAACAAAGACACACAATTACACCAATTAACACAGACATACACTGACACCAAGTAACAAAGACATACACTGATACCCAGTAACACAGAAACACACTTACACCAAGTAACAAAGACAGACACTGACACCAAGTAACAAAGACATACCCTGATACCCAGGAACACAGACACACACTTACACAAAGTAACAAAGACACAGACATACACCAAGTAGCACAGACATACACTGACACCAAGTAACAAAGACATACTCTGATACCAAGTAACAAAGACATAAACTGACACCCAGTAACAAAGACATACACTGACACCATGTCACAAAGACATAGACTGATACCCAGTAACACAGACACACACTTACACCAAGTAACAAAGACATACACTGACACCAAGTCGCAAAGACATACACTGACACCAAGTAACAAAGACACACACTGATACCCAGTAACACAGACACACACTTCCACCAAGTAACAAAGACATACACTGATACCCACTAACACAGACACACACTTACACCAAGTAACACAGACATACACTGACACCAATTAACAAAGACATACACTGATACCCAGGAAGGCAGGCACACACTTCCTCCAAGTAACAAAGACATACACTGATACCCACTAACACAGACACACACTTACACCAAGCAACACAGACACACATTGACACCCAGCAACACAAACAAACACACACTGACACCCAGTAACATAGAGAAACAATGACACACAGTAACAAACACATACTCAGACACACACTGACAGCAAGTAACAAATACTAACACAGGCACACACTGTCACCAAGTAACAAAGATATACACTGACACCAAGTCACAAAGACATACACTGATACCCAGTAACACAGACACACACTTCCACAAAGTAACAAAGACAAACACTGACACCAAGTAACGAAGACATACACTGACACCCAGTAACACAGACACACACATACAACAAGTAACAAAGACATACACTGACACCAAGTAACAAAGGCATACACTGATACCCAGTAACAAAGACACACACATACACCAAGTAACAAAGACACACACTTACACCAAGTAACACAGACATACACTGACACCAAGTAAAAAAGACATACACTGACACCAAGTAAGAAAGACATAAACTGACACCCAGTAACAAAGACATACACTGACACCAAGTCAAAAAGACATACACTGACACCCAGTAACAAAGACATACACTGACACCAAGTCACAAAGACATGCACTGACACCATGTAACAAAGACATACATTGATACCCAGTAAGACATACACACACTTACACCAAGTAACAAAGACATACACTGACATCAAGTAACAAAGACATACACTTGCACCAAGTAACACAGACATACACTGACACCAAGTAACAAAGACATACACTTACACCAAGTAACACAGACAAACACTGATACCAAGTGACACTGACACACACTTACCCCAAGTAACACAAACACTCAATTACACCAAGTAACAAAGACATACACTGACACCAAGAAACAAAGACATACAATTACACCAAGTAACAAAGACACACACTTACACCAAGTAACACAGACATACACTGACACCAAGTAACAAAGACATACACTGTTGCCCAGTAACACAGACACACAATTACACCAAGTAACAAAGACATACACTGATACCAAGTAACACAGACACAAACTTACATCAATTAACACAGACACACACTTACACCAAGTAACAAAGTCATACACTTACACCAAGTAACACAGACATACACTGACACCAAGTAAAAAAGACATACACTGACACCAAGTAACAAAGACATAAACTGACACCCAGTAACAAAGACATACACTGACACCAAGTCAAAAAGACATACACTGACACCCAGTAACAAAGACATACACTGACACCAAGTCACAAAGACATGCACTGACACCATGTAACAAAGACATACATTGATACCCAGTAAGACATACACACACTTACACCAAGTAACAAAGACATACACTGACATCAAGTAACAAAGACATACACATGCACCAAGTAACACAGACATACACTGGCACCAAGTAACAAAGACATACACTTACACCAAGTAACACAGACAAACACTGATACCAAGTGACACTGACACACACTTACCCCAAGTAACACAAACACTCAATTACACCAAGTAACAAAGACATACACTGACACCAAGAAACAAAGACATACAATTACACCAAGTAACAAAGACACACACTTACACCAAGTAACACAGACATACTCTGATACCAAGTAACACAGACACAAACTTACATCAAGTAACACAGACACACACTTACACCAAGTAACAAAGTCATACACTGACACCAAGTAACAAAGACATACACTTACACCAAGTAACACAGACGTACACTGACACCAAGGAACAAAGACATACAATTACACCAAGTAACAAAGACACACACTTATACCAAGTAACACAGACACACACTGACACCCAGTAACAAAGACATGCACTGACACCAAGTAACAAAGACATACACTGATACCAAGTCACAAAGACATACACTGATACCCAGTAACACAGACACACAATTACACCAAGTAACAAAGACATACACTGATACCAAGTAACACAGACACAAACTTACACCAAGTAACACAGACACACACTTACACCAAGTAACAAAGTCATACACTGACACCAAGTAACAAAGACATACACTTACACCAAGTAACACAGACGTACACTGACACCAAGGAACAAAGACATACAATTACACCAAGTAACAAAGACACACACTTACACCAAGTAACACAGACACACACTGACACCCAGTAACAAAGACATGCACTGACACCAAGTAACAAAGACATACACTGATACCAAGTCACAAAGACATACACTGATACCCAGTAACACAGACACACACTCACACCAAGTAACAAAGGCATTCACTGATACCCAGTAACATAGACAAACACTTACACCAAGTAACACAGACATACACTGACACCAAGTAACAAAGACATACACTTACACCAAGTAACACAGACAAACACTGATACCAAGTGACACAGACACACACTTACACCAAGTAACACAAACACTCAATTACACCAAGTAACAAAGACATACACTGACACCAAGAAACAAAGACATACAATTACACCAAGTAACAAAGACACACACTTGCACCAAGTAACACAGACATACATTGACACCAAGTAACAAAGACATACACTGTTACCCAGTAACACAGACACACAATTACACCAAGTAACAAAGACATACACTGATACCAAGTAACACAGACACAAACTTACACCAAGTAACACAGACACACACTGACACCAAGTAACAAAGTCATCCACTGACACCAAGTAACAAAGACATACACTTACACCAAGTAACACAGACGTACACTGACACCAAGGAACAAAGACATACAATTACACCAAGTAACAAAGACACACACTGACACCCAGTAACAAAGACATGCACTAACACCAAGTAACAAAGACATACACTGATACCAAGTCACAAAGACATACCCTGATACCCAGTAACACAGACACACACTCACACCAAGTAACAAAGGCATTCGCTGATACCCAGTAACATAGACACACACTGACACCAAGTAACAAAGACATACACTGTTACCCAGTAACACAGACACACAATTACACCAAGTAACAAACACATACACTGATACCAAGTAACACAGACACAAACCTACACCAAGTAACAAAGACACACACTTACACCAAGAAACAAAGTCATGCACTGACACCAAGTAACAAAGACATACACTTACACCAAGTAACACAGACGTACACTGACACCAAGGAACAAAGACATACAATTACACCAAGTAACAAAGACACACACTTACACCAAGTAACACAGACACACACTGACACCCAGTAACAATGACATGCACTGAAACCAAGTAACAAAGACATACACTGATACCAATCACAAAGACATACACTGATACCCAGTAACACAGACACACACTCACACCAAGTAACAAAGGCATTCACTGATACCCAGTAACATAGACACACATTACACCAAGTAACACAGACATACACTGACACCAAGTAACAAAGACATACACTTACACCAAGTAACACAGACAAACACTGATACCAAGTGACACAGACACACACTTACACCAAGTAACACAAACACTCAATTACACCAAGTAACAAAGACATACACTGACACCAAGAAACAAAGACATACAATTACACCAAGTAACAAAGACACACACTTGCACCAAGCAACACAGACATACATTGACACCAAGTAACAAAGACATACACTGTTACCCAGTAACACAGACACACAATTACACCAAGTAACAAAGACATACACTGATACCAAGTAACACAGACACAAACTTACACCAAGTAACACAGACACACACTTACACCAAGTAACAAAGTCATCCACTGACACCAAGTAACAAAGACATACACTTACACCAAATAACACAGACGTACACTGACACCAAGGAACAAAGACATACAATTACACCAAGTACCAAAGACACACACTGACACCCAGTAGCAAAGACATGCACTGACACCAAGTAACAAAGACATACACTGATACCAAGTCACAAAGACATACCCTGATACCCAGTAACACAGACACACACTCACACCAAGTAACAAAGGCATTCGCTGATACCCAGTAACATAGACACACACTGACACCAAGTAACAAAGACATACACTGTTACCCAGTAACACAGACACACACTTACACCAAGTAACAAAGTCATACATTTACACCAAGTAACACAGACATACACTGACACCAAGTAAAAAAGACATACACTGACACCAAGTAACAAAGACATAAACTGACACCCAGTAACAAAGACATACACTGACACCAAGTCAAAAAGACATACACTGACACCCAGTAACAAAGACATACACTGACACCAAGTCACAAAGACATGCACTGACACCATGTAACAAAGACATACACTGATACCAAGTCACAAAGACATACACTGATACCCAGTAACACAGACACACACTCACACCAAGTAACAAAGGCATTCACTGATACCCAGTAACATAGACAAACACTTACACCAAGTAACACAGACATACACTGACACCAAGTAACAAAGACATACACTTACACCAAGTAACACAGACAAACACTGATACCAAGTGACACAGACACACACTTACACCAAGTAACACGAACACTCAATTACACCAGGTAACAAAGACATACACTGACACCAAGAAACAAAGACATACAATTACACCAAGTAACAAAGACACACACTTGCACCAAGTAACACAGACATACATTGACACCAAGTAACAAAGACATACACTGTTACCCAGTAACACAGACACACAATTACACCAAGTAACAAAGACATACACTGATACCAAGTAACACAGACACAAACTTACACCAAGTAACACAGACACACACTT
This sequence comes from Heterodontus francisci, assembly GCF_036365525.1. NCBI lineage: Eukaryota > Metazoa > Chordata > Chondrichthyes > Heterodontiformes > Heterodontidae > Heterodontus > Heterodontus francisci. Next base: position 997,576 of record NW_027140405.1, on the reverse strand, counting down.
ACACCAAGTAACAAAGTCAACCACTGACACCAAGTAACAAAGACATACACTTACACCAAGTAACACAGACGTACACTGACACCAAGGAACAAAGACATACAATTACACCAAGTAACAAAGACACACACTGACACCCAGTAACAAAGACATGCACTGACACCAAGTAACAAACACATGCACTGTTACCCAGTAACACAGACACACAATTACACCAAGTAACAAAGACATACTCTGATACCAAGTAACACAGACACAAACTTACATCAAGTAACACAGACACACACTTACACCAAGTAACAAAGTCATACACTGACAACAAGTAACAAAGACATACACTTACACCAAGTAACACAGACGTACACTGACACCAAGGAACAAAGACATACAATTACACCAAGTAACAAAGACAAACACTTACACCAAGTAACACAGACACACACTGACACCCAGTAACAAAGACATGCACTGACACCAAGTAACAAAGACATACACTGATACCAAGTCACAAAGACATACACTGATACCCAGTAACACAGACACACACTCACACCAAGTAACAAAGGCATTCACTGATACCCAGTAACATAGACAAACACTTACACCAAGTAACACAGACATACACTGACACCAAGTAACAAAGACATACACTTACACCAAGTAACACAGACAAACACTGATACCAAGTGACACAGACACACACTTACACCAAGTAACACAAACACTCAATTTCACCAAGTAACAAAGACATACACTGACACCAAGAAACAAAGACATACAATTACACCAAGTAACAAAGACACACACTTGCACCAAGTAACACAGACATACATTGACACCAAGTAACAAAGACATACACTGTTACCCAGTAACACAGACACACAATTACACCAAGTAACAAAGACATACACTGATACCAAGTAACACAGACACAAACTTACACCAAGTAACACAGACACACACTTACACCAAGTAACAAAGTCATACACTGACACCAAGTAACAAAGACATACACTTACACCAAGTAACACAGACGTACACTGACACCAAGGAACAAAGACATACAATTACACCAAGTAACAAAGACACACACTTACACCAAGTAACACAGACACACACTGACACCCAGTAACAAAGACATGCACTGACACCAAGTAACAAAGACATACACTGATACCAAGTCACAAAGACATACACTGATACCCAGTAACACAGACACACACTCACACCAAGTAACAAAGGCATTCACTGATACCCAGTAACATAGACAAACACTTACACCAAGTAACACAGACATACACTGACACCAAGTAACAAAGACATACACTTACACCAAGTAACACAGTCAAACACTGATACCAAGTGACACAGACACACACTTACACCAAGTAACACAAACACTCAATTACACCAAGTAACAAAGACATACACTGACACCAAGAAACAAAGACATACAATTACACCAAGTAACAAAGACACACACTTGCACAAAGTAACACAGACATACATTGACACCAAGTAACAAAGACATACACTGTTACCCAGTAACACAGACACACAATTACACCAAGTAACAAAGACACACACTGACACCCAGTAACAAAGACATGCACTAACACCAAGTAACAAAGACATACACTGATACCAAGTCACAAAGACATACCCTGATACCCAGTAACACAGACACACACTCACACCAAGTAACAAAGGCATTCGCTGATACCCAGTAACATAGACACACACTGACACCAAGTAACAAAGACATACACTGTTACCCAGTAACACAGACACACAATTACACCAAGTAACAAACACATACACTGATACCAAGTAACACAGACACAAACCTACACCAAGTAACACAGACACACACTTACACCAAGTAACAAAGTCATACACTGACACCAAGTAACAAAGACATACACTTACACCAAGTAACACAGACGTACACTGACACCAAGGAACAAAGACATACAATTACACCAAGTAACAAAGACACACACTTACACCAAGTAACACAGACACACACTGACACCCAGTAACAATGACATGCACTGACACCAAGTAACAAAGACATACACTGATACCAATCACAAAGACATACACTGATACCCAGTAACACAGACACACACTCACACCAAGTAACAAAGGCATTCACTGATACCCAGTAACATAGACACACATTACACCAAGTAACACAGACATACACTGACACCAAGTAACAAAGACATACACTTACACCAAGTAACACAGACAAACACTGATACCAAGTGACACAGACACACACTTACACCAAGTAACACAAACACTCAATTACACCAAGTAACAAAGACATACACTGACACCAAGAAACAAAGACATACAATTACACCAAGTAACAAAGACACACACTTGCACCAAGTAACACAGACATACATTGACACCAAGTAACAAAGACATACACTGTTACCCAGTAACACAGACACACAATTACACCAAGTAACAAAGACATACACTGATACCAAGTAACACAGATACAAACTTACACCAAGTAACACAGACACACACTTACACCAAGTAACAAAGTCATCCACTGACACCAAGTAACAAAGACATACACTTACACCAAATAACACAGACGTACACTGACACCAAGGAACAAAGACATACAATTACACCAAGTACCAAAGACACACACTGACACCCAGTAACAAAGACATGCACTGACACCAAGTAACAAAGACATACACTGATACCAAGTCACAAAGACATACCCTGATACCCAGTAACACAGACACACACTCACACCAAGTAACAAAGGCATTCGCTGATACCCAGTAACATAGACAGACACTGACACCAAGTAACAAAGACATACACTGTTACCCAGTAACACAGACACACAATTACACCAAGTAACAAACACATACACTGATACCAAGTAACACAGACACAAACCTACACCAAGTAACACAGACACACACTTACACCAAGTAACAAAGTCATACACTGACACCAAGAAACAAAGACATACAATTACACCAAGTAACAAAGACACACACTTACACCAAGTAACACAGACATACACTGACACCAAGTAACAAAGACATACACTGTTACCCAGCAACACAGACACACAATTACACCAAGTAACAAAGACATACACTGATACCAAGTAACACAGACACAAACTTACACCAAGTAACACAGACACACACTTACACCAAGTAACAAAGTCATACACTGACACCAAGTAACAAAGACATACACATACACCAAGTAACACAGACGTACACTGACACCAAGGAACAAAGACATACAATTACACCAAGTAACAAAGACACACACTTACACCAAGTAACACAGACACACACTGACACCCAGTAACAAAGACATGCACTGACACCAAGTAACAAAGACATACACTGATACCAAGTCACAAAGACATACACTTATACCCAGTAACACAGACACACAATCACACCAAGTAACAAAGGCATTCACTGATACCCAGTAACATAGACACACACTTACACCAAGTAACACAGACATACACTGACACCAAGTAACAAAGACATACACTGTTACCCAGTAACACAGACACACAATTACACCAAGTAACAAACACATACACTGATACCAAGTCACAAAGACATAAACTTATACCCAGTAACACAGACACACACTCACACCAAGTAACAAAGGCATTCACTGAGACCCAGTAACATAGACACACACTTACCCCAAGTAACAAAGGCATACGCTAACACCAAGTAACAAAGACACACACGCACATCAAGTAACACAGACATACACTGACACCAAGTCACAAAGACATACACTGACACCAAGTAACAAAGACATGCACTGATACCCAGTAACAAAGACATACACTCACACCAAGTCACAAAGACATACACTGATGCCCAGTAACACAGACAACACTTGCACCAAGTAACAAAGATATACACTGATACCCAGTAACACAGACACACACTTACACCAAGTAACAAAGACATACACTGACACCAAGTCACAAAGACAGACACTGACACCCAGTAACAAAGACAAACACTTTCACCAAGTAACGAAGACAGACACTGACACCCAGTAACAAAGACAGACAATGACACCACGTCACAAAGACATCCACTGACACCAAGTAACAAAGACATACACTTACACCAAGTAACACAGACATACACTGACACCTAGTAACAAAGACGTGCACTGTTACCCAGTAACACAGATACACACTTACACCAAGTAACTAAGACATGCACTGATACCAAGTAACACAGACACACACTTACACCAAGTAACACAGACATACACTGAAATCAAGTAACAAAGACATACCCTGATACCCAGTAGCACAGACACACACTGGGCGGCACATTGGCACAGTGGTTAGCAGCCTCACAGCTCCAGGGACCCAGGCTCGATTCTGGGTACTGCCTGTGCGGAGTTTGCAAGTTCTCCCTGTGTCTGCGTGTGTTTCCTCCGGTTGCTCTGGTTTCTTTCCACATGCCAAAGACGTGCAGGTTGATAGGTTAATTGGCCATTATAAATTGACCCTAGTATAGGTAGGTGGGAGGGAAATATATAGGGACAGGTGGGGATGTGATAGGAATGCGGGATTAGTGTAGGATTAGTATAAATGGGTGGTTGATGGTCGGCACAGACTCGGTTGGCCGAAGGGCCTGTTTCAGTGCTGTCTCACTAAATTAAATACAGACACCCAGTGACACAAACAAACACACACTGACACCCAGTAACATAGAAAAACACTGATACACTGAAACAAAGACAGACACTGACACACAGACACACACTGTCACCAAGTAACAAAGACATGCACTGACACCAAGTAACAACGACATACACTGACACCAAGTAACAAAGTCATACACTTACACCAAGTAACAAAGACATACACTGTCACCAAGTAACAAAGACATACACTGATACCCAGTAACACAGACACACACTGACACCAAGTAACAAAGGCATACGCTTACACCAAGTAACAAAGACACACACGAACATCAAGTAACACAGACACACACTGACACCAAGTCACAAAGACATACACTGACACCAAGTAACAAAGACATACACTGATACCCAGTAACACAGGCACACACTGACACCAAGTAACAAAGGCATACGCTTACACCAAGTAACAAAGACACACACGAACATCAAGTAACACAGACATACACTGACACCAAGTCACAAAGACATACACTGACACCAAGTAACACAGACATACACTGACACCCAGTAACAAAGACATACACTGATACCCAGTAACACAGACACACACTTACACCAAGTAACAAGGATATACACTGATACCCAGTAACACAGACACACACATACACCAAGGAACAAAGATATACACTGACACCAAGTAACAAAAACATACACTGACACCAAGTCACAAAGACAGACACTGACACCCAGTAACAAAGACAAACACTTTCAGCAAGTAACGAAGACAGACACTGACACCCAGTAACAAAGACAGACAATGACACCACGTCACAAAGACATCCACTGACACCAAGTAACAAAGACATACACTTACACCAAGTAACACAGACATACACTGACACCTAGTAACAAAGACGTGCACTGTTACCCAGTAACACAGATACACACTTACACCAAGTAACTAAGACGTGCACTGATACCAAGTAACACAGACACACACTTACACCAAGTAACACAGACATACACTGAAATCAAGTAACAAAGACATACCCTGATACCCAGTAGCACAGACACACACTGGGCGGCACATTGGCACAGTGGTTAGCAGCGTCACAGCTCCAGGGACCCGGGCTCGATTCTGGGTACTGCCTGTGCGGAGTTTGCAAGTTCTCCCTGTGTCTGCGTGTGTTTCCTCCGGTTGCTCTGGTTTCTTTCCACATGCCAAAGACGTGCAGGTTGATAGGTTAATTGGCCATTATAAATTGACCCTAGAATAGGTAGGTGGTAGGGAACTATATAGGGACAGGTGGGGATGTGATAGGAATGCGGGATTAGTGTCGGATTAGTATAAATGGGTGGTTGATGGTCGGCACAGACTCGGTTGGCCGAAGGGCCTGTTTCAGTGCTGTATCACTAAACTAAATACAGACACCCAGTGACACAAACAAACACACACTGACACCCAGTAGCATAGAGAAACACTGATACACTGTAACAAAGACAGGCACTGACACACAGACACACACTGTCACCAAGTAACGAAGACATACACTGACACTCAGTAACAAAGACATACACTGACACCGAGTCACAAAGACATACACTGATAACCAGTAACACAGATACACACTGACACCAAGTAACAACGACATACACTGACACCAAGTGACAAAGACATACACTTACACCAAGTAACAAACACATACACTGTCACCAAGTAACAAAGACATACACTGATACCCAGTAACACAGACACACCTTTACACCAAGTAACAAAGACATACACTGACACCAAGTCACAAAGACACACACTGACACCCAGGAACAAAGACATACACTGACACCAAGTCACAAAGACATACACTGATACCCAGTAACACAGAAACACACTTACACCAAGTAACACAGACATACACTGACACCAAGTAACAAAGACATACACTGATACCCAGTAACACAGACACACACTTACACCAAGTAACAAAGACAGACACTGATACCCAGTAAAACAGACACACACTTACACCAAGTAACAAAGACATACAATGACACCCAGTAACAAAGACATACAGTGACACCCAGTAACACAGGCACACATGGACACCAAGCAACAAAGACACACACTTACACCAAGTAACACAGACACATTCTGACACCCAGTAACACAGACACACTTACACCAAGTAACAAAGACATACACTGACACCAAGTAGCAAAGACATACACTTCCACCAAGTAACAAAGACATACACTGACACCAAGTAACAAAGATAGACACTGATACCCAGTAACACAGACGCACGCTTACACCATGTAACAAAGACATACACTGATACCCAGTAACACAGACACACACTTACACCAAGTAACAAAGACATACACTGATACCAAGAGACACAGACACACACTTACACCAAGTAACACAAACACTCACTTACACAAAGTAACAAAGACATGCACTGACACCAAGTAACAAAGACATACAATTACACCTGGTAACAAAGACACACACTTACACCAAGTAACACAGACATACACTGACACCAAGTAACAAAGACATACACTGTTACCCAGTAACACAGACACACACTTACACCAAGTAACAAAGATATACACTGATACCCAGTAACACAGACACACTTAAACCAAGTAACAAAGCCATACACTGACACCAAGTCACAAAGGCAGACACTGACACCCAGTAACAAAGACAAACACTGACACCCAGTAACAAAGACAGACAATGACACCACGTCAAAAAGACATACACTGACACCAAGTAACAAAGACATACACTTACACCAAGTAACAAAGGCATACACTGACACCAAGTAACAAAGACATACAATTACACCAAGTAACAAAGACATACAATTGCACCAAGTAACACAGACATACACTGACACCAAGTAACAAAGATATACACTGTTACCCAGTAACACAGACACACACTTACACCAAGTAACAAAGACATACACTGAGACCAAGTAACACAGACACACACTTACACCAAGTAACACAGAAATACAATGACACCAAGTAACAAAGACATACACTGATACCCAGTAGCACAGACACACACAGGGCGGCACATTGGCACAGTGGTTAGCAGCCTCACAGTTCCAGGGTACCGGGCTCGATTCTGGGTACTGCCTGTCCGGAGTTTGCAAGTTCTCCCTGTGTATGCGTGAGTTTCCTCCGGGTGCTCCGGTTTCTTCCCACATGCCAAAGACTTGCAGGTTGATAGGTTAATTGGCCATGATAAATTGACCGTAGTGTAGGTAGGTGGTAGGGAAATATATAGGGACATTTGGGGATGTGGTAGGAATGCGGGATTAGTGTAGGATTAGTATAAATGGGTGGTTGATGGTCGGCACAGACTCGGTGGCCGAAGGGCCTTTTTAAGTGCTGTATCTATAAGCTAAACTAAATAATGACACCTACTGTCACAGACACACACTGACACCCAGTAACACAAGCAAACACACACTGACACCCAGTAACACAGAGAACCACTGATACACAGTAACAAAGACAGACACTGACACCAAGTAACACAGACAAACACTGACACCCAGTAACAAAGACGTACATTGACAGCAAGTCACAAGGACAGACACTGATACACAGTAACACAGACACACACTTACACCAAGTAACAAAGACATACATTGACACCAAGTAACAAAGACATACGCTGATACCCAGTAACACAGACACACGCTTACACCAAGTAACAAAGACACACACTTACACCAAGTAACACAGACATACACTGACACCAAGTAACAAAGACATGCACTGACACCAAGTAAAAAAGACATAAACTGACACCCAGTCACAAAGACATACACTGACACCAAGTCACAAAGACATACACTGACACCCAGTAACAAAGACATGCACTGACACCAAGTCACAAAGACATACACTGACACCAAGTAACAAAGACATACACTGATACCCAGTAACACAGATACACGCTTACACCAAGTAACAAAGACATACACTGACACCAAGTAACAAAGACAGAAACTGACACCCAGTAACAAAGACATACACTGACACCAAGTCACATAGACATACACTGACACCCAGTAACACAAGCAAACACACACTGACACCCAGTAACACAGAGAACCACTGATACACAGTAACAAAGACATACACTGACACCAAGTAACAAAGACATACGCTGATACCCAGTAACACAGTCACACACTTACACCAAGTAACACAGACATACACTGATACCAAGTAACAAAGACATGCACTGACACCAAGTAACAAAGACATAAACTGACACCCAGTAACAAAGACATACACTGACACCAAGTCACAAAGACATACACTGACACCCAGTAACAAAGACATACACTGACACCAAGTAACAAAGACATGCACTGACACCAAGTAACACAGACACACATTGACACCCAGCAACACAAACAAACACACTGACACCAAGTAACACAGACATAAACCGACAACAAGTAACAAAGACATACACTGATACCCAGTAACACAGGCACACACTGACACCCAGTTTGAAACACACACTGCCCCCCAGTAACTCAGACACACACTGACCCCCAGGAACACAGACACACACTTACACCAAGTAACACAAACACACACTTACACCAAGTAACAAACAAATACACTGACACCAAGTAACAAAGACATACAATTACACCAAGTAACAAAGACAAACACTTACACCACGTAACACAGGCATACACTGACACCAAGTAAAAAAGACATACACTTACACCAAGTAACAAAGACACACACTTACACCAAGTAACAAAGACATACACTGATACCCAGTACCGCAGACACACACTTACACCAAGTAACAAAGACATACCCTGACACCAAGTCACAAAGACAGAAACTGACACCCGGTAACAAAGACATACACTGACACCAAGTCACAAAGACATACACTGACACCCAGTAACACAAGCAAACACACACTGACACCCAGTAACACAGAGAACCACTGATACACAGTAACAAAGACAGACACTGACACCAAGTAACACAGACACACACTGACACCCAGTAACAAAGACATACACTGACAGCAAGTCACAAAGACAGACACTGATACACAGTAACATAGACACACACTTACACTAAGTAACAAAGACATTCACTGACACCAAGTAACAAAGAGATACGCTGATACCCAGTAACACAGACACACCCTTACACCAAGTAACAAAGACACACACTTACACCAAGTAACACAGACATACACTGATACCAAGTAACAAAGACAGGCACTGACACCAAGTAACAAAGACATAAACTGACACCCGGTAACAAAGACATAAACTGACACCAAGTCACAAAGACATACACTGACACCCAGTAACAAAGACATACACTGACACCAAGTAACAAAGACATGCACTGACACCAAGTAACACAGACACACATTGACACCCAGTAACAAAGACATACACTGACACCAAGTCACAAAGACATACACTGATACGCAGTGACACAGACAAACACTTACACCAAGTAACACAAACACTCACTTACACCAAGAAACAAAGAAATACACTGACACCAAGTAACAAAGACATACAATTACACCAAGTAACAAAGACACACACTTGCACCACGTAACACAGAAATACACTGACACCAAGTAAAAAAGACATACACTTACACCAAGTAACAAAGACACACACTTACACCAAGTAACAAAGACATACACTGATACCCAGTAACGCAGACACACACTTACACCAAGTAACAAAGACAGACACTGACACCAAGTCACAAGGACAGAAACTGACACCCAGTTACAAAGACATACACTGACACCAAGTCACAAAGACATACACTGACACGCAGTAACACAGACACACACTTACACCAAGTAACACAGACAGACCCTGACACCAAGTAACAAAGACAGACACTGAGACCCAGTAACACAGACGCACACTTACACCATGTAACAAAGACAGACACTGATACCCAGTAACACAGTCACACACTTACACCAAGTAACAAAGACATACACTGACACCCAGTAACAGAGACATACACTGACACCAAGTCACAAAGACATACACTGACACCCAGTAACACAAGCAAACACACACTGACACCCAGTAACACAGAGAACCACTGATACACAGTAACAAAGACAGACACTGACACCAAGTAACACAGACACACACTGACACCCAGTAACAAAGACATACACTGACAGCAAGTCACAAAGACAGACACTGATACACAGTAACATAGACACACACTTACACTAAGTAACAAAGACATTCACTGACACCAAGTAACAAAGACATACGCTGATACCCAGTAACACAGACACACCCTTACACCAAGTAACAAAGACACACACTTACACCAAGTAACACAGACATACACTGATACCAAGTAACAAAGACAGGCACTGACACCAAGTAACAAAGACATAAACTGACACCCGGTAACAAAGACATAAACTGACACCAAGTAACAAAGACATGCACTGACACCAAGTAACACAGACACACATTGACACCCAGTAACAAAGACATACACTGACACCAAGTAACAAAGACATACATTGATACCAAGTCACAAAGACATACACTGATACGCAGTGACACAGACAAACACTTACACCAAGTAACACAAACACTCACTTACACCAAGAAACAAAGAAATACACTGACACCAAGTAACAAAGACATACAATTACACCAAGTAACAAAGACACACACTTGCACCACGTAACACAGAAATACACTGACACCAAGTAAAAAAGACATACACTTACACCAAGTAACAAAGACACACACTTACACCAAGTAACAAAGACATACACTGATACCCAGTAACGCAGACACACACTTACACCAAGTAACAAAGACAGACACTGACACCAAGTCACAAGGACAGAAACTGACACCCAGTTACAAAGACATACACTGACACCAAGTCACAAAGACATACACTGACACGCAGTAACACAGACACACACTTACACCAAGTAACACAGACAGACCCTGACACCAAGTAACAAAGACAGACACTGAGACCCAGTAACACAGACGCACACTTACACCATGTAACAAAGACAGACACTGATACCCAGTAACAGAGACATACACTGACACCCAGTAACACAGACACACACGGACACCAAGTAACAAAGACACACACTTACACCAAGTAACACAGACATACACTGACACCAAGTAACAAAGACATGCACTGACACCAAGTAAAAAAGACATAAACTGACACCCAGTCACAAAGACATACACTGACACCAAGTCACAAAGACATACACTGACACCCAGTAACAAAGACATGCACTGACACCAAGTCACAAAGACATACACTGACACCAAGTCACAAAGACATACACTGATACCCAGTAACACAGATACACGCTTACACCAAGTAACAAAGACATACACTGACACCAAGTAACAAAGACAGAAACTGACACCCAGTAACAAAGACATACACTGACACCAAGTCACATAGACATACACTGACACCCAGTAACACAAGCAAACACACACTGACACCCAGTAACACAGAGAACCACTGATACACAGTAACAAAGACAGACACTGACACCAAGTAACACAGACACACACTGACACCCAGTAACAAAGACATACACTGACAGCAAGTCACAAAGACAGACACTGATACACAGTAACATAGACACACACTTACACTAAGTAACAAAGACATTCACTGACACCAAGTAACAAAGACATACGCTGATACCCAGTAACACAGACACACCCTTACACCAAGTAACAAAGACACACACTTACACCAAGTAACACAGACATACACTGATACCAAGTAACAAAGACATGCACTGACACCAAGTAACAAAGACATAAACTGACACCCGGTAACAAAGACATAAACTGACACCAAGTCACAAAGACATACACTGACACCCAGTAACAAAGACATACACTGACACCAAGTAACAAAGACATGCACTGACACCAAGTAACACAGACACACATTGACACCCAGTAACAAAGACATACACTGACACCAAGTAACAAAGACATACATTGATACCAAGTCACAAAGACATACACTGATACGCAGTGACACAGACAAACACTTACACCAAGTAACACAAACACTCACTTACACCAAGTAACACAGACAGACCCTGACACCAAGTAACAAAGACAGACACTGAGACCCAGTAACACAGACGCACACTTACACCATGTAACAAAGACAGACACTGATACCCAGTAACACAGTCACACACTTACACCAAGTAACAAAGACATACACTGACACCCAGTAACAGAGACATACACTGACACCCAGTAACACAGACACACACGGACACCAAGTAACAAAGACACACACTTACACCAAGTAACACAGACATACACTGACACCAAGTAACAAAGACATGCACTGACACCAAGTAAAAAAGACATAAACTGACACCCAGTCACAAAGACATACACTGACACCAAGTCACAAAGACATACACTGACACCCAGTAACAAAGACATGCACTGACACCAAGTCACAAAGACATACACTGACACCAAGTAACAAAGACATACACTGATACCCAGTAACACAGATACACGCTTACACCAAGTAACAAAGACATACACTGACACCAAGTAACAAAGACAGAAACTGACACCCAGTAACAAAGACATACACTGACACCAAGTCACATAGACATACACTGACACCCAGTAACACAAGCAAACACACACTGACACCCAGTAACACAGAGAACCACTGATACACAGTAACAAAGACATACACTGACACCAAGTAACAAAGACATACGCTGATACCCAGTAACACAGTCACACACTTACACCAAGTAACACAGACATACACTGATACCAAGTAACAAAGACATGCACTGACACCAAGTAACAAAGACATAAACTGACACCCAGTAACAAAGACATACACTGACACCAAGTCACAAAGACATACACTGACACCCAGTAACAAAGACATACACTGACACCAAGTAACAAAGACATGCACTGACACCAAGTAACACAGACACACATTGACACCCAGCAACACAAACAAACACACTGACACCAAGTAACACAGACATAAACCGACAACAAGTAACAAAGACATACACTGATACCCAGTAACACAGGCACACACTGACACCCAGTTTGAAACACACACTGCCCCCCAGTAACACAGACATACACTGACCCCCAGGAACACAGACACACACTTACACCAAGTAACACAAACACACACTTACACCAAGTAACAAACAAATACACTGACACCAAGTAACAAAGACATACAATTACACCAAGTAACAAAGACAAACACTTACACCACGTAACACAGGCATACACTGACACCAAGTAAAAAAGACATACACTTACACCAAGTAACAAAGACACACACTTACACCAAGTAACAAAGACATACACTGATACCCAGTACCGCAGACACACACTTACACCAAGTAACAAAGACATACCCTGACACCAAGTCACAAAGACAGAAACTGACACCCGGTAACAAAGACATACACTGACACCAAGTCACAAAGACATACACTGACACCCAGTAACACAAGCAAACACACACTGACACCCAGTAACACAGAGAACCACTGATACACAGTAACAAAGACAGACACTGACACCAAGTAACACAGACACACACTGACACCCAGTAACAAAGACATACACTGACAGCAAGTCACAAAGACAGACACTGATACACAGTAACATAGACACACACTTACACTAAGTAACAAAGACATTCACTGACACCAATTAACAAAGACATACGCTGATACCCAGTAACACAGACACACCCTTACACCAAGTAACAAAGACACACACTTACACCAAGTAACACAGACATACACTGATAACAAGTAACAAAGACATGCACTGACACCAAGTAACAAAGACATAAACTGACACCCGGTAACAAAGACATAAACTGACACCAAGTCACAAAGACATACACTGACACCCAGTAACAAAGACATACACTGACACCAAGTAACAAAGACATGCACTGACACCAAGTAACACAGACACACATTGACACCCAGTAACAAAGACATACACTGACACCAAGTAACAAAGACATACATTGATACCAAGTCACAAAGACATACACTGATACGCAGTGACACAGACAAACACTTACACCAAGTAACACAAACACTCACTTACACCAAGAAACAAATAAATACACTGACACCAAGTAACAAAGACATACAATTACACCAAGTAACAAAGACACACACTTGCACCACGTAACACAGAAATACACTGACACCAAGTAAAAAAGACATACACTTACACCAAGTAACAAAGACACACACTTACACCAAGTAACAAAGACATACACTGATACCCAGTAACGCAGACACACACTTACACCAAGTAACAAAGACAGACACTGACACCAAGTCACAAGGACAGAAACTGACACCCAGTAACAAAGACATACACTGACACCAAGTCACAAAGACATACACTGACACGCAGTAACACAGACACACACTTACACCAAGTAACACAGACAGACCCTGACACCAAGTCACAAAGACAGACACTGAGACCCAGTAACACAGACGCACACTTACACCATGTAACAAAGACAGACACTGATACCCAGTAACACAGTCACACACTTACACCAAGTAACAAAGACATACACTGACACCCAGTAACAGAGACATACACTGACACCCAGTAACACAGACACACACGGACACCAAGTAACAAAGACACACACTTACACCAAGTAACACAGACACACCCTGACACCCAGCAACACAAACAAATACACTGACACCAAGTAAAACAGACATAAACTGATACCAAGTAACAAAGACATACACTGATACCCAGTAACACAGGCACACACTGACACACAGTTAGAAACACACACTGACCCCCAGTAACACAGACACACACTGACCCCCAGGAACACAGACACACACTGACACCAAGTAACAAAGACACACACTTACACCAAGTAACAATGACATTCACTGACACAAAGTAACAAAGACACAAACTTACACCAAGTAACACAGACATACACTGACACCCAGTAACCAAGACATACACTGATACCAAGTAACACAGACACACACTTACACCAAGTAACAAAGACACACACTTACAACAAGTAACACAGACATACACTGTCACCATGTAGCAAAGACATGCACTGATACCCAGTAACACAGACACACACTTACACCAAGTAACAAAGATATACACTGATACCCCGTAACACAGACATACACTGACACCTAGTAACAAAGACATACACTGGCACCAAGTAACAAAGACATACACTGACACCAAGTCACAAAGACAGACACTGACACCCAGTAACAAAGACAAACACTGACACCAAGTAACGAAGACAGACAATGGCACCACGTCACTAAGACATACACTGACACCAAGTAACAAAGACATACACTGACAACAAGGAACAAAGTCGTACAATTACACCAAGTAACAAAGACACACACTTACACCAAATAACACAGACATGCACTGATACCCAGTAACACAGACACACAGGCGGCACATTGGCACAGTGGTTAGCAGCCTCACAGTTCCAGGGACCCGGGCTCGATTCTGGGTACTGCCTGTGCGGAGTTTGCAAGTTCTCCCTGTGTCTGCGTCTGTTTCCTCCGGGTGCTCCGGTTTCCTCCCACATGCCAAAGACTTGCAGGTTGATAGGTTAATTGGCCATTATTAATTGACCCTAGCATAGGTAGGTGGTAGCGAAATATATAGGGACAGGTGGGGATGTGACAGGAATACGGGAGTAGTGTAGGATTAGTATAAATGGGTGGTTAATGGTCGGCACAGACTCGGTTGTCCGAAGGGCCTGCTTCAGTGCTCTTTCACTAAACTAAATACTGACACCCAGTAACACAAACAAACACACACTGACACCCAGTAACATATGAAACACTGATACACAGTAACAAAGTCATACACTGACACACAGACACACACTGTCACCAAGTAACAAAGACACACACTGACACCCAGTAACAACGACACACACTGACACCAAGTAACAAAGACATACACTTACACCAAGTAACAAAGACAGACACTGACACCAAGTAACAAAGACATACACTGATACCCAGTAACACAGACACACACTGACACCAAGTAACAAAGACATACACTGACACCAAGTAACAGAGGCATACACTTACACCAAGTAACAAAGACACACTCTTACACCAAGTAACACAGACATACACTGACACCAAGTAACAAGGACATACACTTACACCAAGTATTTTGACATACACTGACACCAAGTAACAAAGACATACACTTACACCCAGTAACACAAACAAACACACACTGACACCCTGCTTAAGTGCACCCTGTTTAAACACACACTGTTTAAGTGCTGTATCTCAAAACTAAACTAGATACTGACACCTAGTGTCACAGACACACACTGACACCCAGTAACATAAACAAACACACACTGACACCCAGTAACACAGAGAACCACTGCTACACAGTGACAAAAACGTACATTGACACCAAGTAACACAGACACACACTGACACCCCGTAACAAAGACATACAATTACACCAAGTAACAAAGACACACACTTACACCAAGTAACACAGACACACACTGACACCAAGTAACAAAGACATACACTGACACCAAGTAACACAGACAACACTGACACCCAGTAAAAAAGACATACACTGACACCAAGTCACAAAGACATACAATGATACCAAGTAACAAAGACATACACTGACACCAAGTAACAAAGACATACACTGACACCAAGTCACAAAGACAGAAACTGACACCCAGTAACAAAGAAAAACACTGACACCAAGTAACGAAGACAGACACTGACACCCAGTAAGAAAGATAGACAATGACACCACGTAACAAAGACATACACTGACACCAAGTAACAAAGACATTCACTTACACCAAGTAACACAGACATACACTGACACCAAGAAACAAAGACAAACACTGATACCCAGTAACACAGACACACACTTACACCAAGTTACAAAGACAGACACTGATACCCAGTAACACAGACACACACTTACACCAAGTAACAAAGACATACACTGAAACCCAGTAACAAAGACACACACTGACACCCAGTAACACAGACACACACGGACACCAAGTCACAAAGACACACACTTACACCAAGTAACACAGACTCACACTGACACCCAGGAACACAAAAAAACACACTGACACCAAGTAACACAGAAATACACTGACACCAAGTAACAAAGACATACACTGATACCCAGTAACACAGGCAGACTCTTACACCGAATAACACAGACACACTCTGACACCAAGTAACAAAGACATGCACTGACACAAAGTAACAAAGACATACGCTTACACCAAGTAACAAAGACACACACTTACACCAAGTAACACAGACATACACTGACACCAAGTAACAAAGACAGACAATTACACCAAGTAACAAAGACACACATTTACACCAAGTATTTTGACATACACTGACACCAAGAAACAAAGACATACACTGATACCCAGTAACACAGACACACACTTACACCAAGTAACAAAGACATACACTGACACCAAGTCGCAAAGACACACACTGACACCCAGTAACAAAGTCATACACTGACATCAAGTCACAAAGACATACACTGATACCCAGTAACACAGACACACACTTACACCAATTAACACAGACATACACTGACACCAAGTAACAAAGACATACACTGATACCCAGTAACACAGACACACACTTACACCAAGTAACAAAGACATACACTGACACCCAGTAACAAAGACATACACTGACACCCAGGAACAAAGACATACACTGAGACACAGTAACACAGACACACACTTACACCAAGTAACAGAGACAGACACTGATACCCAGTAACACAGACACACACTTGCACCAAGTAACACAGACATACACTGACACCAAGTAACAAAGACATACACTGATACCCAGTAACACAGACACACACTTGCGCCAAGTAACAAAGATATACACCGATACCCAGGGACCCGGGTTCGATTCTGGGTACTGCCTGTGCGGAGTTTGCATGTTCTCCCTGTGTCTACGTTGTTTTCCTCCGGGTGCTCCGGTTTCCTCCCACATGCCAATGTTTTGCGGTTGATAGGTTAATTGGCCATCATAAATTGCCCCTAGTATTGGTAGGTGGTAGGGAAATATATAGGTACAGGTGGGGATGTGATAGGAATACGGGATTAGTGTAGGATTAGTATAAATGGGTGGTTGATGGTCGGCACAGACTCGGTGGGCCGAAGGGCCTGTTTTATTGCTGTATCTCTAAACTAAACTAAATACTGAGACCTAGTGTCACTGACTCCCAGTAACACAAACAAACACACACTGACACCCATTAACACAGAGAAACACTGATACACTGTCACAAAGACATACACTGACACCAAGTAACACAGACATACACTGACACCCAGTAACAAAGACATACACTGATACCAAATCACAAAGACTTACACTGATACCCAGTAACACAGCCACACACTTACACCAAGTAACAAAGACATCCACTGACACCAAGTCACAAAGACACACACTGACACCCAGTAACAAAGACATGCACTGACACCAAGTCACAAAGACATACACTGATACCCAGTAACACAGACACACACTTACACCAATTAACACAGACATACACTGACACCAAGTAACAAAGACATACACTGATACCCAGTAACACAGACACACACTTACACCAAGTAACAAAGACATACACTGACACCCAGTAACAAAGACATACACTGACACCCAGGAACACAGAAACACACTGACACCCAGTAACACAGACACACACTTACAGCAATTAACACAGACATACACTGACACCAAGTAACAAAGACATACACTGATACCCAGTAACACAGACACACACTTACACCAAGTAACAAAGACATACACTGACACCCAGTAACAAAGACATACACTGACACCCAGGAACACAGACACGCACTGACACCAAGTAACAAAGACACACAATGACACCAAGTAACAAAGACATACACTGATACCCAGTAACACAGACACACACTTACACCAAGTAACAAAGACATACACTGACACCCAGTAACAAAGACATACACTGACACCCAGGAACACAGACATACACTGATACCCAGTAACACAGGCACACGCTGGGGGCGGGGAGTGGGGTCACAACGGCGCTGTGGATAGCACCGCAGCCTCACAGCTCCAGGGACCCGGGTTCGATTCTGGGTGCTTCCTGTGCGGAGTTTGCAAGTTCTCCCTGTGTCAGCGTGGCTTTACTCCGGGTGCTCCGATTTCCTCCCACATGCCAAAGACTTGCAGGTTGATAGGTTAATTGGCCATCATAAATTGCCCCTGGTATAGGTAGCTGGTAGGGAAATATATAGGGACAGGAATGGATGTGATAGGAATACGGGAATAAAAGCAAAATACTGCGGATGCTAGAAATCTGAAACAAAAACAAGAAATGCCGGATTCACTCAGCAGGTCTGGCAGCATCTGTGGCAAGAGAAGCAGAGTTAACGTTTCGGGTCAGTGACCCTTCTTCGGAACTGACAAATATTAGAAAAGTCACAGATTATAAACAAGTGAGGTGGGGGTTGGGCAAGAGATAACAAAGGAGAAGGTGCAGATTGGACCAGTCCACATAGCTGACCAAAAGGTCACGGAGCAAAGGCAAACAATCTGTTAATGGTGTGTTGAACGACAAAGCATTAGTACAGATTAGGTGTGAATATACGAATATTGAACATCAGCAAGTGCAAACCTGAAGAAGAACAACCTGAAAAAAACAATGGGTAAGCAAACTGAACAAACTAAGATGAAATGAAATAAATGCAAAAAAAAGATTGTAAAAAATGTAAAAAGGAATGCAAAAAAAAGGAAGAAAAAATAACTAAAAATGACTTAAAATGAAAGTAAAGTGGGGGGCTGTCATGCTCTGAAATTATTGAACTCAATGTTCAGTCTTGCAGGCTGTAGTGTGCCTAATCGGTAGATGAGATGCTGTTCCTCGAGCTTGCGTTGATGTTCACTGGAACACTGCAGCAATCCCAGGACAGAGATGTGAGCATGAGAGCAGGGGGGAGTGTTGAAATGGCAAGCAACCGGAAGCTCAGGGTCCTGCTTGCGGACTGAGCGGAGATGTTCCGCAAAGCGGTCACCCAGTCTGCGCTTGGTCTCCCTAATGTAGAGGAGTCCACACTGTGAGCAGCGAATACAGTACACTACATTGAAAGAAGTACAAGTAAATCGCTGCTTCACCTGAAAGGAGTGTTTGGGGCCTGGGATAGTGAGGAGAGAGGAGGTAAATTGGCAGGTATTACACCTCCTGCGATTGCAAGGGAAGGTGCCCTGGGACGGGGACGAGGTGGTGGGGGTAATGGAGGAGTGGACCAGGGTGTCGCGGAGGGAACGATCCCTTCGGAATGCTGACAGGGGAAGGGAGGGGAAGATGCGACTGGTAGTGGCATCACGCGGGAGGTGGCGAAAATGGCGGAGGATGATCCTTTGGATGTGTAAACTGGAGGGATGAAAAGTGAGGACAAGGGGAACCCTGTCACGGTTCTGGGAGGGAGGGGAAGCGGTGAGCGTAGAGGTGCGGGGAATGGGTCGGACACGGTTGAGGGCCCTGTCAACCACAGTGGGGGGAAATCCTCGGTTGAGGAAAAAGGAGGTCATATCAGAAGCACCGTCATGGAAGGTAG
Organism: Heterodontus francisci; assembly: GCF_036365525.1. Classification (NCBI taxonomy): domain Eukaryota; kingdom Metazoa; phylum Chordata; class Chondrichthyes; order Heterodontiformes; family Heterodontidae; genus Heterodontus; species Heterodontus francisci. The sequence continues at coordinate 976,051 of NW_027140405.1, read as the reverse complement.
CATCATCAGAGCAGATGCGTCGGAGACGGAGAAACTGGGAGAATGGAATGGAGTACTTACAGGAGGTAGGGTGTGAAGAAGTGTAGTCGAGGTAGCTGTGGGAGTCAGTGGGCTTATAATGGATATTGGTAGACAACCTATCCCCAGAGATGGAGACAGAGAAGTCTAGGAAGGGAAGGGAAGTGTCAGAGATGGACCATGTAAAGGTGAGAGAAGGGTGGAAATTGGAAGCAAAGTTGATAAAGTTTTCTAGTTCGGTGCGGGAGCAGGAAAGGGCACCGATACAGTCATCAATGTACCGGAAAAAGAGTTGGGGGAGGGGGCCTGAGTAGGACTGGAACAAAGAATGCTCGACATATCCCACAAAAAGACAAGCATAACTGGGACCCATGCGGGTAGCCAGAGCGACACCTTTTACTTGAAGGAAATGCATGGAGTTGAAGGAGAAGTTGTTCAATGTGAGAACAAGTTCAGCCAGGCGGAGGAGGGTGTTGGTGGATGGGGACTGGTTGGGCCTCTGTTCCAGGAAGAAGCGGAGAGCCCTCAAACCATCCTGGTGGGGGATGGAGGTGTAGAGCGATTGGACGTCCATTATGAAGAGGAGGCGGTTGGGACCAGGAAACTGGAAATTGTCAAAATGACGTAGGGCGTCAGAATAGTCACGGATGTAGGTGGGAAGAGACTGGACCAGCGGAGAAAAGATAGAGTCTAGATAGGAAGAAATAAGTTCAGTTGGGCAGGAGCAGGCTGACACAATGGGTCTGCCGGGACAGTCCCGTTTGTGGATTTTGGGAAGGAGGTAGAAGCGGGCTGTCCGGGGTTGCGGGACTATGAGTTTGGAAGCTGTAGAGGGAAGATGTCCAGAGGAGATGAGGTCAGTGACAATCCTTTGGACGGTGGCTTGATGTTCTGTGGTGGTGTCATGGTCCAGAGGGAGGTAGGAAGAGGTGTCTGTGAGTTGGCGATGAGCTTCTGCAAGGTAGAGGTCGGTACGCTATCCAACAACAGCACCACCCTTGTCTGCAGGTTTGATGACCATGTCGGGGTTAGACCTGAGAGAACGCAGTGCCTCAAGTTCAGAGGAGGACAGGTTAGAGTGAGTGAGGGGGGCAGAGAAATTGAGACGACCAATGTCTCGCCGACAGTTTTCAATGAAGAGATCAAGAGCGGGTAAGAGGCCAGGGTGAGGGGTCCTGGTAGAGGGAGAATGCTGGAGGCGGGTGAATGGGTCTGCTGGTCGGGGGGAGGACTCCTGGTCGAAGAAGTGAGCCCGGAGGCGGAGGCGACGGAAGAAGAGCTCAACGTCATGCCGAGCGCGAAATTCATTGAGGTGGGGGCGTAAGGGGATAAAACTGAGACCTTTGCTGAGTACAGAACGCTCAGCATCAGAGAGGGGGAGATCAGAGGGTATAGTGAATACACGGCAAGGGGTCAGATCAGAAGGGGTAGGGTCAGAGGGAAGTGAAGCGGAAGGAGGATCTGGAGGGGCATTAGTCCCCATCAGCTGCTGGAGCTTGCGTTCCTTAACAGCTGAAAGGAAGATAAAAAGTTTTTTGTTAATGCGTTGGATGAGAGGTAAGATGAGATGAAACCGCGGAGTAGAACAGATTTGAGATAAGGTGAGACGGTGCTGCTGGAGAGAGAGGTCCAGTGTGTGCATATGGCGGCGCATAGCATTGAGTGTGGATCTCAGGATGCGGCGAGAGTAGCAGTCCGAGGAACGTTGTATTTCTCGGAGATACCTGTGATCCTGGGTGGTTTCAAAGCATGATGGGTGAAACTGCAGTTGGAATCCAGGTGGAATCAGTCGGAGCCGGAGACAGTCACTGAGGAAGGAGATGTGGCTGTGAAAACGAGTTTTGGCAGATACCTTATGTAACAACAGGCGGGAAATAGAAAGCAATTAGAATTAGAACATTACAGCGCAGTACAGGACCTTCGGCCCTCGATGTTGCGCCGACCTGTGAAAACATCTTACCTACACTATTCCATTTTCATCCATGTGTCTATCCAATGTCCACTGAAATGCCCTTAAAGTTGGCGATGAAGGTGAACAAAGTAAAAGAGACAAACGAAAATTCCGTCGGAGAGAAGAGCACAACTTCTTCAAGGTAGGCATTCCTGGAAGAGAAGTGGCAGTGAATTAAACACTAAAATAAAAGCAAAATACTGCGGACGCTGGAAATCTGAAACAAAAACAAGAAATACCGGATTCACTCAACAGGTCTGGCAGCATCTGTGGAAAGAGAAGCAGAGTTAACGTTTCGGGTCAGTGACCCTTCTTCGGAACTGACAAATATTAGAAAAGTCACAGATTATAAACAAGTGAGGTGGGGGTTGGGCAAGAGATAACAAAGGAGAAGGTAAAGATTGGACCAGGCCACATAGCTGACCAAAAGGTCACGGAGCAAAGGCAAACAATCTGTTAATGGTGTGTTGAACGACAAAGGATTAGTACAGATTAGGTGTGAATACACTGAATATTGAACATCAGCAAGTGCAAACCTGAAGAAGAACAACCTGAAAAAAACAGTGGGTAAGCAAACTGAACAAACTAAGATGAAATGAAATAAATGCAAAAAAAGATTGTAAAAAATGTAAAAAGGAATGCAAAAAAAAGGAAGAAAAAATAACTAAAAATGACTAAAAATGAAAGTAAAGTGGGGGGCTTTCATGCTCTGAAATTATTGAACTCATTATTCAGTCCGGCAGGCTGTAGTGTCCCGAATCGGCAGATGAGATGCTGTTCCTCGAGCTTGCGTTGATGTTCACTGGAACACTGCAGCAATCCCAGGACAGAGATGTGAGCATGAGAGCAGGGGGGAGTGTTGAAATGGCAAGCAACCGGAAGCTCAGGGTCCTGCTTGCGGACTGAGCGGAGATGTTCCACAAAGCGGTCACCCAGTCTGCACTTGGTCTCCCCAATGTAGAGGAGACCACACTGTGAGCAGCGAATACAGTATACTACAGTGAAAGAAGTACAAGTAAATCGCTGCTTCACCTGAAAGGAGTGTTTGGGGCCTGGGATAGTGAGGAGAGAGGAGGTAAATGGGCAGGTACTACACCTCCTGCGATTGCAAGGGAAGGTGCCCTGGGACGGGGACGAGGTGGTGGGGGTAATGGAGGAGTGGACCAGGGTGTCGCGGAGGGAACGATCCCTTCGGAATGCTGACAGGGGAAGGGAGGGGAAGATGCGACAGGTAGTGGCATCACGCTGGAGGTGGCGAAAATGGCGGAGGATGATCCTTTGGATGTGTAAACTGGAGGGATGAAAAGTGAGGACAAGGAAAACCCTGTCACGGTTCTGGGAGGGAGGGGAAGGGTGAGCGTAGAGGTGCGGGGAATGGGTCGGACACGGTTGAGGGCCCTGTCAACCACAGTGGGGGGAAATCCTCGGTTGAGGAAAAAGGAGGTCATATCATAAGCACCGTCATGGAAGGTAGCATCATCAGAGTAGATGCGTCGGAGACGGAGAAACTGGGAGAATGGAATGGAGTTCTTACAGGAGGTAGGGTGTGAAGAAGTGTAGTCGAGGTAGCTGTGGGAGTCAGTGGGCTTGTAATGGATATTGGTAGACAACCTATCCCCAGAGATGGAGACAGAGAAGTCGAGGAAGGGAAGGGATGTGTCAGAGATGGACCATATAAAGGTGAGAGAAGGGTGGCAATTGGAAGCAAAGTTGTTGATAGGAATACGGGATTAGTGTAGGATTTGTATAAATGAGTGGTTGATGGTCGGCACAGACTCAGTGGGCCGAAGGGCCTTTTTCAGTGCTGTATATCTAAACTAAACTAAATACTGACACTAGTGTCACAGACATAAACTGACACCCAGTAACAAAGACAGACACTGACACCCAGTAACACAGACACACACGGACACCAAGTAACAAAGACAAACACTTACACCAAGTAACACAGAGACACACTGACACCCAGTAACACAACAAAACACACTGACACCCAGGAAAACAGACACATACTGACACCAATTAACAAAGACATACACTGACACCCAGGAACACAGACACACACTGACACCAAGTAACAAAGACACACACATACAACAAGTAACAAAGACATACACTGACACAAAGTAACAAAGACACACACTTACGCCAAGTAACAAAGACATACACTTACACCAAGTAACAAAGACATACACTGACACCCAGTAACAAAGACATACACTGACACCAAGTAACAAAGACATACACTGATACCCAGTAACGCAGACACACAATTACACCCAGTAACACACACACTGACACCCAGCTGGAAACACACACTGACCCCCAGTAACACAGAAACACACTTAAACCAAGTAACATAGACACTCACTCACACCAAGTAACAAAGACATACACTGATACCCAGTAACACAGACACACACTTACACCAACTAACACAGACATACACTGACATCAAGTAACAAAGACATACACTGATACCCAGTAAGACAGGCACACTCTGGGGTTGGGGTGGGGGGTGCACATTGGCGCAGTGGTTAGCACCGCAGCCTCACAGCTCCAGGGACCCGGGTTCGATTCTGGGTACTGCCTGTGCGGAGTTTGCAGTTTCTCCCTGTGTCTGCGTGAGTTTCCTCCGGGTGCTGCGGTTTCCTCCCACATGCCAAAGACTTGCAGGTTGATAGGTTAATTGGCTATCATAAATTGCCCCTAGTATAGGTAGGTGGTAGGGAAATATGTAGGGACAGGTGGGGATGTGATAGGAATACGGGATAAGTGCAGGATTAGTATAAATGGGAGGTTGATGGTCGGCACAGACTCGGTGGGCCGAAGGGCCTGTTTATGTGCTCTATCTCGAAACGAAACTAAATACTGACACCTAGTGTCACAGACACGCACTGACAAACAAACACACACTGACACCCAGTAACACAGAGAACCACTGAAACACAGCAACAAAGACATACACTGACACCAAGTAACACAGACACACACTGACACCCAGTAACAAAGACATACACTGACATCAAGTCACAAAGACATACACTGATACCAAGTCACAAAGACATACACTGATACCCAGTAACACAGGCACACACTTACACCAAGTAACACAGACATGCACTGATACCCAGTAACACAGACACACACTTACACCAAGTAACAAAGACAGACACTGATACCCAGTAACACAGACACACACTTACACCAAGTAACAAAGACATACACTTACACCAAGTAACACAGACATACACTTGCACCAAGTATTTTGACATACACTTACACCAATTAACAAAGACATGCAATTACACCAAGTAACAAAGACATACACTTACACCAAGTATTTTAATTCTGGGGACTGCCTGTGCGGAGTTTGCAAGTTCTCCCTGTGTCTGCGTGGGTTTCCTCCGGGTGCTCCGGTTTCCTCCCACATGCCAAAGACTTGCAGGTTGATAGGTTAATTGGCTATCATAAATTGCCCCTAGTGTAGGTAGGTGGTAGGGAAATATATAGGGACAGGTGGGGATGTGATTGGAATACGGGATTAGTGCAAGATTAGTATAAGTGGGTGGTTGATGGTCGGCACAGACTCGGTGGGCCGAAGGGCCTGTTTAAGTGCTTTTGATCGAAACTAAACTAAATGCTGACACCTAGTGTCACAGACACACACTGACACCCAGTAACACAAAGAACCACTGATGCACAGAAACAAAGACATACACTGACACCAAGTCACAAAGACATACAATGATAGCAAGTCACAAAGACATACATTGAAAACCAGTAACACAGACACACACTGACACCAAGTAACAAAGGCATACGCTGACACCAAGTAACAAGGTCACAAACGTACACCAAGTAACACAGACATGCACTGACACCAAGTGTTTTGACATACACTGACACCAAGTAACAAAGACATACACTGATTCCCAGTAACACAGACACACACTCACACCAAGTAACAAAGGCATGCACTGATACCCAGTAACACAGACACACACTTACACCAAGTAACACAGACAAACACACACTGACATCCAGTAACACAGAGAAACACTGGTACACAGTAACAAAGACATACACTGACATCAAGTAACACAGACACACACTGACACCCAGTAAAGAAGACATACATGAAACCAAGTCACAAAGACATACACTGATACCAAGTCACAAATACATACACTGATGCCCAGTCACACAGACACACACAGACACCAAGTCACAAAGACATACAGTGATGCCCAATAACAAATACACACACTGACACCAAGTAACAAAGACAGACAATTACACCAAGTAACAAAAACATACACTTACACCAAGTATTTTGACATACACTGACACTAAGTAACAAAGACATACACTGATACCCAGTAACACAGACACACACTTACACCAAGTAACAAAGACATACACTGACACCAAGTCACAAAGACAAACACTGACACCCAGGAACAAAGACATACACTGACACCAAGTCACAAAGACATACACTGATATCAAGTAACACAGACACACACTTACACCAAGTAACACAGACATACACTGACACCAAGTAACAAAGACACACACTTACACCAAGTACCACAGACACACACTGACACCCAGTAACACAAACAAACACACTGACACCAAGTAACAAAGACATACACTGATACCAAGTCACAAAGGCATACACTGATACCCAGTAACACAGACACACACTTACACCAAGTAACACAGACATACACTGACACCAAGTAACAAAGACATGCACTGATACCCAGTAACACAGACACACACTTCCACCAAGTAACAAAGACAGACACTGATGCCCAGTAACACAGACACACACTTACACCAAGTAACAAAGACATACACTGACACCCAGTAAAAAAGACATGCACTGACACCAAGTCACAAAGACATACACTGATACCAAGTCACAAAGACATAGACTGATGCCCAGTAACAAATACACACACTTACACCAAGTAACAAAGACATACACAGACACCAAGTAACAAAGACAGACAATTACACCAAGTAACAAAGACAAACACTTACACCATGTATTTTGACATACACTGACACCAAGTAACAAAGACACACACTGATACCCAGTAACACAGACACACACTGACACCAAGTAACAAAGAAATACACTGACACCAAGTCACAAAGACACAAACTGACACCCAGTAACAAAGACATACACTGACACCAAGTCACAAAGACATACACTGATACCAAGTCACAAAGACATAGACTGATGCCCAGTAACAAATACACACACTTACACCAAGTAACAAAGACATACACAGACACCAAGTAACAAAGACAGACAATTACACCAAGTAACAAAGACAAACACTTACACCATGTATTTTGACATACACTGATACCCAGGAACACAGACAAACACTGACACCAAGTAACACAGACATACACTGACACCAAGTAACAAAGACATGCACTGATACCCAGTAACACACACAGATACTAACACCAAGTAACACAGACATACACTGACACCCAGTAACACAGACACACAAATACACCAAGTAACTAAGACATGCACTGACACCCAGTAACAAAGACATACACTGACACCCAGTAACACAGACACACACGGACACCATGTAACAAAGACATACACTTCCACCAAGTAACAAAGTCATGCACTGATACCCAGTCACAAAGACACACACTGACACCAAGTCACAAAGACATACACTGATACCCAGGAACACAGACACACACTTACACCAAGTAACAAAGACAGACACTGATACCCGTTAACACAGAAACACACTTAAACCAAGTAACACAGACATACACTGACACCAAGTAACAAAGACATGCACTGATACCAAGTCACAAAGACACACACTGACACCCAGTAACAAAGACACACACTTACACCAGGTAACAAAGACATACACTGACACCAAGTCACAAAGACATACACTGATACCCAGTAACACATACACACACTTACACCAAGTAACACAGACATACACTGACACCAAGTAACAAAGACATACACTGATACCCAGTAACACAGACACACACTTGCACCAAGTAACAAAGACAGACACTGATACCCAGTAACACAGACACACACTTGCACCAAGTAACAAAGACAAACACTGACACCCAGTAACAAAGACATACACTGACAACCAGTAACACAGACACACACGGACAGCAAGTAACAAAGACACACACTTACACCAAGTAACACAGTCACACACTGACACCCAGTAACACAGACACACACTTACACCAAGTAACACAGACATACACTGACACCAAGTATCAAAGACAGACACTGATGCCCAGTAAAACAGACACACACTTACACCAAGTAACACAGACAAACACTGAAACCCAGGAACACAGACACACACTTACACCAAGTAACACAGACACACACTTACACCAAGTAACAAAGACATACACATACACCAAGTAACACAGACATACACTGACACCAAGTAACAAAGACACACACTTACACCAAGTAACACAGCCACACACTGACGTCAAGTAGCAAAGACATACACTGATACCCAGTAACACAGACACACACTTACACCAAGTAACACAGACATACACTGACACCAAGTCACAAAGACAAACACTGATACCCAGTAACACAGACACACACTGACACCAAGTAACAAAGACATACACTGACACCAAGTAACAAAGACATACACATACACCAAGTAACAAAGACAGACAATTACACCAAGTAACAAAGACATACGCTTACACCAAGTATTTTGACCTACACTGACACCAAGTAACAAAGACATACACTGATACCCAGTAACACAGACACACACTTACACCAAGTAACAAAGACATACACTGACACCAAGTCACAAAGAAACACACTGACACATAGTAACAAAGACATACACTAACACCAAGTCACAAAGACATACACTGATACCCAGTAAAACAGACACACTTACACCAAGTAACTCAGACATACAGTGATACCCAGTAACGCAGACACACACTTACACCAAGTAACAAAGACATACACTGACACCAAGTCACAAAGACATACACTGACACCAAGTCACAAAGAAATACACTGATACCCAGTAACACATACACACACTTACACCAAGTAACACAGACATACACTGACACCAAGTAACAAAGACATACACTGACACCAAGTCACAAAGGCACACACTGACACCCAGTAACAAAGACACACAGTTACACCAAGTAACAAAGACATACACTGACACCAAGTCACAAAGACATACACTGATACCCAGTAACACAGACACACACTTGCACCAAGTAACAAAGACAGACACTGATACCCAGTAACACAGACACACACTTGCACCAAGTAACAAAGACAAACACTGACACCCAGTAACAAAGACATACACTGACAACCAGTAACACAGACACACACGGACAGCAAGTAACAAAGACACACACTTACACCAAGTAACACAGTCACACACTGACACCCAGTAACACAGACACACACTTACACCAAGTAACACAGACATACACTGACACCAAGTATCAAAGACAGACACTGATGCCCAGTAAAACAGACACACACTTACACCAAGTAACACAGACATACACTGAAACCCAGGAACACAGACACACACTTACACCAAGTAACACAGACACACACTTACACCAAGTAACAAAGACATACACTTACACCAAGTAACACAGACATACACTGACACCAAGTAACAAAGACACACACCTGCACCAAGTAACACAGATATACACTGGTACCACGTAACAAAGACACACACTTACAACAAGTAACACAGCCGCACACTGACGTCAAGTAACAAAGACATACACTGATACCCAGTAACACAGACACACACTTACACCAAGTAACACAGACATACACTGACACCAAGTCACAAAGTCATACAATGATACCCAGGAACACAGACACACACATCCACCAAGTAACCCAGACACACACTTACACCATGTAACAAAGACAGACACTTACACCAACTAACACAGACATACGCTGACACCAAGTAACAAAGACATACACTGACACCCCGTAACACATACACACACTTACACCAAGTAACACAGACATACACTGACACCAAGTAACAAAGACAGGCACTGATACCCAGTAACACAGACACACACTTGCACCAAGTAACAAAGACAAACACTGACACCCAGTAACAAAGACATACACTGACAACCAGTAACACAGACACACACGGACAGCAAGTAACAAAGACACACACTTACACCAAGTAACACAGTCACACACTGACACCCAGTAACACAGACACACACTTACACCAAGTAACACAGACATACACTGACACCAAGTATCAAAGACAGACACTGATGCCCAGTAAAACAGACACACACTTACACCAAGTAACACAGACATACACTGAAACCCAGGAACACAGACACACACTTACACCAAGTATCACAGACACACACTTACACCAAGTAACAAAGACATACAATTACACCAAGTAACACAGACATACACTGACACCAAGTAACACAGATATACACTGGTACCACGTAACAAAGACACACACTTACAACAAGTAACACAGCCACACACTGACGTCAAGTAACAAAGACATACACTGATACCCAGTAATACAGACACACACTTACACCAAGTAACCCAGACACACACTTACACCATGAAACAAAGACAGACACTTACACCAACTAACACAGACATACACTGACACCAAGTAACAAAGACATACACTGATACCCCGTAACACATACACACACTTACACCAAGTAACACAGACATACACTGACACCAAGTAACAAAGATATACACTGATACCCAGTATCACAGACACACACTTGCACCAAGTAACAAAGACAGACACTGATACCCAGTAAAACAGACACACACTTGCACCAAGTAACAAAGACATACACTGACACCCAGTAACAAATACATACACTGACACCCAGTAACACAGACACACACGGACACCAAGTAACAAAGACACACACTTACAACAAGTAACACAGACACACACTGACACCCAGTAACACAGACACACACTTACACCAAGTAACACAGACATACACTGACACCAAGTATCAAAGACAGACACTGGTACCCAGTAAAACAGACACACACTTACACCAAGTAACACAGACATACACTGATACCCAGGAACACAGACACACACTTACACCAAGTAACACAGACACACACTTACACCAAGTAACAAAGACATACACTTACACCAAGTAACACAGACAAACACTGACACCAAGTAACAAAGACACACACTTACACCAAGTAACACAGACATACACTGATACCCAGGAACACAGACACACACTTACACCAAGTAACACAGACACACACTTACACCAAGTAACAAAGACACACACTTACACCAAGTAGCACAGACACACACTGACATCAAGTAACAAAGACATACACTGATACCCAGTAACACAGACACACACTTACACCAAGTAACACAGACATACACTGACACCAAGTCACAAAGTCATACAATGATACCCAGGAACACAGACACACACTTACACCAAGTAACACAGACACACACTTACACCATGTTACAAAGACATACACTTACACCAACGAACACAGACATACACTGACACCAAGTAACAAAGACATACACTGACACCCAGTAACAAAGAAATCCACTGACACCAAGTAACAAAGACATACACCGACACCCAGGAACAAAGACATACACTTACGCCAAGTATTTTGACATACACTGCCACCAAGTAACAAGGACATACACTGATACCCAGTAACACAGACACTCACTTACACCAAGTAACAAAGACATACACTGACACCATGTAACAAAGACATACACTGATACCCAGTAACACAGACGCACACTTCCACCAAGTAACAAAGACATACACTTACACCAAGTATTTTGACATACACTTACACCAAGTCACAAAGACATATACTGACACCCAGTAACAAAGACATCCACTGACAACAAGTCACAAACACATACACTGTCACCAGGTAACAAAGACATATACTTACACGAAGTAACAAAGACATAAACTGACACCAAGTAACAAAGACATACACTGATACCCAGTATCACAGACACACACTAACACCAAGTAACAAAGACATACACTGACACCAAGTCACAAAGACACACACCGACACCCAGTAACAATGACATACACTGACTCCAAGTCACAAAGACATACACTGATACCCAGGAACACAGACACACACTGACACCCAGAAACAAAGACATACACTGATACCAAGTAACAAAGACATACACCAATACCCAGTAACACAGACACACACTGACACCCAGTAACAAAGACTAACACTGATACCAAGTCACAAAGACATACACTGATACCCAGTAACACAGACACATACTTACACCAAGTAACAAAGACATACACTGACACCAAGTCACAAAGACACACACCGACACCCAGTAACAAAGACATACACTGACACCAAGTCACAAAGACATACACTGATACCCAGGAACACAGACACACACTGACACCCAGTAACAAAGACATACACTGATACCAAGTAACAAAGACATACACTGATACCCAGTAACACAGACACACACTGACACCTAGTAACAAAGACATACTCTGATACCAAGTCACAAAGACATACACTGATACCCAGTAACACAGACACATACTTACACCAAGTCACAAAGACAGACACTGACACCCAGTAACAAAGACATACACTTACACCAAGTAACAGAAACAGATAATTACACCAAGTAACACTGACACACACTTACACCAAGTAACAAAGACATACACTGACACCAAGTCACAGAGACACACACTGACACCCAGTAACACAGACACACACTTACACCAAGTAACAAAGACATACACTGACACCAAGTCACAAAGACAGACACTGACACCCAGTAACAAAGACAGACACTGACACCAAGACACAAAGACATGCACTGATACCCAGTAACAAAGACATACACTGGTACCCAGTAAGACAGACACACACTTACACCAAGTAACAAAGACATACACTGACACCAAGAAACAAAGACATACACTGACACCAAGTCACAAAGACAGACACTGACACCCAGTAACACAGACACACACTGACACCCAGTAACACAGACACATACTTACACCAAGTAACAAAGACATACACTGACACCAAGTCACAAAGACAGACACTGACACCCAGTAACAAAGACAGACACTGACACCAAGTCACAAAGACATGCACTGATACCCAGTAACAAAGACATACACTGATACCCAGTAAGACAGACACACACTTACACCAAGTAACAAAGACATACACTGACACCAAGTAACAAAGACATACACTGACACCAAGTCACAAAGACAGACACTGACACCCAGTAACACAGACACACACTGACCCCCAGTAACACAGACACACACTTACACCAAGTAAAAAAGACATACACTGATACCAAGTCACAAAGACATACACTGATACCCAGTAACTAAGACATACAATGACACCAAGTCACAAATACATACACTGACACCAAGTAAAAAAGACATACACTTACACGAAGTAACAAAGACATACATTGATACCCAGTAACACAGACACACACTGACACCCAGTAACAAAGACATACACTGACACCCAGTAACTAAGACATACAATGACACCAAGTCACAAATACATACACTGACACCAAGTAAAAAAGACATACACTTACACGAAGTAACAAAGACATACATTGATACCCTGTAACACAGACACACACTGACACCCAGTTAGAAACACACAATAACCCCCAGTAACACAGACATACACTGATACCCAGTAACACAGACACACACTTACACCAAGTAACAAAGACATACACTGACACCAAGTAACAAAGACATACACTGATACCGAGTAACACAGACGCACACTTACACCAAGTTCCAAAGACATACACTTACACCATGTAACACAGACATACACTTACACCAAGTATTTTGACATACACTTACACCAAGTAACAAAGACATACTGACACCCAGTCACAAAGAAATCCACTGACAATAAGTCACAAACACATACACTGACACCAACTGACAAAGACATACACTTACACCAAGTAACAAAGACAAACACTGACACACAGGAACACAGACACACACTGACACCAAGTAACAAAGACACATAATTACACCAAGGAACAAAAACATACACTGACTAGAAATAACAAAGACACACACTTACACCAAGTAACACAGACATACACTGACACCAAGTAACAAAGACAGGCAATTACAACAAGTAACAAAGACATACACTGACACCAAGTAACAAAGACATACACTGATACCCAGTAACACAGACACACACTTACACCAAGTAACACAGACAAACACTGACACCAAGTCACAAAGGCATACACTTACACCAAGTAACAAAGACAAACTCTGACACCCAGGAACACAGACACACACTGACACCAAGTAACAAAGACACATAATTACACCAAGTAACAAAAACATACACTGACAAGAAATAACAAAGACACACACTTACACCAAGTAACACAGACATACACTGACACCAAGTAACAAAGACAGGCAATTACAACAAGTAACAAAGACATACACTGACACCAAGTAACAAAGACATACACTGATACCCAGTAACACAGACACACACTTACACCAAGTAACAAAGACGTACACTGGCACCAAGTCACAAAGACACACACTGACACCCAGTAACAAAGACATACACTGACACGATGTATCAAAGACATACACTGATACCCAGTAATACAGACACACACATACACCAAGTAACAAAGACATACACTGACACCAAGTCACAAAGACACACACTGACAGCCAGTAACAAAGACTTGCACTGATACCAAGTCACAAAGACATACATTGATACCCAGTAACAAAGACATACACTGATACCCAGTAACACAGACGCACACTTACACCAAGTAACAAAGACATACACTTACACCAAGTAACACAGACATACACTTACACCAAGTATTTTGACATACACTTACACCAAGTAACAAAGACATACACTGACAACCAGTAACAAAGACATCCACTGACAACAAGTCACAAACACATACACTGACACCAAGCAACAAAGACATACACTTACACCAAGTAACAAAGACATAAACTGACACCAAGTAACCAAGACATACACTGATACCCAGTATCACAGACACACACTTACACCAAGTAACAAAGACATACACTGACACCAAGTCACAAAGACACACACCGACACCCAGTAACAAAGACATACACTGACACCAAGTCACAAAGACATACACTGATACCCAGGAACACAGACACACACTGACACCCAGTAACAAATACATACACTGATACCAAGTAACAAAGACATACACTAATACCCAGTAACACAGACACACACTGACACCCAGTAACAAAGACATACACTGATAACAAGTCACAAAGACATACACTGATACCCAGTAACACAGACACATACTTACACCAAGTAACAAAGACATACACTGACACCAAGTCACAGAGACACACACTGACACCCAGTAACACAGACAAACACTTACACCAAGTAACAAAGACATACACTGACACCAAGTCACAAAGACAGACACTGACACCCAGTAACAAAGACATACACTGACACCAAGTCACAAAGACATACACTGATACCCAGTAACAAAGACATACTCTGATACCCAGTAAGACAGACACACACTTACACCAAGTAACAAAGACATACACTGACATCAAGTAACAAAGACATACACTGACACCAAGTCACAAAGACAGACACTGACACCCAGTAACAAAGACATACACTGGCAGCAAGTCACAAAGACATACACTGATACCCAGTAACAAAGACATACACTGATACCCAGTAAGACAGACACACACATACACCAAGTAACAAAGACACACACTGATACCCAGTAACACGGACACACACTTACACCAAGTAACAAAGACTTACACAGACACCCAGTAACAAAGACATGCACTGACACCCAGTAACACAGACACACACTGACCCCCAGTAACACAGACACACACTTACACCAAGTAACAAAGACATACACTGACACCAAGTAACAAAGACATGCACTGATACCCAGTAACACAGACGCACACTTCTCCCAAGTAACAAAGACATACAATGACACCAAGTAACAAAGACATACAGTGATACCCAGTAACACAGACGCACACTTACACAAAGTAACAAAGACATACACTTACACCAAGTAACACAGACATACACCTACACCAAGTATTTTGACATACACTTACACCAAGTAACAAAGACATACACTGACACCCAGTAACAAAGAAATCCACTGACACCAAGTAACAAAGACATACACTGACACCCAGGAACAAAGACATACACTTACGCCAAGTATTTTGACATACACTGCCACCAAGTAACAAGGACATACACTGATACCCAGTAACACAGACACTCACTTACACCAAGTAACACAGACAGACACTGACACCATGTAACAAAGACATACACTGATACCCAGTAACACAGACGCACACTTACACCAAGTAACAAAGACATACACTTACACCATGTAACACAGACATCCACTTACACCAAGTATTTTGACATACACTTACACCAAGTAACAAAGACATACACTGACACCCAGTAACAAAGACATCCACTGACAGCAAGTCACAAACACATACACTGACACCAAGTAACAAAGACATACACTTACACGAAGTAACAAAGACATAAACTGACACCAAGTAACAAAGACATACACTGATACCCAGTATCACAGACACACACTTACAGCAAGTAACAAAGACATACACTGACACCAAGTCACAAAGACACACACCGACACCCAGTAACAAAGACATACACTGACACCAAGCAACACAGACACACACTGACACCCAGTAACACAAACAAATACACTGACACCCAGTAACACAGACACACACTGACACCAAGTTACAAAGACGTACACTGACACCCAGTAACACAGACATACACTGACACCAAGTAACAAAGACATACACTGATACCCAGTAACACAGACACACACTTACACCCAGTAACACACACACTGACACCCAGTAACACAGACACACACGGACTCCAAGAAATAAAGACACACACTTACACCATGTAACACAGACATACACTGAGACCCAGTAACACAAACACCACACTGACACCAAGGAACACAGACACACACTGACACCAGGTAACAAAGACAGACAATTACACAAAGTAACAAAGACATACACTTACACCAAGTAACAAAGACACACACTTACACGAAGTAACAAAGACAGACAATTACACCAAGTAACAAAGACATAAACTGATTCCCAGTAACACAGACACACACTTACGCCAAGTAACAAAGACAGACACTTACACCAAGTATTTTGACATACACTGACACCAAGTAACAAAGACATACACTGAGACCCAGTAACACAGACACACACTTACACCCAGTAACACACACACTCACTGACACCAAGTAACAAAGACATACACTGAAACCCAGGAACAGAGAAACACATTGACACCAAGTAACAAAGACACACACTTGCACCAAGTAACACAGACACATACTTACACCAAGTAACAAAGACACACACTTACACCAAGTAACACAGATATACACTGGCACCAAGTAACAAAGACATGCACTGACACCCAGTAACACAGACACACACTGACTCCCAGTAACACAGACACACACTTACACCAAGCAACACAGACATACCCTGACACCAAGCAACAAAGACATACACTGATACCCAGTAACACAGACACACACTTACACCAAGTAACACAGACATACAATGATACCCAGGAACACAGACACACACTTACACCAAGTAACACAGACACACACTTACACCAAGTAACAAAGACATACACTTACACCAAGTAACACAGATATACACTGGCACCAAGTAACAAAGAAATGCACTGACACCCAGTAACACAGACACACACGGACACCAAGTTACAAAGACACACACTTGCACCAAATAACACAGACACACACTGACTCCCAGTAACACAGACACACACTTACACCAAGTAACACAGACATACCCTGACACCAAGCAACAAAGACATACACTGATACCCAGTAACACAGACGCACACTTACACCAAGTAACAAAGACATACACTTACACCATGTAACACAGACATCCACTTACACCAAGTATTTTGACATACACTTACACCAAGTAACAAAGACATACACTGACACCCAGTAACAAAGACATCCACTGACAGCAAGTCACAAACACATACACTGACACCAAGTAACAAAGACATACACTTACACGAAGTAACAAAGACATAAACTGACACCAAGTAACAAAGACATACACTGATACCCAGTATCACAGACACACACTTACAGCAAGTAACAAAGACATACACTGACACCAAGTCACAAAGACACACACCGACACCCAGTAACAAAGACATACACTGACACCAAGCAACACAGACACACACTGACACCCAGTAACACAAACAAATACACTGACACCCAGTAACACAGACACACACTGACACCAAGTTACAAAGACGTACACTGACACCCAGTAACACAGACATACACTGACACCAAGTAACAAAGACATACACTGATACCCAGTAACACAGACACACACTTACACCCAGTAACACACACACTGACACCCAGTAACACAGACACACACGGACTCCAAGAAATAAAGACACACACTTACACCATGTAACACAGACATACACTGAGACCCAGTAACACAAACAAACACACTGACACCAAGGAACACAGACACACACTGACACCAGGTAACAAAGACAGACAATTACACAAAGTAACAAAGACATACACTTACACCAAGTAACAAAGACACACACTTACACGAAGTAACAAAGACAGACAATTACACCAAGTAACAAAGACATAAACTGATTCCCAGTAACACAGACACACACTTACGCCAAGTAACAAAGACAGACACTTACACCAAGTATTTTGACATACACTGACACCAAGTAACAAAGACATACACTGAGACCCAGTAACACAGACACACACTTACACCCAGTAACACACACACTCACTGACACCAAGTAACAAAGACATACACTGAAACCCAGGAACAGAGAAACACATTGACACCAAGTAACAAAGACACACACTTGCACCAAGTAACACAGACACATACTTACACCAAGTAACAAAGACACACACTTACACCAAGTAACACAGATATACACTGGCACCAAGTAACAAAGACATGCACTGACACCCAGTAACACAGACACACACTGACTCCCAGTAACACAGACACACACTTACACCAAGCAACACAGACATACCCTGACACCAAGCAACAAAGACATACACTGATACCCAGTAACACAGACACACACTTACACCAAGTAACACAGACATACAATGATACCCAGGAACACAGACACACACTTACACCAAGTAACACAGACACACACTTACACCAAGTAACAAAGACATACACTTACACCAAGTAACACAGATATACACTGGCACCAAGTAACAAAGAAATGCACTGACACCCAGTAACACAGACACACACGGACACCAAGTTACAAAGACACACACTTGCACCAAATAACACAGACACACACTGACTCCCAGTAACACAGACACACACTTACACCAAGTAACACAGACATACCCTGACACCAAGCAACAAAGACATACACTGATACCCAGTAACACAGACACACACTTACACCAAGTAACACAGACATACAATGATACCCAGGAGCACAGACACACACTTACACCAAGTAACACAGACACGCACTTACACCAAGTAACAAAGACATACACTTGCACCAAGTAACACAGACATACACTAACACCAAGTAACAAAGACATGCACTGATACCCAGTAACACAGACACACACTGACACCCAGTTAGAAACACACACTGACCCCCAGTAACACAGGCACACACTGGCCCCCAGTAACAAAGACATACACTGACACCAAGTCACAAAGACATACACTGATACAAAGACACACACTTACACCTAGTAACACAGACATACACTGACACCAAGTAACAAAGACATACACTGATACCCAGTATCACAGACACACACTTACACCGAGTAACAAAGACATACACTGACACCAATTAACAAAGACGTACACTTACACAAAGTAACACAGACATACACTGACACCAAGTAACAAATACATACACTGACACCAAGTAACAAAGACACAAACTTACACCAAGTATCAAAGACATACACTGACATCAAGTAACAAATACATCCACTGATACCCAGTAACACAGACAGACACTTACACCCAGTAAGACAGACACACACTGACACCCAGTAACACAGACACACACTGACACCAAGTAACACAGACATACACTGACACCAAGTAACACAGACATACACTGACACCAAGTAACAAATACATACACTGATACCAAGTCACAAAGACATACACTGACACCAAGTAACAAAGACATACACTTACACCAAGTCACAAAGACATGCACTTACACCAAGTTAAGAAAGACACACACTTACACCAAGTAACAGAGTCCTACACTGACACCAAGTAACAAAGACATACACTGATACCCTGCAACACAGACACACTCTTACACCAAGTAACAAAGACATACACTGACACCAAGTACCAAAGACATACACTGATATCCAGTAACACAGACACACACTTACACCAAGTAACAAAGACATACACTGACACCAAGTAACAAAGACATACACTTACACCATGTCACAAACACATACACTGACACCAAGTCACAAAGACATACACTGATACCCAGTAACACAGACACACACTTACACCAAGTAACACAGACATACACTGACACCAAGTAACAAAGACATACACTTACACCAAGTAACAAAGACAGACAATTACACCAAGTAACAAAGACATACACTAACACCAAGTGACAAAGACATACACTGACACTCAGTAACACAGACGCACACGGACACCAATGACAAAGACACACACTTTCACCAAGTAACACAGACACACACTGACACCCAGGAACACAGACACACACTGACAACAAGTATCAAAGACATACAGTGTCACCTAGTAACAAAGACACACACGGACACCAAGTAACAATGACAGACACTTACACCAAGTAACACAGACACACACTGACACCCAGGAACACAGACACACACTGACACCAAGTATCAAAGACATACACTGACACCCAGTAACACAGACACACACTGGGAGGCACAGTGGCTCAGTGGTTAGCACTGCAGCCTCACAGCTCCAGGGACCCGGGTTCGATTCTGGGTCGTGCCTGTGCGGAGTTTGCAAGTTCTCCCTGTGTCTGCGTGGGTTTCCTCCGGGTGCTCCGGTTTCCTCCCACATGCCAAAGACTTGCAGGTTGATAGGTTAATTGGCCATGATGAATTGCCCCTAGTATAGGTAGGTGGTAAAGAAATATATAGGGACCGGTGGGCACAGACTCAGTGGGCCGAAGGGCCTGTTTCAGTGCTGTATCTCTAAACTAAATTAAATACTGACACCTAGTGTCACAGACATACACTTACACCAAGTAACAATGACAGACACTGACACCAAGTAACAAAGACACACACTTACACCCAGTAACACTGACACCAAGTAACAAAGACATACACTGAAACCCAGGAACACAGACACACATTGACACCAAGTAACAATGACACACACTTGCACCAAGTAACAACACATACACTGACACCAAGTAACAAAGACATACACTGACATCCAAGTAACAAAGACACACACTGACACCAAGTAACAAAGAGATATACTTACACCAAGTAACAAAGACATACACTGACACCCAGTAATAGAGACATACACTTACACCAAGTCACAAACACATACACTGACACCAAGTAACAAAGAAATACACAGTCACCAAGTAACAAATACATACACTGATACCCAGTCACAAAGGCACACACTGGGGGGTGGGGTGGGGCACATTGGCGCAGTTGTTAGCACTGCAGCCGCACAGCTCCAGGGACCCGGGTTCGATTCTGGGTACAGCCTGTGCGGAGTTTGCAAGTTCTCCCTGTGTCTGCGTGAGTTTCCTCCGGGTGCTCCGGTTTCCTCCCACATGCCAAAGACTTGCAGGTTGATAGGTTAATTGGCCATCATAAATTGCCCCTGGTATAGGTAGGTGGGAGGGAAATATATAGGGACAGGTGGGGATGTGATAGGATTACGGGATTAGTGTAGGATTAGTATAAATGGGTGGTTGATGGTCTGCACAGACTCGGTGGGCCGAAGGGCCTGTTTCAGTGCTGTATCACTAAACTAAATAATGACACCTTGTGTCACAGACACACACTGACACCAAGTAACACAGACATACACTGACACCAAGTAACAAAGACATACACTTACACCAATTAACAAAGACAGACAATTACACCAAGTAACAAAGACATACACTTACACCAAGTAACAAAGACATACACTGACACCAAGTCACAAAGACAAACACTGACACCCAGTAACAAAGACATACACTGACACCAAGTCACAAAGACATACACTGATACCCAGAAACACAGACACACACTTACACCAAATAACACAGACATACACTGACACCAAGTAACAAAGACATGCACTGATAACCAGTAACACAGACACACACTTGCACCAAGAAACAAAGACAGACACTGACACCAAGTAACAAAGACATACACTGACACCAAGTAACAAAGACATACACTTACACCAAGTAACAAAGACAGTCAATTACACCAAGTAACACAGACAGGCACTTACACCAAGTATTTTGACATACACTGACACCAAGTAACAAAGACATACGCTGAGACCCAGCAACACAGACACACACTTACACCCAGTAACACAAACAACACACTGACACCAAGTCACAAAGACATGCACTGACACCCAGTAACAAAGACATGCACTGACACCCAGTAACACAGACACACACGGACACCAAGTAACAAAGACGCACACTTACACCAAGCAACATAGACACACACTGACACCCAGTAACACAAACAAACACACTGACACCCAGTAACACAGACACACACTGACAGCAAGTAACAAAGACGTACACTGACACCCAGTAACACAGACATACACTGACACCAAGTAACAAAGACATACACTGATACCCAGTAACACAGACACACACTTACACCCAGTAACACACACACTGACACCCAGTAACACCGACACACACGGACTCCAAGAAACAAAGACACACACTTACACCATGTAACACAGACATACACTGAGACCCAGTAACACAAACAAACACGCTGACACCCAGGAACACAGACACACACTGACACCAAATAACAAAGACAGAATCTGACACCCAGTAACACAGACACACATTGAAACCAAGTAACAAAGACACACACTTGCACCAAGTAACAAACACATACACTGACACCAAGTAACAAAGACACACACTGACACCAAGTAACAAAGAGAAATACTTACACCAAGTAACAAAGACATACACTGACACCCAGTAATAAAGACATGCACTTGCACCAAGTCACAAACACATACACTGACACCAAGTAACAAAGTCATACACTGATACCCAGTAAGACAGACACACACTTGCACCCAGTAACACACACACTGACACCCAGTTCGAAACACACACTGACCCCCAGTAACACAGACACACACTTAAACCAAGTAACACAGACATACACTGACACAAAGTAACAAAGAAATACACAGTCACCAAGTAACAAATACATACACTGATACCCAGTCACAAAGGCACACACTGGGGGGTGGGGTGGGGCACATTGGCGCAGTTGTTAGCACCGCAGCCGCACAGCTCCAGGGACCCGGGTTCGATTCTGGGTACAGCCTGTGCGGAGTTTGCAAGTTCTCCCTGTGTCTGCGTGAGTTTCCTCCGGGTGCTCCGGTTTCCTCCCACATGCCAAAGACTTGCAGGTTGATAGGTTAATTGGACATCATAAATTGCCCCTGGTATAGGTAGGTGGTAAGGAAATATATAGGGACAGGTGGGGATGTGATAGGAATACGGGATTAGTGTAGGATTAGTATAAATGGGTGGTTGATGGTCTGCACAGACTCGGTGGGCCGAAGGGCCTGTTTCAGTGCTGTATCTCGAAAGTAAACTTAATAATGACACCTAGTGTCACGGACACACACTGACACCAAGTAACACAGACATACACTGACACCAAGTAACAAAGACATACACTGACACCAAGTAACAAATACATACACTTACACCAAGTAACAAAGACAGACAATTACACCAAGTAACAAAGACATACACTTACACCAAGTAACAAAGACATACACTGACACCAAGTCACAAAGACACACATTGACACCCAGTAACAAAGACATACACTGACACCAAGTCACAAAGACATACACTGATACCCAGTAACACAGACACACACTTACACCAAATAACACAGACATACACTGACACCAAGTAACAAAGACATACACTGATAACCAGTAACACAGACACACACTTGCACCAGGAAACAAAGACAGACACTGACACCAAGTAACAAAGACATACACTGACACCAAGTAACAAAGACATACACTTACACCAAGTAACAAAGACAGACAATTACACCAAGTAACACAGACAGACACTTACACCAAGTATTTTGACATACACTGACACCAAGTAACAAAGACATACATTGAGACCCAGCAACACAGACACACACTTACACCCAGTAACACAAACAAACACACTGACACCCAGTAACACAGACATACACTGACACCAAGTCACAAAGACAGACACTGATACCCAGTAACACAGACACACACTTACACCAAGTAACAAAGACATGCACTGACACCCAGTAACAAAGACATGCACTGACACCCATTAATTGGCCATCATAAATGGCCCCTTGTGTAGGTAGGTTGTAGGGAAATATATAGGGACAGTTGGGTATGTGATAGGAATAGGGGATTAGTGTTGGATTAGTATAAATGGGTGGATGAAGGTCGGAACAGACTCGGTGGGCCGAAGGGCCTGTTTAAGTGCTGTATCTCTAAACTAAACTAAATACTGACACCTAGTGTCACAGAAACACACTGACACCCAGTAACATAAACAAACACACACTGACACCCAGTAACACAGAGAAACACTGATACACAGTAACAAAGACATACACTGACACCAATTAACACAGACACACACTGACACCCAGTAAAAAAGACATACACTGACACCAAGTCACAAAGACATACACTGATACCAAGTCACAAAGACATACACTGATACCCAGCAACACAGACACACACTGACACCAAGTAACAAACACATACACTGACACCAAGTAACAAAGGCATACACTTACACCAATAACAAAGACACACACTTACACCAAGTAACACTGACATACACTGACACCAAGTAACAAAGACAGACAATTGCACCAAGTAACAAAGACATACACCGACAACAAGTATTTTGACATAAACTGACACGAAGTAACAAAGACATACAGTGACACCAAGTCACAAAGACACAAACTGACACGCAATAACACAGACACACACTTACACCAAGTAACACAGACAGACACTGACACCAAGTAACAAATATATACACTGATACCCAGTAACACAGACACACACTTCAACCAAGTAACAAAGATGGACACTGACACCTAGTAACACTGACACACACTTGCACCAAGTAACAAAGACTGACACTTACACCAAGGATCACAAACACATACTTACACCAAGTAACAAACACATACAGTGACACCTAGTAACAAAGACATGCAATTACACCAAGTAACAAAGACACACACTTACACCAAGTAACACAGACATACACTGATACCCAGTAACACAGACACACACTCCCACCAAGTAACAAAGACAAACACTGACACCAAGTAACAAAGACATACACTTACACCAAGTAACACAAACACACACTTACACCAAGTAACAAAGACATACACTGACACCAAGTAACACAGACACACACTTACACCAAGTAACAAAGACATACACTGACACCAAGTAACACAAACACACACTTACACCAAGTAACAAAGACATACACTGACACCAAGTAACAAAGACATACACTGATACCCAGTAACACAGACACACACTTACAGCAAGTAACAAAGACAGACACTGACACCAAGTAACAAGACATACCCTGATACCCAGGAACACAGACACACACTTACACAAAGTCACAAAGACACAGACATACACCAAGTAGCACAGACACACACGGACACCAAGTAACAAAGACATACACTGACACCACGTAACAAAGACATAAACTGACACCCAGTAACAAAGACATACACTGACACCAAGTCACAAAGACATACACTGATACCCACTAACACAGACACACACTTACACCAAGTAACAAAGACATACACTGACACCAAGTCGCTAAGACATACACTGACACCAAGTAACAAAGACATACACTGATACCCAGTAACACAGACACCCACTTCCACCAAGTAACAAAGACATACACTGACACCAAGTAACAAAGACATACACGTACACCAAGTAACACAGGCATACACTGACACCAAGTAACAAAGACATACAATTACACCAAGTAACAAAGACACGCACTTACACCAAGTAACAAAAACATACACAGACACCAAGTAACAAAGACATACACTGATACCCAGTAACACAGACACACACTAACACCAAGTAACAAAGACATACACTGATACCCACTAACACAGACACACACTTACACCAAGTAACACAGACATACACAGACACCAATTAACAAAGACATACACTGATACCCAGGAACGCAGGCACACACATTGGCGCAGTGGTTAGCACCGCAGCCTCACAGCTCCAGGGACCCGGTTTCGATTCTGGGTACTGCCTGTGCGGAGTTTGCAAGTTCTCCATCTGTCTGCGTGAGTTTCTTCCGGGTGCTCCGGTTTCCTCCCACATGCCAAAGACTTGCAGGTAGATAGGTTAATTGGCCATCATAAATGGCCCCTTGTGTAGGTAGGTTGTCGGGAAATATATAGGGACAGTTGGGTATGTGATAGGAATAGGGGATTAGTGTTGGATTAGTATAAATGGGTGGATGAAGGTCGGCACAGACTCGGTGGGCCGAAGGGCCTGTTTAAGTGCTGTATCTCTAAACTAAACTAAATACTGACACCTAGTGTCACAGAAACACACTGACACCCAGTAACATAAACAAACACACTCTGACACCCAGTAACACAGAGAACCACTGATGCACAGGAACAAAGACATACACTGACACCAAGTAACACAGACACACACTGACACCCAGTAACAAAGACATACACTGACACCAAGTCACAAAGACATACACTGATACCTATCAACACAGACACACACTGACACCAAGTAACAAACACATACACTGACACCAAGTAACAAAGGCATACACTTACACCAATAACAAAGACACACACTTACACCAAGTAACACTGACATACACTGACACCAAGTAACAAAGACAGACAATTGCACCAAGTAACAAAGACATACACCGACAACAAGTATTTTGACATAAACTGACACGAAGTAACAAAGACATACAGTGACACCAAGTCACAAAGACACAAACTGACACGCAATAACACAGACACACACTTACACCAAGTAACACAGACAGACACTGACACCAAGTAACAAATATATACACTGATACCCAGTAACACAGACACACACATCAACCAAGTAACAAAGACGGACACCGACACCCAGTAACACTGACACACACTTGCACCAAGTAACAAAGACTGACACTTACACCAAGGATCACAAACACATACTTACACCAAGTAACAAACACATACATTGACACCTAGTAACAAAGACATGCAATTACACCAAGTAACAAAGACACACACTTACACCAAGTAACACAGACATACACTGATACCCAGTAACACAGACACACACTTCCACCAAGTAACAAAGACAAACACTGACACCAAGTAACAAAGACATACACTTACACCAAGTAACACAAACAGTCACTTACAAGAACTAACAAAGACATACACTGACACCAAGTAACACAGACACACACTTACACCAAGTAACAAAGACATACACTTACACCAAGTAACACAAACACACACTTACACCAAGTAACAAAGACGCACACTGACACCAAGTAAAAAAGACATACAATTACTCCAGGTAACAAAGACATACACTGATACCCAGTAACACAGACACACACTTCCACCAAGTAACAAAGACAAACACTGACACCAAGTAACAAAGACATACATTTACACCAAGTAACACAGACATATACTGACACCAAGTAACAAAGACATACACTTACATCAAGTCACAAAGGCAGACACTTACACCAAGTAACACAGACATACACTGACACCAAGTAACAAAGACATACACTGATCCCCAGTAACACAGACACACACTTACACCAAGTAACAAAGACCTACACTGACACCCAGTAACAAAGACACACACTGAAACCATGTAACACAGGCATACACTGACACCAAATAACAAAGACACACAATTACACCAATTAACACAGACATACACTGACACCAAGTAACAAAGACATACACTGATACCCAGTAACACAGACACACACTTACACCAAGTAACAAAGACAGACACTGACACCAAGTAACAAAGACATACCCTGATACCCAGGAACACAGACACACACTTACACAAAGTAACAAAGACACAGACATACACCAAGTAGCACAGACATACACTGACACCAAGTAACAAAGACATACTCTGATACCAAGTAACAAAGACATAAACTGACACCCAGTAACAAAGACATACACTGACACCATGTCACAAAGACATAGACTGATACCCAGTAACACAGACACACACTTACACCAAGTAACAAAGACATACACTGACACCAAGTCGCAAAGACATACACTGACACCAAGTAACAAAGACATACACTGATACCCAGTAACACAGACACACACTTCCACCAAGTAACAAAGACATACACTGATACCCACTAACACAGACACACACTTACACCAAGTAACACAGACATACACTGACACCAATTAACAAAGACATACACTGATACCCAGGAAGGCAGGCACACACTTCCACCAAGTAACAAAGACATACACTGATACCCACTAACACTGACACACACTTACACCAAGCAACACAGACACACATTGACACCCAGCAACACAAACAAACACACACTGACACCCAGTAACATAGAGAAACAATGACACACAGTAACAAACACATACTCAGACACAAACTGACAGCAAGTAACAAAGACTAACACAGGCACACACTGTCACCAAGTAACAAAGACATACACTGACACCAAGTCACAAAGACATACACTGATACCCAGTAACACAGACACACACTTCCACAAAGTAACAAAGACAAACACTGACACCAAGTAACGAAGACATACACTGTTACCCAGCAACACAGACACACAATTAAACCAAGTAACAAAGACATACACTGATACCAAGTAACACAGACACAAACTTACATCAAGTAACACAGACACACACTTACACCAAGTAACAAAGTCATACACTTACACCAAGTAACACAGACATACACTGACACCAAGTAAAAAAGACATACACTGACACCAAGTAACAAAGACATAAACTGACACCCAGTAACAAAGACATACACTGACACCAAGTCAAAAAGACATACACTGACACCCAGTAACAAAGACATACACTGACACCAAGTCACAAAGACATGCACTGACACCATGTAACAAAGACATACATTGATACCCAGTAAGACATACACACACTTACACCAAGTAACAAAGACATACACTGACATCAAGTAACAAAGACATACACTTGCACCAAGTAACACAGACAGACACTGGCACCAAGTAACAAAGACATACACTTACACCAAGTAACACAGACAAACACTGATACCAAGTGACACTGACACACACTTACCCCAAGTAACACAAACACTCAATTACACCAAGTAACAAAGACATACACTGACACCAAGAAACAAAGACATACAATTACACCAAGTAACAAAGACACACACTTACACCAAGTAACACAGACATACACTGACACCAAGTAACAAAGACATACACTGTTACCCAGTAACACAGACACACAATTACACCAAGTAACAAAGACATACTCTGATACCAAGTAACACAGACACAAACTTACATCAAGTAACACAGACACACACTTACACCAAGTAACAAAGTCATACACTGACACCAAGTAACAAAGACATACACTTACACCAAGTAACACAGACGTACACTGACACCAAGGAACAAAGACATACAATTACACCAAGTAACAAAGACACACACTTACACCAAGTAACACAGACACACACTGACACCCAGTAACAAAGACATGCACTGACACCAAGTAACAAAGACATACACTGATACCAAGTCACAAAGACATACACTGATACCCAGTAACACAGACACACACTCACACCAAGTAACAAACGCATTCACTGATACCCAGTAACATAGACAAACACTTACACCAAGTAACACAGACATACACTGACACCAAGTGACACAGACACACACTTACACCAAGTAACACAAACACTCAATTACACCAAGTAACAAAGA
Source organism: Heterodontus francisci (assembly GCF_036365525.1). Taxonomy (NCBI): domain Eukaryota; kingdom Metazoa; phylum Chordata; class Chondrichthyes; order Heterodontiformes; family Heterodontidae; genus Heterodontus; species Heterodontus francisci. The sequence continues at coordinate 945,278 of NW_027140405.1, read as the reverse complement.
CATACACTGACACCAAGAAACAAAGACATACAATTACACCAAGTAACAAAGACACACACTTGCACCAAGTAACACAGACATACATTGACACCAAGTAACAAAGACATACACTGTTACCCAGTAACACAGACACACAATTACATCAAGTAACAAAGACATACACTGATACCAAGTAACACAGACACAAACTTACACCAAGTAACACAGACACACACTTACACCAAGTAACAAAGTCATCCACTGACACCAAGTAAGAAAGACATACACTTACACCAAGTAACACAGACGTACACTGACACCAAGGAACAAAGACATACAATTACACCAAGTAACAAAGACACACACTGACACCCAGTAACAAAGACATGCACTGACACCAAGTAACAAAGACATACACTGTTACCAAGTCACAAAGACATACCCTGATACCCAGTAACACAGACACACACTCACACCAAGTAACAAAGGCATTCGCTGATACCCAGTAACATAGACACACACTGACACCAAGTAACAAAGACATACACTGTTACCCAGTAACACAGACACACAATTACACCAAGTAACAAACACATACACTGATACCAAGTAACACAGACACAAACCTACACCAAGTAACACAGACACACACATACACCAAGTAACAAAGTCATACACTGACACCAAGTAACAATGACATACACTTACACCAAGTAACACAGACGTACACTGACACCAAGGAACAAAGACATACAATTACACCAAGTAACAAAGACACACACTTACACCAAGTAACACAGACACACACTGACACCCAGTAACAATGACATGCACTGACACCAAGTAACAAAGACATACACTGATACCAATCACAAAGACATACACTGATACCCAGTAACACAGACACACACTCACACCAAGTAACAAAGGCATTCACTGATACCCAGTAACATAGACACACATTACACCAAGTAACACAGACATGCACTGACACCAAGTAACAAAGACATACACTTACACCAAGTAACACAGACAAACACTGATACCAAGTGACACGGACACACACTTACACCAAGTAACACAAACACTCAATTACACCAAGTAACAAAGACATACACTGACACCAAGAAACAAAGACATACAATTACACCAAGTAACAAAGACACACACTTGCACCAAGTAACACAGACATACATTGACACCAAGTAACAAAGACATACACTGTTACCCAGTAACACAGACACACAATTACACCAAGTAACAAAGACATACACTGATACCAAGTAACACAGACACAAACTTACACCAAGTAACACAGACACACACTTACACCAAGTAACAAAGTCATCCACTGACACCAAGTAACAAAGACATACACTTACACCAAATAACACAGACGTACACTGACACCAAGGAACAAAGACATACAATTACAACAAGTAACAAAGACACACACTGACACCCAGTAACAAAGACATGCACTGACACCAAGTAACAAAGACATACACTGATACCAAGTCACAAAGACATACCCTGATACCCAGTAACACAGACACACACTCACACCAAGTAACAAAGGCATTCGCTGATACCCAGTAACATAGACACACACTGACACCAAGTAACAAAGACATACACTGTTACCCAGTAACACAGACACACAATTACACCAAGTAACAAACACATACACTGATACCAAGTAACACAGACACAAACCTACACCAAGTAACACAGACACACACTTACACCAAGTAACAAAGTCATACACTGACACCAAGTAACAAAGACATACACTTACACCAAGTAACACAGACGTACACTGACACCAAGGAACAAAGACATACAATTACACCAAGTAACAAAGACACACACTTACACCAAGTAACACAGACACACACTGACACCCAGTAACAATGACATGCACTGACACCAAGTAACAAAGACATACACTGATACCAATCACAAAGACATACACTGATACCCAGTAACACAGACACACACTCACACCAAGTAACAAAGGCATTCACTGATACCCAGTAACATAGACACACATTACACCAAGTAACACAGACATACACTGACACCAAGTAACAAAGACATACACTTACACCAAGTAACACAGACAAACACTGATACCAAGTGACACAGACACACACTTACACCAAGTAACACAAACACTCAATTACACCAAGTAACAAAGACATACACTGACACCAAGAAACAAAGACATACAATTACACCAAGTAACAAAGACACACACTTGCACCAAGTAACACAGACATACATTGACACCAAGTAACAAAGACATACACTGTTACCCAGTAACACAGACACACAATTACACCAAGTAACAAAGACATACACTGATACCAAGTAACACAGACACAAACTTACACCAAGTAACACAGACACACACTTACACCAAGTAACAAAGTCATCCACTGACACCAAGTAACAAAGACATACACTTACACCAAATAACACAGACGTACACTGACACCAAGGAAGAAAGACATACAATTACACCAAGTAACAAAGACACACACTGACACCCAGTAACAAAGACATGCACTGACACCAAGTAACAAAGACATACACTGATACCAAGTCACAAAGACATACCCTGATACCCAGTAACACAGACACACACTCACACCAAGTAACAAAGGCATTCGCTGATACCCAGTAACATAGACACACACTGACACCAAGTAACAAAGACATACACTGTTACCCAGTAACACAGACACACAATTACACCAAGTAACAAACACATACACTGATACCAAGTAACACAGACACAAACCTACACCAAGTAACACAGACACACACTTACACCAAGTAACAAAGTCATACACTGACACCAAGAAACAAAGACATACAATTACACCAAGTAACAAAGACACACACTTACACCAAGTAACACAGACATACACTGACACCAAGTAACAAAGACATACACTGTTACCCAGCAACACAGACACACAATTACACCAAGTAACAAAGACATACACTGATACCAAGTAACACAGACACAAACTTACACCAAGTAACATAGACACACACTTACACCAAGTAACAAAGTCATACACTGACACCAAGTAACAAAGACATACACATACACCAAGTAACACAGACGTACACTGACACCAAGGAACAAAGACATACAATTACACCAAGTAACAAAGACACACACTTACACCAAGTAACACAGACACACACTGACACCTAGTAACAAAGACATGCACTGACACCAAGTAACAAAGACATACACTGATACCAAGTCACAAAGACATACACTTATACCCAGTAACACAGACACACACTCACACCAAGTAACAAAGGCATTCACTGATACCCAGTAACATAGACACACACTTACACCAAGTAACACAGACATACACTGACACCAAGTAACAAAGACATACACTGTTACCCAGTAACACAGACACACAATTACACCAAGTAACAAACACATACACTGATACCAAGTCACAAAGACATAAACTTATACCCAGTAACACAGACACACACTCACACCAAGTAACAAAGGCATTCACTGATACCCAGTAACATAGAAACACACTTACACCAAGTAACACAGACATACACTGACACCAAGTAACAAAGCCATACACTGATACCCAGTAACACAGGCACACTCTGGGGGGAGGCACATTGGCGCAGTGGTTAGCACCGCAGCCTCACAGCTCTAGGGACCCGGGTTCAATTCTGGGTATTGCCTGTGCGGAGTTTGCAAGTTCTCCCTGTGTCTGCGTGTGTTTCCTCTGGTTGCTCTGGTTTCTTTCCACATGCCAAAGACGTGCAGGTTGATAGGTTAATTGGCCATTATAAATTGACCCTAGTATAGGTAGGTGGGAGGGAAATATATAGGGACAGGTGGGGATGTGATAGGTATACGGGATTAGTGTAGTATTTGTATAAATTGGTGTTTGATGGTCGCCACAGACTCGGTGGACCGAAGGGCCTGTCAAAGTGCTGTGTCACTGAACTAAACTAAATACTGACACCTAGTGTCACAGACACACACTGACAGCCAGTAACACAGAGAACCACTGATGCACAGGAACAAAGACATACACTGACACCAAGTAACACAGACACACACTGACACCCAGTAACAAAGACATACACTGACACCAAGTCACAAAGACATACACTGATACCAAGAAAACAAACACATACACTGATACCCAGTAACACAGACACACACTGACACCAAGTAACAAAGGCATACGCTAACACGAAGTAACAAAGACACACACGCACATCAAGTAACACAGACATACACTGACACCAAGTCACAAAGACATACACTGACACCAAGTAACAAAGACATGCACTGATACCCAGTAACAAAGACATACACTCACACCAAGTCACAAAGACATACACTGATACCCAGTAACACAGACACACACTTGCACCAAGTAACAAAGATATACACTGATACCCAGTAACACAGACACACACTTACACCAAGTAACAAAGACATACACTGACACCAAGTCACAAAGACAGACACTGACACCCAGTAACAAAGACAAACACTTTCACCAAGTAACGAAGACAGACACTGACACCCAGTAACAAAGACAGACAATGACACCACGTCACAAAGACATCCACTGACACCAAGTAACAAAGACATACACTTACACCAAGTAACACAGACATACACTGACACCTAGTAACAAAGACGTGCACTGTTACCCAGTAACACAGATACACACTTACACCAAGTAACTAAGACATGCACTGATAACAAGTAACACAGACACACACTTACACCAAGTAACACAGACATACACTGAAATCAAGTAACAAAGACATACCCTGATACCCAGCAGCACAGACACACACTGGGCGGCACATTGGCACAGTGGTTAGCAGCCTCACAGCTCCAGGGACCCAGGCTCGATTCTGGGTACTGCCTGTGCGGAGTTTGCAAGTTCTCCCTGTGTCTGCGTGTGTTTCCTCTGGTTGCTCTGGTTTCTTTCCACATGCCAAAGACGTGCAGGTTGATAGGTTAATTGGCCATTATAAATTGACCCTAGTATAGGTAGGTGGGAGGGAACTATATAGGGACAGGTGGGGATGTGATATGAATGCGGGATTAGTGTAGGATTAGTATAAATGGGTGGTTGATGGTCGGCACAGACTCGGTTGGCCGAAGGGCCTGTTTCAGTGCTGTCTCACTAAATTAAATACAGACACCCAGTGACACAAACAAACACACACTGACACCCAGTAACATAGAAAAACACTGATACACTGTAACAAAGACAGACACTGACACACAGACACACACTGTCACCAAGTAACAAAGACATGCACTGACACCCAGTAACAAAGACATACACTGACACCGAGTCACAAAGACATACACTGATAACCAGTAACACAGATACACACTGACACCAAGTAACAAAGACATACACTTACACCAAGTAACAAAGACATACACTGTCACCAAGTAACAAAGACATACACTGATACCCAGTAACACAGACACACACTGACACCAAGTAACAAAGGCATACGCTTACACCAAGTAACAAAGACACACACGAACATCAAGTAACACAGACACACACTGACACCAAGTCACAAAGAAATACACTGACACCAAGTAACAAAGACATACACTGATACCCAGTAACACAGACACACACTGACACCAAGTAACAAAGGCATACGCTTACACCAAGTAACAAAGACACACACGAACATCAAGTAACACAGACATACACTGACACCAAGTCACAAAGACATACACTGACACCAAGTAACACAGACATACACTGACACCCAGTAACAAAGACATACACTGATCCCCAGTAACACAGACACACACTTACACCAAGTAACAAAGATATACACTGATACCCAGTAACACAGACACACACTTACACCAAGGAACAAAGATATACACTGACACCAAGTAACAAAAACATACACTGACACCAAGTCACAAAGACAGACACTGACACCCAGTAACAAAGACAAACACTTTCAGCAAGTAACGAAGACAGACACTGACACCCAGTAACAAAGACAGACAATGACACCACGTCACAAAGACATCCACTGACACCAAGTAACAAAGACATACACTTACACCAAGTAACACCGACATACACTGACACCTAGTAACAAAGACGTGCACTGTTACCCAGTAACACAGATACACACTTACACCAAGTAACTAAGACGTGCACTGATACCAAGTAACACAGACACACACTTACACCAAGTAACACAGACATACACTGAAATCAAGTAACAAAGACATACCCTGATACCCAGTAGCACAGACACACACTGGGCGGCACATTGGCACAGTGGTTAGCAGCCTCACAGCTCCAGGGACCCGGGCTCGATTCTGGGTACTGCTTGTGCGGAGTTTGCAAGTTCTCCCTGTGTCTGCGTGTGTTTCCTCCGGTTGCTCTGGTTTCTTTCCACATGCCAAAGACGTGCAGGTTGATAGGTTAATTGGCCATTATAAATTGACCCGAGAATAGGTAGGTGGTAGGGAACTATATAGGGACAGGTGGGGATGTGATAGGAATGCGGGATTAGTGTCGGATTAGTATAAATGGGTGGTTGATGGTCGGCCCAGACTCGGTTGGCCGAAGGGCCTGTTTCAGTGCTGTATCACTAAACTAAATACAGACACCCAGTGACACAAACAAACACACACTGACACCCAGTAGCATAGAGAAACACTGATACACTGTAACAAAGACAGGCACTGACACACAGACACACACTGTCACCAAGTAACAAAGACATACACTGACACTCAGTAACAAAGACATACACTGACACCGAGTCACAAAGACATACACTGATAACCAGTAACACAGATACACACTGACACCAAGTAACAACGACATACACTGACACCAAGTGACAAAGACATACACTTACACCAAGTAACAAACACATACACTGTCACCAAGTAACAAAGACATACACTGATACCCAGTAACACAGACACACCTTTACACCAAGTAACAAAGACATACACTGACACCAAGTCACAAAGACACACACTGACACCCAGGAACAAAGACATACACTGACACCAAGTCACAAAGACATACACTGATACCCAGTAACACAGAAACACAATTACACCAAGTAACACAGACATACACTGACACCAAGTAACAAAGACATACACTGATACCCAGTAACACAGACACACACTTACACCAAGTAACAAAGACAGACACTGATACCCAGTAAAACAGACACACACTTACACCAAGTAACAAAGACATACAATGACACCCAGTAACAAAGACATACAGTGACACCCAGTAACACAGGCACACATGGACACCAAGCAACAAAGACACACACTTAGACCAAGTAACACAGACACACACTGACACCCAGTAACACAGACACACTTACACCAAGTAACAAAGACATACACTGACACCAAGTAGCAAAGACATACACTTCCACCAAGTAACAAAGACATACACTGACACCAAGTAACAAAGATATACACTGATACCCAGTAACACAGAAGCACGCTTACACCAAGTAACAAAGACATACACTGATACCCAGTAACACAGACACACACTTACACCAAGTAACAAAGACATACACTGATACCAAGAGACACAGACACACACTTACACCAAGTAACACAAACACTCACTTACACAAAGTAACAAAGACATGCACTGACACCAAGTAACAAAGACATACAATTACACCTGGTAACAAAGACACACACTTACACCAAGTAACACAGACATGCACTGACACCAAGTAACAAAGTCATACACTGTTACCCAGTAACACAGACACACACTTACACCAAGTAACAAAGATATACACTGATACCCAGTAACACAGACACACTTAAACCAAGTAACAAAGCCATACACTGACACCAAAACACAAAGGCAGACACTGACACCCAGTAACAAAGACAAACACTGACACCCAGTAACAAAGACAGACAATGACACCACGTCAAAAAGACATACACTGACACCAAGTAACAAAGACATACACTTACACCAAGTAACAAAGGCATACACTGACACCAAGTAACAAAGACATAAAATTACACCAAGTAACAAAGACATACAATTGCACCAAGTAACACAGATATACACTGACACCAAGTAACAAAGATATACACTGTTACCCAGTAACACAGACACACACTTACACCAAGTAACAAAGACATACACTGAGACCAAGTAACACAGACACACACTTACACCAAGTAACACAGAAATACAATGACACCAAGTAACAAAGACATACACTGATACCCAGTAGCACAGACACACACAGGGCGGCACATTGGCACAGTGGTTAGCAGCTTCACAGTTCCAGGGTACCGGGCTCGATTCTGGGTACTGCCTGTCCGGAGTTTGCAAGTTCTCCCTGTGTATGCGTGAGTTTCCTCCGGGTGCTCCGGTTTCTTCCCACATGCCAAAGACTTGCAGGTTGATAGGTTAATTGGCCATTATAAATTGACCGTAGTGTAGGTAGGTGGTAGGGAAATATATAGGGACATTTGGGGATGTGGTAGGAATGCGGGATTAGTGTAGGATTAGTATAAATGGGTGGTTGATGGTCGGCACAGACTCGGTTGGCCGAAGGGCCTTTTTAAGTGCTGTATCTATAAGCTAAACTAAATAATGACACCTACTGTCACAGACACACACTGACACCCAGTAACACAAGCAAACACACACTGACACCCAGTAACACAGAGAACCACTGATACACAGTAACAAAGACAGACACTGACACCAAGTAACACAGACAAACACTGACACCCAGTAACAAAGACGTACACTGACAGCAAGTCACAAGGACAGACACTGATACACAGTAACACAGACACACACTTACACCAAGTAACAAAGACATACATTGACACCAAGTAACAAAGACATACGCTGATACCCAGTAACACAGACACACGCTTACACCAAGTAACAAAGACACACACTTACACCAAGTAACACAGACATACACTGACACCAAGTAACAAAGACATGCACTGACACCAAGTAAAAAAGACATAAACTGACACACAGTCACAAAGACATACACTGACACCAAGTCACAAAGACATACACTGACACCCAGTAACAAAGACATGCACTGACACCAAGTCACAAAGACATACACTGACACCAAGTAACAAAGACATACACTGATACCCAGTAACACAGATACACGCTTACACCAAGTAACAAAGACATACACTGACACCAAGTAACAAAGACAGAAACTGACACCCAGTAACAAAGACATACACTGACACCAAGTCACATAGACATACACTGACACCCAGTAACACAAGCAAACACACACTGACACCCAGTAACACAGAGAACCACTGATACACAGTAACAAAGACAGACACTGACACCAAGTAACACAGACACACACTGACACCCAGTAACAAAGACATACACTGACACCAAGTAACAAAGACATACGCTGATACCCAGTAACACAGTCACACACTTACACCAAGTAACACAGACATACACTGATACCAAGTAACAAAGACATGCACTGACACCAAGTAACAAAGACATAAACTGACACCCAGTAACAAAGACATACACTGACACCAAGTCACAAAGACATACACTGACACCCAGTAACAAAGACATACACTGACACCAAGTAACAAAGACATGCACTGACACCAAGTAACACAGACACACATTGACACCCAGCAACACAAACAAACACACTGACACCAAGTAACACAGACATAAACCGGCACCAAGTAACAAAGACATACACTGATACCCAGTAACACAGGCACACACTGACACCCAGTTTGAAACACACACTGACCCCCAGTAACACAGACACACACTGACCCCCAGGAACACAGACACACACTTACACCAAGTAACACAAACACTCACTTACACCAAGTAACAAACAAATACACTGACACCAAGTAACAAAGACATACAATTACACCAAGTAACAAAGACAAACACTTACACCACGTAACACAGGCATACACTGACACCAAGTAAAAAAGGCATACAATTACACCAAGTAACAAAGACATACACTGATACCCAGTACCGCAGACACACACTTACACCAAGTAACAAAGACATACCCTGACACCAAGTCACAAAGACAGAAACTGACACCCGGTAACAAAGACATACACTGACACCAAGTCACAAAGACATACACTGACACCCAGTAACACAAGCAAACACACACTGACACCCAGTAACACAGAGAACCACTGATACACAGTAACAAAGACAGACACTGACACCAAGTAACACAGACACACACTGACACCCAGTAACAAAGACATACACTGACAGCAAGTCACAAAGACAGACACTGATACACAGTAACATAGACACACACTTACACTAAGTAACAAAGACATTCACTGACACCAAGTAACAAAGACATACGCTGATACCCAGTAACACAGACACACCCTTACACCAAGTAACAAAGACACGCACTTACACCAAGTAACACAGACATACACTGATACCAAGTAACAAAGACATGCACTGACACCAAGTAACAAAGACATAAACTGACACCCGGTAACAAAGACATAAACTGACACCAAGTCACAAAGACATACACTGACACCCAGTAACAAAGACATACACTGACACCAAGTAACAAAGACATGCACTGACACCAAGTAACACAGACACACATTGACACCCAGTAACAAAGACATACACTGACACCAAGTAACAAAGACATACATTGATACCAAGTCACAAAGACATACACTGATACCCAGTGACACAGACAAACACTTACACCAAGTAACACAAACACTCACTTACACCAAGAAACAAAGAAATACACTGACACCAAGTAACAAAGACATACAATTACACCAAGTAACAAAGACACACACTTACACCACGTAACACAGAAATACACTGACACCAAGTAAAAAAGACATACACTTACACCAAGTAACAAAGACACACACTTACACCAAGTAACAAAGACAGACACTGACACCAAGTCTCAAGGACAGAAACTGACACCCAGTAACAAAGACATACACTGACACCAAGTCACAAAGACATACACTGACACGCAGTAACACAGACACACACTTACACCAAGTAACACAGACAGACCCTGACACCAAGTAACAAAGACAGACACTGATACCCAGTAACACAGACGCACACTTACACCAAGTAACAAAGACAGACACTGATACCCAGTAACACAGTCACACACTTACACCAAGTAACAAAGACATACACTGACACCCAGTAACAGAGACATACACTGACACCCAGTAACACAGACACACACGGACACCAAGTAACAAAGACACACACTTACACCAAGTAACACAGACACACCATGACACCCAGCAACACAAACAAATACACTGACACCAAGTAAAACAGACATAAACTGACACCAAGTAACAAAGACATACACTGATACCCAGTAACACAGGCACACACTGACACACAGTTAGAAACACACACTGACCCCCAGTAACACAGACACACACTGACCCCCAGGAACACAGACACACACTGACACCAAGTAACAAAGACACACACTTACACCAAGTAACAATGACATTCACTGACACAAAGTAACAAAGACACAAACTTACACCAAGTAACACAGACATGCACTGACACCCAGTAACCAAGACATACACTGATACCAAGTAACACAGACACACACTTACACCAAGTAACAAAGACACACACTTACAACAAGTAACACAGACATACACTGTCACCATGTAGCAAAGACATGCACTGATACCCAGTAACACAGACACACACTTACACCAAGTAACAAAGATATACACTGATACCCCGTAACACAGACATACACTGACACCAAGTAACAAAGACATACACTGGCACCAAGTAACAAAGACATACACTGATACCAAGTCACAAAGACAGACACTGACACCCAGTAACAAAGACAAACACTGACACCAAGTAACGAAGACAGACAATGGCACCACGTCACTAAGACATACACTGACACCAAGTAACAAAGACATACACTGACAACAAGGAACAAAGTCGTACAATTACACCAAGTAACAAAGACACACACTTACACCAAATAACACAGACATGCACTGATACCCAGTAACACAGACAAACAGGCGGCACATTGGCACAGTGGTTAGCAGCCTCACAGTTCCAGGGACCCGGGCTCGATTCTGGGTACTGCCTGTGCGGAGTTTGCAAGTTCTCCCTGTGTCTGCGTCTGTTTCCTCCGGGTGCTCCGGTTTCCTCCCACATGCCAAAGACTTGCAGGTTGATAGGTTAATTGGCCATTATTAATTGACCCTAGCATAGGTAGGTGGTAGCGAAATATATAGGGACAGGTGGGGATGTGACAGGAATACGGGAGTAGTGTAGGATTAGTATAAATGCGTGGTTGATGGTCGGCACAGACTCGGTTGTCCGAAGGGCCTGCTTCAGTGCTCTTTCACTAAACGAAATACTGACACCCAGTAACACAAACAAACACACACTGATACCCAGTAACAAAGACATACACTGACACACAGACACACACTGTCACCAAGTAACAAAGACACACACTGACACCCAGTAACAACGACACACACTGACACCAAGTAACAAAGACATACACTTACACCAAGTAACAAAGACAGACACTGACACCAAGTAACAAAGACATACACTGATACCCAGTAACACAGACACACACTGACACCAAGTAACAAAGACATACACTGACACCAAGTAACAGAGGCATACACTTACACCAAGTAACAAAGACACACTCTTACACCAAGTAACACAGACATACACTGACACCAAGTAACAAGGACATACACTTACACCAAGTATTTTGACATACACTGACACCAAGTAACAAAGACATACACTTACACCCAGTAACACAAACAAACACACACTGACACCCTGCTTAAGTGCACCCTGTTTAAACACACACTGTTTAAGTGCTGTATCTCAAAACGTAACTAAATACTGACACCTAGTGTCACAGACACACACTGACACCCAGTAACACAAACAAACACACACTGACACCCAGTAACACAGAGAACCACTGCTACACAGTGACAAAAACGTACATTGACACCAAGTAACACAGACACACACTGACACCCCGTAACAAAGACATACAATTAAACCAAGTAACAAAGACACACACTTACACCAAGTAACACAGACACACACTGACACCAAGTAACAAAGACATACACTGACACCAAGTAACACAGACAACACTGACACCCAGTAAAAAAGACATACACTGACACCAAGTCACAAAGACATACAATGATAGCAAGTAACAAAGACATACACTGACACCAAGTAACAAAGACATACACTGACACCAAGTCACAAAGACAGAAACTGACACCCAGTAACAAAGAAAAACACTGACACCAAGTAACGAAGACAGACACTGACACCCAGTAACAAAGACAGACAATGACACCACGTCACAAAGACATACACTGACACCAAGTAACAAAGACATACAGTTACACCAAGTAACACAGACATACACTGACACCAAGAAACAAAGACAAACACTGATACCCAGTAACACAGACACACACTTACACCAAGTAACAAATTCAGACACTGATACCCAGTAACACAGACACACACTTACACCAAGTAACAAAGACACACACTGACACCCAGTAACACAGACACACACGGACACCAAGTCACAAAGACACACACTTACACCAAGTAACACAGACTCACACTGACACCCAGGAACACAAAAAAACACACTGACACCAAGTAACACAGAAATACACTGACACCAAGTAACAAAGACATACACTGATACCCAGTAACACAGGCACACTCTTACACCGAATAACACAGACACACACTGACACCAAGTGACAAAGACATGCACTGACACCAAGTAACAAAGACATACGCTTACACCAAGTAACAAAGACACACACTTACACCAAGTAACACAGACATACACTGACACCAAGTAACAAAGACAGACAATTACACCAAGTAACAAAGACACACATTTACACCAAGTATTTTGACATACACTGACACCAAGTAACAAAGACATACACTGATACCCAGTAACACAGACACACACTTACACCAAGTAACAAAGACATACACTGACACCAAGTCGCAAAGACACACACTGACACCCAATAACAAAGTCATACACTGACATCAAGTCACAAAGACATACACTGATACCCAGTAACACAGACACACACTTACACCAATTAACACAGACATACACTGACACTAAGTAACAAAGACATACACTGATACCCAGTAACACAGACACACACTTACACCAAGTAACAAAGACATACACTGACACCCAGTAACAAAGACATACACTGACACCCAGGAACAAAGACATACACTGAGACACAGTAACACAGACACACACTTACACCAAGTAACAGAGACAGACACTGATACCCAGTAACACAGACACACACTTGCACCAAGTAACACAGACATACACTGACACCAAGTAACAAAGACATACACTGATACCCAGTAACACAGACACACACTTGCGCCAAGTAACAAAGATATACACTGATACCCAGGGACCCGGGTTCGATTCTGGGTACTGCCTGTGCGGAGTTTGCATGTTCTCCCTGTGTCTACGTTGTTTTCCTCCGGGTGCTCCGGTTTCCTCCCACATGCCAATGTTTTGCGGTTGATAGGTTAATTGGCCATCATAAATTGCCCCTATTATTGGTAGGTGGTAGGGAAATATATAGGGACAGGTGGGGATGTGATAGGAATACGGGATTAGTGTAGGATTAGTATAAATGGGTGGTTGATGGTCGGCACAGACTCGGTGGGCCGAAGGGCCTGTTTTATTGCTGTGTCTCTAAACTAAACTAAATACTGAGACCTAGTGTCACTGACTCCCAGTAACACAAACAAACACACACTGACACCCATTAACACAGAGAAACACTGATACACTGTCACAAAGACATACACTGACACCAAGTAACACAGACATACACTGATACCAAGTCACAAAGACTTACACTGATACCCAGTAACACAGCCACACACTTACACCAAGTAACAAAGACATCCACTGACACCAAGTCACAAAGACACACACTGACACCCAGTAACAAAGACATGCACTGACACCAAGTCACAAAGACATACACTGATACCCAGTAACACAGACACACACTTACACCAATTAACACAGACATACACTGACACCAAGTAACAAAGACATACACTGATACCCAGTAACACAGACACACACTTACACCAAGTAACAAAGACATACACTGACACCCAGTAACAAAGACATACACTGACACCCAGGAACACAGAAACACACTGACACCCAGTAACAAAGACACACACTTACACCAATTAACACAGACATACACTGACACCAAGTAACAAAGACATACACTGATACCCAGTAACACAGACACACACTTACACCAAGTAACAAAGACATACACTGACACCCAGTAACAAAGACATACACTGACACCCAGGAACACAGACACGCACTGACACCCAGTAACAAAGACACACAATGACACCAAGTAACAAAGACATACACTGATACCCAGTAACACAGACACACACTTACACCAAGTAACAAAGACATACACTGACACCCAGTAACAAAGACATACACTGACACCCAGGAACACAGACATACACTGATACCCAGTAACACAGGCACACGCTGGGGGCGGGGAGTGGGGTCACAACGGCGCTGTGGATAGCACCGCAGCCTCACAGCTCCAGGGACCCGGGTTCGATTCTGGGTGCTTCCTGTGCGGAGTTTGCAAGTTCTCCCTGTGTCAGCGTGGCTTTACTCCGGGTGCTCCGATTTCCTCCCACATGCCAAAGACTTGCAGGTTGATAGGTTAATTGGCCATCATAAATTGCCCCTGGTATAGGTAGCTGGTAGGGAAATATATAGGGACAGGAATGGATGTGATAGGAATACGGGAATAAAAGCAAAATACTGCGGATGCTAGAAATCTGAAACAAAAACAAGAAATGCCGGATTCACTCAGCAGGTCTGGCAGCATCTGTGGCAAGAGAAGCAGAGTTAACGTTTCGGGTCAGTGACCCTTCTTCGGAACTGACAAATATTAGAAAAGTCACAGATTATAAACAAGTGAGGTGGGGGTTGGGCAAGAGATAACAAAGGAGAAGGTGCAGATTGGACCAGTCCACATAGCTGACCAAAAGGTCACGGAGCAAAGGCAAACAATCTGTTAATGGTGTGTTGAAAGACAAAGCATTAGTACAGATTAGGTGTGAATATACGAATATTGAACATCAGCAAGTGCAAACCTGAAGAAGAACAACCTGAAAAAAACAATGGGTAAGCAAACTGAACAAACTAAGATGAAATGAAATAAATGCAAAAAAAAGATTGTAAAAAATGTAAAAAGGAATGCAAAAAAAAGGAAGAAAAAATAACTAAAAATGACTTAAAATGAAAGTAAAGTGGGGGGCTGTCATGCTCTGAAATTATTGAACTCAATGTTCAGTCTTGCAGGCTGTAGTGTGCCTAATCGGTAGATGAGATGCTGTTCCTCGAGCTTGCGTTGATGTTCACTGGAACACTGCAGCAATCCCAGGACAGAGATGTGAGCATGAGAGCAGGGGGGAGTGTTGAAATGGCAAGCAACCGGAAGCTCAGGGTCCTGCTTGCGGACTGAGCGGAGATGTTCCGCAAAGCGGTCACCCAGTCTGCGCTTGGTCTCCCTAATGTAGAGGAGTCCACACTGTGAGCAGCGAATACAGTACACTACATTGAAAGAAGTACAAGTAAATCGCTGCTTCACCTGAAAGGAGTGTTTGGGGCCTGGGATAGTGAGGAGAGAGGAGGTAAATTGGCAGGTATTACACCTCCTGCGATTGCAAGGGAAGGTGCCCTGGGACGGGGACGAGGTGGTGGGGGTAATGGAGGAGTGGACCAGGGTGTCGCGGAGGGAACGATCCCTTCGGAATGCTGACAGGGGAAGGGAGGGGAAGATGCGACTGGTAGTGGCATCACGCGGGAGGTGGCGAAAATGGCGGAGGATGATCCTTTGGATGTGTAAACTGGAGGGATGAAAAGTGAGGACAAGGGGAACCCTGTCACGGTTCTGGGAGGGAGGGGAAGCGGTGAGCGTAGAGGTGCGGGGAATGGGTCGGACACGGTTGAGGGCCCTGTCAACCACAGTGGGGGGAAATCCTCGGTTGAGGAAAAAGGAGGTCATATCAGAAGCACCGTCATGGAAGGTAGCATCATCAGAGCAGATGCGTCGGAGACGGAGAAACTGGGAGAATGGAATGGAGTACTTACAGGAGGTAGGGTGTGAAGAAGTGTAGTCGAGGTAGCTGTGGGAGTCAGTGGGCTTATAATGGATATTGGTAGACAACCTATCCCCAGAGATGGAGACAGAGAAGTCTAGGAAGGGAAGGGAAGTGTCAGAGATGGACCATGTAAAGGTGAGAGAAGGGTGGAAATTGGAAGCAAAGTTGATAAAGTTTTCTAGTTCGGTGCGGGAGCAGGAAAGGGCACCGATACAGTCATCAATGTACCGGAAAAAGAGTTGGGGGAGGGGGCCTGAGTAGGACTGGAACAAAGAATGCTCGACATATCCCACAAAAAGACAAGCATAACTGGGACCCATGCGGGTAGCCAGAGCGACACCTTTTACTTGAAGGAAATGCATGGAGTTGAAGGAGAAGTTGTTCAATGTGAGAACAAGTTCAGCCAGGCGGAGGAGGGTGTTGGTGGATGGGGACTGGTTGGGCCTCTGTTCCAGGAAGAAGCGGAGAGCCCTCAAACCATCCTGGTGGGGGATGGAGGTGTAGAGCGATTGGACGTCCATTATGAAGAGGAGGCGGTTGGGACCAGGAAACTGGAAATTGTCAAAATGACGTAGGGCGTCAGAATAGTCACGGATGTAGGTGGGAAGAGACTGGACCAGCGGAGAAAAGATAGAGTCTAGATAGGAAGAAATAAGTTCAGTTGGGCAGGAGCAGGCTGACACAATGGGTCTGCCGGGACAGTCCCGTTTGTGGATTTTGGGAAGGAGGTAGAAGCGGGCTGTCCGGGGTTGCGGGACTATGAGTTTGGAAGCTGTAGAGGGAAGATGTCCAGAGGAGATGAGGTCAGTGACAATCCTTTGGACGGTGGCTTGATGTTCTGTGGTGGTGTCATGGTCCAGAGGGAGGTAGGAAGAGGTGTCTGTGAGTTGGCGATGAGCTTCTGCAAGGTAGAGGTCGGTACGCCATCCAACAACAGCACCACCCTTGTCTGCAGGTTTGATGACCATGTCGGGGTTAGACCTGAGAGAACGCAGTGCCTCAAGTTCAGAGGAGGACAGGTTAGAGTGAGTGAGGGGGGCAGAGAAATTGAGACGACCAATGTCTCGCCGACAGTTTTCAATGAAGAGATCAAGAGCGGGTAAGAGGCCAGGGTGAGGGGTCCTGGTAGAGGGAGAATGCTGGAGGCGGGTGAATGGGTCTGCTGGTCGGGGGGAGGACTCCTGGTCGAAGAAGTGAGCCCGGAGGCGGAGGCGACGGAAGAAGAGCTCAACGTCATGCCGAGCGCGAAATTCATTGAGGTGGGGGCGTAAGGGGATAAAACTGAGACCTTTGCTGAGTACAGAACGCTCAGCATCAGAGAGGGGGAGATCAGAGGGTATAGTGAATACACGGCAAGGGGTCAGATCAGAAGGGGTAGGGTCAGAGGGAAGTGAAGCGGAAGGAGGATCTGGAGGGGCATTAGTCCCCATCAGCTGCTGGAGCTTGCGTTCCTTAACAGCTGAAAGGAAGATAAAAAGTTTTTTGTTAATGCGTTGGATGAGAGGTAAGATGAGATGAAACCGCGGAGTAGAACAGATTTGAGATAAGGTGAGACGGTGCTGCTGGAGAGAGAGGTCCAGTGTGTGCATATGGCGGCGCATAGCATTGAGTGTGGATCTCAGGATGCGGCGAGAGTAGCAGTCCGAGGAACGTTGTATTTCTCGGAGATACCTGTGATCCTGGGTGGTTTCAAAGCATGATGGGTGAAACTGCAGTTGGAATCCAGGTGGAATCAGTCGGAGCCGGAGACAGTCACTGAGGAAGGAGATGTGGCTGTGAAAACGAGTTTTGGCAGATACCTTATGTAACAACAGGCGGGAAATAGAAAGCAATTAGAATTAGAACATTACAGCGCAGTACAGGACCTTCGGCCCTCGATGTTGCGCCGACCTGTGAAAACATCTTACCTACACTATTCCATTTTCATCCATGTGTCTATCCAATGTCCACTGAAATGCCCTTAAAGTTGGCGATGAAGGTGAACAAAGTAAAAGAGACAAACGAAAATTCCGTCGGAGAGAAGAGCACAACTTCTTCAAGGTAGGCATTCCTGGAAGAGAAGTGGCAGTGAATTAAACACTAAAATAAAAGCAAAATACTGCGGACGCTGGAAATCTGAAACAAAAACAAGAAATACCGGATTCACTCAACAGGTCTGGCAGCATCTGTGGAAAGAGAAGCAGAGTTAACGTTTCGGGTCAGTGACCCTTCTTCGGAACTGACAATAATTAGAAAAGTCACAGATTATAAACAAGTGAGGTGGGGGTTGGGCAAGAGATAACAAAGGAGAAGGTAAAGATTGGACCAGGCCACATAGCTGACCAAAAGGTCACGGAGCAAAGGCAAACAATCTGTTAATGGTGTGTTGAAAGACAAAGCATTAGTACAGATTAGGTGTGAATATACTGAATATTGAACATCAGCAAGTGCAAAACTGAAGAAGAACAACCTGAAAAAAACAGTGGGTAAGCAAACTGAACAAACTAAGATGAAATGAAATAAATGCAAAAAAAGATTGTAAAAAATGTAAAAAGGAATGCAAAAAAAAGGAAGAAAAAATAACTAAAAATGACTAAAAATGAAAGTAAAGTGGGGGGCTTTCATGCTCTGAAATTATTGAACTCAATATTCAGTCCGGCAGGCTGTAGTGTCCCGAATCGGCAGATGAGATGCTGTTCCTCGAGCTTGCGTTGATGTTCACTGGAACACTGCAGCAATCCCAGGACAGAGATGTGAGCATGAGAGCAGGGGGGAGTGTTGAAATGGCAAGCAACCGGAAGCTCAGGGTCCTGCTTGCGGACTGAGCGGAGATGTTCCGCAAAGCGGTCACCCAGTCTGCACTTGGTCTCCCCAATGTAGAGGAGACCACACTGTGAGCAGCGAATACAGTATACTACAGTGAAAGAAGTACAAGTAAATCGCTGCTTCACCTGAAAGGAGTGTTTGGGGCCTGGGATAGTGAGGAGAGAGGAGGTAAATGGGCAGGTACTACACCTCCTGCGATTGCAAGGGAAGGTGCCCTGGGACGGGGACGAGGTGGTGGGGGTAATGGAGGAGTGGACCAGGGTGTCGCGGAGGGAACGATCCCTTCGGAATGCTGACAGGGGAAGGGAGGGGAAGATGCGACAGGTAGTGGCATCACGCTGGAGGTGGCGAAAATGGCGGAGGATGATCCTTTGGATGTGTAAACTGGAGGGATGAAAAGTGAGGACAAGGAAAACCCTGTCACGGTTCTGGGAGGGAGGGGAAGGGTGAGCGTAGAGGTGCGGGGAATGGGTCGGACACGGTTGAGGGCCCTGTCAACCACAGTGGGGGGAAATCCTCGGTTGAGGAAAAAGGAGGTCATATCATAAGCACCGTCATGGAAGGTAGCATCATCAGAGCAGATGCGTCGGAGACGGAGAAACTGGGAGAATGGAATGGAGTTCTTACAGGAGGTAGGGTGTGAAGAAGTGTAGTCGAGGTAGCTGTGGGAGTCAGTGGGCTTGTAATGGATATTGGAAGACAACCTATCCCCAGAGATGGAGACAGAGAAGTCGAGGAAGGGAAGGGATGTGTCAGAGATGGGCCATATAAAGGTGAGAGAAGGGTGGCAATTGGAAGCAAAGTTGTTGATAGGAATACGGGATTAGTGTAGGATTAGTATAAATGAGTGGTTGATGGTCGGCACAGACTCAGTGGGCCGAAGGGCCTTTTTCAGTGCTGTATCTCTAAACTAAACTAAATACTGACACCTAGTGTCACAGACATAAACTGACACCCAGTAACAAAGACAGACACTGACACCCAGTAACACAGACACACACGGACACCAAGTAACAAAGACAAACACTTACACCAAGTAACACAGAGACACACTGACACCCAGTAACACAAACAAACACACTGACACCCAGGAAAACAGACACATACTGACACCAATTAACAAAGACATACACTGACACCCAGGAACACAGACACACACTGACACCAAGTAACAAAGACACACACATACAACAAGTAACAAAGACATACACTGACACAAAGTAACAAAGACACACACTTACACCAAGTAACAAAGACATACACTTACACCAAGTAACAAAGACATACACTTACACCAAGTAACAAAGACATGCACTGACACCCAGTAACAAAGACATACACTGACACCAAGTAACAAAGACATACACTGATACCCAGTAACGCAGACACACAATTACACCCAGTAACACACACACTGACACCCAGCTGGAAACACACACTGACCCCCAGTAACACAGAAACACACTTAAACCAAGTAACATAGACACTCACTCACACCAAGTAACAAAGACATACACTGATACCCAGTAACACAGACACACACTTACACCAACTAACACAGACATACACTGACATCAAGTAACAAAGACATACACTGATACCCAGTAACACAGGCACACTCTGGGGTTGGGGTGGGGGGTGCACATTGGCGCAGTGGTTAGCACCGCAGCCTCACAGCTCCAGGGACCCGGGTTCGATTCTGGGTACTGCCTGTGCGGAGTTTGCAGTTTCTCCCTGTGTCTGCGTGAGTTTCCTCCGGGTGCTGCGGTTTCCTCCCACATGCCAAAGACTTGCAGGTTGATAGGTTAATTGGCTATCATAAATTGCCCCTAGTATAGGTAGGCGGTAGGGAAATATGTAGGGACAGGTGGGGATGTGATAGGAATACGGGATAAGTGCAGGATTAGTATAAATGGGAGGTTGATGGTCGGCACAGACTCGGTGGGCCGAACGGCCTGTTTATGTGCTCTATCTCGAAACGAAACTAAATACTGACACCTAGTGTCACAGACACGCACTGACAAACAAACACACACTGACACCCAGTAACACAGAGAACCACTGAAACACAGCAACAAAGACATACACTGACACCAAGTAACACAGACACACACTGACACCCAGTAACAAAGACATACACTGACATTAAGTCACAAAGACATACACTGATACCAAGTCACAAAGACAAACACTGATACCCAGTAACACAGGCACACACTTACACCAAGTAACACAGACATGCACTGATACCCAGTAACACAGACACACACTTACACCAAGTAACAAAGACAGACACTGATACCCAGTAACACAGACACACACTTACACCAAGTAACAAAGACATACACTTACACCAAGTAACACAGACATACACTTGCACCAAGTATTTTGACATACACTTACACCAATGAACAAAGACATGCAATTACACCAAGTAACAAAGACATACACTTACACCAAGTATTTTAATTCTGGTGACTGCCTGTGCGGAGTTTGCAAGTTCCCCCTGTGTCTGCGTGGGTTTCCTCCGGGTGCTCCGGTTTCCTCCCACATGCCAAAGACTTGCAGGTTGATAGGTTAATTGGCTATCATAAATTGCCCCTAGTGTAGGTAGGTGGTAGGGAAATATATAGGGACAGGTGGGGATGTGATTGGAATACGGGATTAGTGCAAGATTAGTATAAGTGGGTGGTTGATGGTCGGCACAGACTCGGTGGGCCGAAGGGCCTGTTTAAGTGCTTTTGATCGAAACTAAACTAAATGCTGACACCTAGTGTCACAGACACACACTGACACCCAGTAACACAAAGAACCACTGATGCACAGAAACAAAGACATACACTGACACCAAGTCACAAAGACATACAATGATAGCAAGTCACAAAGACATACACTGATAACCAGTAACACAGACACACACTGACACCAAGTAACAAAGGCATACGCTGACACCAAGTAACAAGGTCACAAACGTACACCAAGTAACACAGACATGCACTGACACCAAGTGTTTTGACACACACTGACACCAAGTAACAAAGACATACACTGATTCCCAGTAACACAGACACACACTCACACCAAGTAACAAAGGCATGCACTGATACCCAGTAACACAGACACACACTTACACCAAGTAACACAGACAAACACACACTGACATCCAGTAACACAGAGAAACACTGGTACACAGTAACAAAGACATACACTGACATCAAGTAACACAGACACACACTGACACCCAGTAAAAAAGACATACACTGACACCAAGTCACAAAGACATACACTGATACCAAGTCACAAAGACATACACTGATGCCCAGTCACACAGACACACACAGACACCAA
Organism: Heterodontus francisci; assembly: GCF_036365525.1. NCBI lineage: Eukaryota > Metazoa > Chordata > Chondrichthyes > Heterodontiformes > Heterodontidae > Heterodontus > Heterodontus francisci. The sequence continues at coordinate 921,723 of NW_027140405.1, read as the reverse complement.
GTCACAAAGACATACAGTGATGCCCAATAACAAAGACACACATTGACACCAAGTAACAAAGACAGACAATTACACCAAGTAACAAAAACATACACTTACACCAAGTATTTTGACATACACTGACACTAAGTAACAAAGACATACACTGATACCCAGTAACACAGACACACACTTACACCAAGTAACAAAGACATACACTGACACCAAGTCACAAAGACAAACACTGACACCCAGGAACAAAGACATACACTGACACCAAGTCACAAAGACATACACTGATATCAAGTAACACAGACACACACTTACACCAAGTAACACAGACATACATTGACACCAAGTAACAAAGACACACACTTACACCAAGAACCACAGACACACACTGACACCCAGTAACACAAACAAACACACTGACACCAAGTAACAAAGACATACACTGATACCAAGTCACAAAGGCATACACTGATACCCAGTAACACAGAGACACACTGACACCAAGTAACACAAACAAACACACTGACACCCAGGAAAACAGACACATACTGACACCAATTAACAAAGACATACACTGACACCCAGGAACACAGACACACACTGACACCAAGTAACAAAGACACACACATACAACAAGTAACAAAGACATACACTGACACAAAGTAACAAAGACACACACTTACACCAAGTAACAAAGACATACACTTACACCAAGTAACAAAGACATACACTTACACCAAGTAACAAAGACATGCACTGAAACCCAGTAACAAAGTCATACACTGACACCAAGTAACAAAGACATACACTGATACCCAGTAACGCAGACACACAATTACACCCAGTAACACACACACTGACACCCAGCTGGAAACACACACTGACCCCCAGTAACACAGAAACACACTTAAACCAAGTAACATAGACACTCACTCACACCAAGTAACAAAGACATACACTGATACCCAGTAACACAGACACACACTTACACCAACTAACACAGACATACACTGACATCAAGTAACAAAGACATACACTGATACCCAGTAACACAGGCACACTCTGGGGTTGGGGTGGGGGGTGCACATTGGCGCAGTGGTTAGCACCGCAGCCTCACAGCTCCAGGGACCCGGGTTCGATTCTGGGTACTGCCTGTGCGGAGTTTGCAGTTTCTCCCTGTGTCTGCGTGAGTTTCCTCCGGGTGCTGCGGTTTCCTCCCACATGCCAAAGACTTGCAGGTTGATAGGTTAATTGGCTATCATAAATTGCCCCTAGTATAGGTAGGCGGTAGGGAAATATGTAGGGACAGGTGGGGATGTGATAGGAATACGGGATAAGTGCAGGATTAGTATAAATGGGAGGTTGATGGTCGGCACAGACTCGGTGGGCCGAAGGGCCTGTTTATGTGCTCTATCTCGAAACGAAACTAAATACTGACACCTAGTGTCACGAACACACACTGACACCCAGTAACACAGAGAACCACTGAAACACAGCAACAAAGACATACACTGACACCAAGTAACACAGACACACACTGACACCCAGTAACAAAGACATACACTGACATCAAGTCACAAAGACATACACTGATACCAAGTCACAAAGACAAACACTGATACCCAGTAACACAGGCACACACTTACACCAAGTAACACAGACATGCACTGATACCCAGTAACACAGACACACACTTACACCAAGTAACAAAGACAGACACTGATACCCAGTAACACAGACACACACTTACACCAAGTAACAAAGACATACACTTACACCAAGTAACACAGACATACACTTGCACCAAGTATTTTGACATACACTTACACCAATGAACAAAGACATGCAATTACACCAAGTAACAAAGACATACACTTACACCAAGTATTTTAATTCTGGTGACTGCCTGTGCGGAGTTTGCAAGTTCTCCCTGTGTCTGCGTGGGTTTCCTCCGGGTGCTCCGGTTTCCTCCCACATGCCAAAGACTTGCAGGTTGATAGGTTAATTGGCTATCATAAATTGCCCCTAGTGTAGGTAGGTGGTAGGGAAATATATAGGGACAGGTGGGGATGTGATTGGAATACGGGATTAGTGCAAGATTAGTATCAGTGGGTGGTTGATGGTCGGCACAGACTCGGTGGGCCGAAGGGCCTGTTTAAGTGCTTTTGATCGAAACTAAACTAAATGCTGACACCTAGTGTCACAGACACACACTGACACCCAGTAACACAAAGAACCACTGATGCACAGAAACAAAGACATACACTGACACCAAGTCACAAAGACATACAATGATAGCAAGTCACAAAGACATACACTGATAACCAGTAACACAGACACACACTGACACCAAGTAACAAAGGCATACGCTGACACCAAGTAACAAGGTCACAAACGTACACCAAGTAACACAGACATGCACTGACACCAAGTGTTTTGACACACACTGACACCAAGTAACAAAGACATACACTGATTCCCAGTAACACAGACACACACTCACACCAAGTAACAAAGGCATGCACTGATACCCAGTAACACAGACACACACTTACACCAAGTAACACAGACAAACACACACTGACATCCAGTAACACAGATAAACACTGGTACACAGTAACAAAGACATACACTGACATCAAGTAACACAGACACACACTGACACCCAGTAAAAAAGACATACACTGACACCAAGTCACAAAGACATACACTGATACCAAGTCACAAAGACATACACTGATGCCCAGTCACACAGACACACACAGACACCAAGTCACAAAGACATACAGTGATGCCCAATAACAAAGACACACATTGACACCAAGTAACAAAGACAGACAATTACACCAAGTAACAAAAACATACACTTACACCAAGTATTTTGACATACACTGACACTAAGTAACAAAGACATACACTGATACCCAGTAACACAGACACACACTTACACCAAGTAACAAAGACATACACTGACACCAAGTCACAAAGACAAACACTGACACCCAGGAACAAAGACATACACTGACACCAAGTCACAAAGACATACACTGATATCAAGTAACACAGACACACACTTACACCAAGTAACACAGACATACATTGACACCAAGTAACAAAGACACACACTTACACCAAGTACCACAGACACACACTGACACCCAGTAACACAAACAAACACACTGACACCAAGTAACAAAGACATACACTGATACCAAGTCACAAAGGCATACACTGATACCCAGTAACACAGACACACACTTACACCAAGTAACACAGACATACACTGACACCAAGTAACAAAGACATGCACTGATACCCAGTAACACAGACACACACTTCCACCAAGTAACAAAGACAGACACTGATGCCCAGTAACACAGACACACACTTACACCAAGTAACAAAGACATACACTGACACCCAGTAAAAAAGACATGCACTGACACCAAGTCACAAAGACATACACTGATACTAAGTCACAAAGACATAGACTGATGCACAGTAACAAATACACACACTTACACCAAGTAACAAAGACATACACAGACACCAAGTAACAAAGACAGACAATTACACCAAGTAACAAAGACAAACACTTACACCATGTATTTTGACATACACTGACACCAAGTAACAAAGACACACACTGATACCCAGTAACACAGACACACACTGACACCAAGTAACAAAGAAATACACTGACACCAAGTCACAAAGACACACACTGACACCCAGTAACAAAGACATACACTGACACCAAGTCACAAAGACATACACTGATACCCAGGAACACAGACAAACACTGACACCAAGTAACACAGACATACACTGACACCAAGTAACAAAGACATGCACTGATACCCAGTAACACACACAGATACTAACACCAAGTAACACAGACATACACTGACACCCAGTAACACAGACACACAAATACACCAAGTAACTAAGACATGCACTGACACCCAGTAACAAAGACATACACAGACACCCAGTAACACAGACACACACGGACACCATGTAACAAAGACATCTTCTTTATTTTGGGCCTCCTTATCTCGAGAGACAATGGATACGCGCCTGGAGGTGGTCAGTGGTTTGTGAAGCAGCGCCTGGAGTGGCTATAAAGGCCAATTCTGGAGTGACAGGCTCTTCCACAGGTGCTGCAGAGAAATTTGTTTGTTGGGGCTGTTGCACAGTTGGCTCTCCCCTTGCGCCTCTGTCTTTTTTCCTGCCAACTACTAAGTCTCTTCGACTCGCCACAATTTAGCCCTGTCTTTATGGCTGCCCGCCAGCTCTGGCGAATGCTGGCAACTGACTCCCACGACTTGTGATCAATGTCACACGATTTCATGTCGCGTTTGCAGACGTCTTTATAACGGAGACATGGACGGCCGGTGGGTCTGATACCAGTGGCGAGCTCGCTGTACAATGTGTCTTTGGGGATCCTGCCATCTTCCATGCGGCTCACATGGCCAAGCCATCTCAAGCGCCGCTGACTCAGTAGTGTGTATAAGCTGGGGATGTTGGCCGCTTCAAGGACTTCTGTGTTGGAGATATAGTCCTGCCACCTGATGCCAAGTATTCTCCGAAGGCAGCGAAGATGGAATGAATTGAGACGTCGCTCTTGGCTGGCATACGTTGTCCAGGCCTCGCTGCCGTAGAGCAAGGTACTGAGGACACAGGCCTGATACACTCGGACTTTTGTGTTCCGTGTCAGTGCGCCATTTTCCCACACTCTCTTGGCCAGTCTGGACATAGCAGTGGAAGCCTTACCCATGCGCTTGTTGATTTCTGCATCTAGAGACAGGTTACTGGTGATAGTTGAGCCTAGGTAGGTGAACTCTTGAACCACTTCCAGAGCGTGGTCGCCAATATTGATGGATGGAGCATTTCTGACATCCTGCCCCATGATGTTCGTTTTCTTGAGGCTGATGGTTAGGCCAAATTCATTGCAGGCAGACGCAAACCTGTCGATGAGACTCTGCAGGCATTCTTCAGTGTGAGATGTTAAAGCAGCATCGTCAGCAAAGAGGAGTTCTCTGATGAGGACTTTCCGTACTTTGGACTTCGCTCTTAGACGGGCAAGGTTGAACAACCTGCCCCCTGATCTTGTGTGGAGGAAAATTCCTTCTTCAGAGGATTTGAACGCATGTGAAAGCAGCAGGGAGAAGAAAATCCCAAAAAGTGTGGGTGCGAGAACACAGCCCTGTTTCACACCACTCAGGATAGGAAAGGGCTCTGATGAGGAGCCACCATGTTGAATTGTGCCTTTCATATTGTCATGGAATGAGGTGATGATACTTAGTAGCTTTGGTGGACATCCGATCTTTTCTAGTAGTCTGAAGAGACCACGTCTGCTGACGAGGTCAAAGGCTTTGGTGAGATCAATGAAAGCAATGTAGAGGGGCATCTGTTGTTCACGGCATTTCTCCTGTATCTGACGAAGGGAGAACAGCATGTCAATAGTCGATCTCTCTGCACGAAAGCCACACTGTGCCTCAGGGTAGACGCGCTCGGCCAGCTTCTGGAGCCTGTTCAGAGCGACTCGAGCAAAGACTTTCCCCACTATGCTGAGCAGGGAGATTCCACGGTAGTTGTTGCAGTCACCGCGGTCACCTTTGTTTTTATAGAGGGTGATGATGTTGGCATCGCGCATGTCCTGGGGTACTGCTCCCTCGTCCCAGCACAGGCATAGCAGTTCATGTAGTGCTGAGAGTATAGCAGGCTTGGCACTCTTGATTATTTCAGGGGTAATGCTGTCCTTCCCAGGGGCTTTTCCGTTGGCTAGGGAATCAATGGCATCACTGAGTTCCGATTTGGATGAGCTGGACATACAGCCAACCAAATCGTAACAAAGACATACACATCCACCAAGTAACAAAGTCATGCACTGATACCCAGTCACAAAGACACACACTGACACCAAGTCACAAAGACATACACTGATACCCAGGAACACAGACACACACTTACACCAAGTAACAAAGACAGACACTGATACCCGTTAACACAGAAACACACTTACACCAAGTAACACAGACATACACTGACACCAAGTAACAAAGACATGCACTGATACCAAGTCACAAAGACACACACTGACACCCAGTAACAAAGACACACACTTACACCAGGTAACAAAGACATACACTGACACCAAGTCACAAAGACATACACTGATACCCAGTAACACATACACACACTTACACCAGGTAACACAGACATACACTGACACCAAGTAACAAAGACATACACTGATACCCAGTAACACAGACACACACTTGCACCAAGTAACAAAGACAGACACTGATACCCAGTAACACAGACACACACTTGCACCAAGTAACAAAGACAAACACTGACACCCAGTAACAAAGACATACACTGACAACCAGTAACACAGACACACACGGACAGCAAGTAACAAAGACACACACTTACACCAAGTAACACAGTCACACACTGACACCCAGTAACACAGACACACACTTACACCAAGTAACACAGACATACACTGACACCAAGTATCAAAGACAGACACTGATGCCCAGTAAAACAGACACACACTTACACCAAGTAACACAGACAATCACTGAAACCCAGGAACACAGACACACACTTACACCAAGTAACACAGACACACACTTACACCAAGTAACAAAGACATACACATACACCAAGTAACACAGACATACACTGACACCAAGTAACAAAGACATACAATTACACCAAGTAACAAAGACACACACCTGCACCAAGTAACACAGATATACACTGGTACCAAGTAACAAAGACACACACTTACACCAAGTAACACAGACATACACTGACACCAAGTCACAAAGACAAACACTGATACCCAGTAACACAGACACACACTTACACCAAGTAACACAGACATACACTGACACCAAGTCACAAAGACAAACACTGATACCCAGTAACACAGACACACACTGACACCAAGTAACAAAGACATACACTGACACCAAGTAACAAAGACATACACATACACCAAGTAACAAAGACAGACAATTACACCAAGTAACAAAGACATACGCTTACACCAAGTATTTTGATCTACACTGACACCAAGTAACAAAGACATACACTGATACCCAGTAACACAGACACACACTTACACCAAGTAACAAAGACATACACTGACACCAAGTCACAAAGAAACACACTGACACATAGTAACAAAGACATACACTATCACCAAGTCACAAAGACATACACTGATACCCAGTAAAACAGACACACTTACACCAAGTAACTCAGACATACAGTGATACCCAGTAACGCAGACACACACTTACACCAAGTAACAAAGACATACACTGAAACCAAGTCACAAAGACATACACTGACACCAAGTCGCAAAGACATACACTGATACCCAGTAACACATACACACACTTACACCAAGTAACACAGACATACACTGACAGCAAGTAACAAAGACATACACTGACACCAAGTCACAAAGGCACACACTGACACCCAGTAACAAAGACACACAGTTACACCAAGTAACAAAGACATACACTGACACCTTGTCACAAAGACATACACTGATACCCAGTAACACAGACACACACTTGCACCAAGTAACAAAGACAGACACTGATACCCAGTAACACAGACACACACTTGCACCAAGTAACAAAGACAAACACTGACACCCAGTAACAAAGACATACACTGACAACCAGTAACACAGACACACACGGACAGCAAGTAACAAAGACACACACTTACACCAAGTAACACAGTCACACACTGACACCCAGTAACACAGACACACACTTACACCAAGTAACACAGACATACACCGACACCAAGTATCAAAGACAGACACTGATGCCCAGTAAAACAGACACACACTTACACCAAGTAACACAGACCTACACTGAAACCCAGGAACACAGACACACACTTACACCAAGTAACACAGACACACACTTACACCAAGTAACAAAGACATACACTTACACCAAGTAACACAGACATGCACTGACACCAAGTAACAAAGACATACAATTACACCAAGTAACAAAGACACACACCTGCACCAAGTAACACTGATATACACTGGTACCACGTAACAAAGACACACACTTACAACAAGTAACACAGCCACACACTGACGTCAAGTAACAAAGACATACACTGATAACCAGTAACACAGACACACACTTACACCAAGTAACACAGACATACACTGACACCAAGTCACAAAGTCATACAATGATACCCAGGAACACAGACACACACATCCACCAAGTAACCCAGACACACACTTACACCATGTAACAAAGACAGACACTTACACCAACTAACACAGACATACACTGACACCAAGTAACAAAGACATACACTGATACCCCGTAACACATACACATACTTACACCAAGTAACACAGACATACACTGACACCAAGTAACAAAGACAGACACTGATACCCAGTAACACAGACACACACTTGCACCAAGTAACAAAGACAAACACTGACACCCAGTAACAAAGACATACACTGACAACCAGTAACACAGACACACACGGACAGCAAGTAACAAAGACACACACTTACACCAAGTAACACAGTCACACACTGACACCCAGTAACACAGACACACACTTACACCAAGTAACACAGACATACACTGACACCAAGTATCAAAGACAGACACTGATGCCCAGTAAAACAGACACACACTTACACCAAGTAACACAGACATACACTGAAACCCAGGAACACAGACACACACTTACACCAAGTAACACAGACACACACTTACACCAAGTAACAAAGACATACACTTACACCAAGTAACACAGACATACACTGACACCAAGTAACAAAGACATACAATTACACCAAGTAACAAAGACACACACCTGCACCAAGTAACACAGATATACACTGGTACCACGTAACAAAGACACACACTTACAACAAGTAACACAGCCACACACTGACGTCAAGTAACAAAGATATACACTGATACCCAGTATCACAGACACAGACTTGCACCAAGTAACAAAGACAGACACTGATACCCAGTAACACAGACACACACTTGCACCAAGTAACAAAGACATACACTGACACCCAGTAACAAAGACATACACTGACACCCAGTAACACAGACACACACGGACACCAAGTAACAAAGACACACACTTACAACAAGTAACACAGACACACACTGACACCCAGTAACACAGACACACACTTACACCAAGTAACACAGACATACACTGACACCAAGTATCAAAGACAGACACTGATACCCAGTAAAACAGATACACACTTACACCAAGTAACACAGACATACACTGATACCCAGGAACACAGACACACACTTACACCAAGTAACACAGGCACACACTTACACCAAGTAACAAAGACATACACTTACACCAAGTAACACAGACAAACACTGACACCAAGTAACAAAGACACACACTTACACCAAGTAACACAGACATACACTGATCCCCAGGAACACAGACACACACTTACACCAAGTAACACAGACACACACTTACACCAAGTAACAAAGTCACACACTTACACCAAGTAGCACAGACACACACTGACATCAAGTAACAAAGACATACACTGATAACCAGTAACACAGACACACACTTACACCAAGTAACACAGACATACACAGACACCAAGTCACAAAGTCATGCAATGATACCCAGGAACACAGACACACACTTACACCAAGTAACACAGACACACACTTACACCATGTTACAAAGACATACACTTACACCAACTAACACAGACATACACTGACACCAAGTAACAAAGACATACACTGACACCCAGTAACAAAGAAATCCACTGACACCAAGTAACAAAGACATACACCGACACCCAGGAACAAAGACATGCACTTACGCCAAGTATTTTGACATACACTGCCACCAAGTAACAAGGACATACACTGATACCCAGTAACACAGACACTCACTTACACCAAGTAACAAAGACATACACTGACACCATGTAACAAAGACATACACTGATACCCAGTAACACAGACGCACACTTCCACCAAGTAACAAAGACATACACTTACACCAAGTATTTTGACATACACTTACACCAAGTCACAAAGACATATACTGACACCCAGTAACAAAGACATCCACTGACAACAAGTCACAAACACATACACTGACACCAAGTAACAAAGACATACACTGACACGAAGTAACAAAGACATAAACTGACACCAAGTAACAAAGACATACACTGATACCCAGTATCACAGACACACACTAACACCAAGTAACAAAGACATACACTGACACCAAGTCACAAAGACACACACCGACACCCAGTAACAAAGACATACACTGACTCCAAGTCACAAAGACATACACAGATACCCAGGAACACAGACACACACTGACACCCAGAAACAAAGACATACACTGATACCAAGTAACAAAGACATACACCAATACCCAGTAACACAGACACACACTGACACCCAGTAACAAAGACTAACACTGATACCCAGTAACACAGACACATACTTACACCAAGTAACAAAGACATGCACTGACACCAAGTCACAAAGACAGACACTGACACCCAGTAACAAAGACATACACTTACACCAAGTAACAGAGACAGATAATTACACCAAGTAACACAGACACACACTTACACCAAGTAACAAAGACATACACTGACACCAAGTCACAAAGACACACACCGACACCCAGTAACAAAGACATACACTGACACCAAGTCACAAAGACATACACTGATACCCAGGAACACAGACACACACTGACACCCAGTAACAAAGACATACACTGATACCAAGTAACAAAGTCATACACTGATACCCAGTAACACAGACACACACTGACACCTAGTAACAAAGACATACTCTGATACCAAGTCACAAAGACATACACTGATACCCAGTAACACAGACACATACTTACACCAAGTAAAAAAGACATACACTGATACCAAGTCACAAAGACATACACTGATACCCAGTAACTAAGACATACAATGACACCAAGTCACAAATACATACACAGATACCCAGGAACACAGACACACACTGACACCCAGTAACAAAGACATACACTTACACCAAGTGACAGAAACAGATAATTACACCAAGTAACACAGACACACACTTACACCAAGTAACAAAGACATACACTGACACCAAGTCACAGAGAGACACACTGACACCCAGTAACACAGACACACACTTACACCAAGTAACAAAGACATACACTGACACCAAGTCACAAAGACAGACACTGACACCCAGTAACAAAGACAGACACTGACACCAAGTCACAAAGACATACACTGATACCCATTAACAAAGACATACACTGATACCCAGTAAGACAGACACACACTTACACCAAGTAACAAAGACATACACTGACACCAAGTAACAAAGACATACACTGACACCAAGTCACAAAGACAGACACTGACACCCAGTAACACAGACACACACTGACACCCAGTAACACAGACACACACTTACACCAAGAAACAAAGACATACACTGACACCAAGTAACAAAGACATGCACTGGTACCCAGTAACAAAGACATACACTGATACCCAGTAAGACAGACACACACTTACACCAAGTAACAAAGACATACACTGACACCAAGTAACAAAGACATACACTGACACCAAGTCACAAAGACAGACACTGACACCCAGTAACACAGACACACACTGACCCCCAGTAACACAGACACACACTTACACCAAGTAAAAAAGACATACACTGATACCAAGTCACAAAGACATACACTGATACCCAGTAACTAAGACATACACTGACACCAAGTAACAAAGACATACACTGACACCAAGTCACAAAGACAGACACTGACACCCAGTAACACAGACACACACTGACACCCAGTAACACAGACACACACTTACACCAAGAAACAAAGACATACACTGACACCAAGTAACAAAGACATGCACTGGTACCCAGTAACAAAGACATACACTGATACCCAGTAAGACAGACACACACTTACACCAAGTAACAAAGACATACACTGACACCAAGTAACAAAGACATACACTGACACCAAGTCACAAAGACAGACACTGACACCCAGTAACACAGACACACACTGACCCCCAGTAACACAGACACACACTTGCACCAAGTAAAAAAGACATACACTGACACCAAGTCACAAAGACAGACACTGACACCCAGTAACAAAGACAGACACTGACACCAAGTCACAAAGACATGCACTGGTACCCAGTAACAAAGACATACACTGATACCCAGTAAGACAGACACACACTTACACCAAGTAACAAAGACATACACTGACACCAAGTAACAAAGACATACACTGACACCAAGTCACAAAGACAGACACTGACACCCAGTAACACAGACACACACTGACCCCCAGTAACACAGACACACACTTACACCAAGTAAAAAAGACATACACTGATACCAAGTCACAAAGACATACACTGATACCCAGTAACTAAGACATACAATGACACCAAGTCACAAATACATACACTGACACCAAGTAAAAAAGACATACACTTACACGAAGTAACAAAGACATACATTGATACCCAGTAGCACAGACACACACTGACACCCAGTAACAAAGACATACACTGACACCCAGTAACTAAGACATACAATGACACCAAGTCACAAATACATACACTGACACCAAGTAAAAAAGACATACACTTACACGAAGTAACAAAGACATACATTGATACCCAGTAACACAGACACACAGTGACACCCAGTTAGAAACACACAATAACCCCCAGTAACACAGACATACACTGATACCCAGTAACACAGACGCACACTTCCACCAAGTAACAAAGACATACACTTACACCAAGTATTTTGACATACACTTACACCAAGTCACAAAGACATATACTGACACCCAGTAACAAAGACATCCACTGACAACAAGTCACAAACACATACACTGACACCAAGTAACAAAGACATACACTTACACGAAGTAACAAAGACATAAACTGGCACCAAGTAACAAAGACATACACTGATACCCAGTATCACAGACACACACTAACACCAAGTAACAAAGACATACACTGACACCAAGTCACAAAGACACACACCGACACCCAGTAACAAAGACATACACTGACTCCAAGTCACAAAGACATACACAGATACCCAGGAACACAGACACACACTGACACCCAGAAACAAAGACATACACTGATACCAAGTAACAAAGACATACACCAATACCCAGTAACACAGACACACACTGACACCCAGTAACAAAGACTAACACTGATACCAAGTCACAAAGACATACACTGATACCCAGTAACACAGACACATACTTACACCAAGTAACAGAGACAGATAATTACACCAAGTAACACAGACACACACTTACACCAAGTAACAAAGACATACACTGACACCAAGTCACAAAGACACACACCGACACCCAGTAACAAAGACATACACTGACACCAAGTCACAAAGACATACACTGATACCCAGGAACACAGACACACACTGACACCCAGTAACAAAGACATACACTGATACCAAGTAACAAAGACATACACTGATACCCAGTAACACAGACACACACTGACACCTAGTAACAAAGACATACTCTGATACCAAGTCACAAAGACATACACTGATACCCAGTAACACAGACACATACTTACACCCAGTAACAAAGACATACACTGACACCAAGTCACAAAGACAGACACTGACACCCAGTAACAAAGACATACACTTACACCAAGTAACAGAAACAGATAATTACACCAAGTAACACAGACACACACTTACACCAAGTAACAAAGACATACACTGACACCAAGTCACAGAGACACACACTGACACCCAGTAACACAGACACACACTTACACCAAGTAACAAAGACATACACTGACACCAAGTCACAAAGACAGACACTGACACCCAGTAACAAAGACAGACACTGACACCAAGTCACAAAGACATGCACTTACACCAAGAAACAAAGACATACACTGACACCAAGTCACAAAGACAGACACTGACACCCAGTAACACAGACACACACTGACACCCAGTAACACAGACACACACTTACACCAAGAAACAAAGACATACACTGACACCAAGTCACAAAGACAGACACTGACACCCAGTAACAAAGACAGACACTGACACCAAGTCACAAAGACAGACACTGACACCCAGTAACACAGACACACACTGACACCCAGTAACACAGACACACACTTACACCAAGAAACAAAGACATACACTGACACCAAGTCACAAAGACAGACACTGACACCCAGTAACAAAGACAGACACTGACACCAAGTCACAAAGACATGCACTGATACCCAGTAACAAAGACATACACTGATACCCAGTAAGACAGACACACACTTACACCAAGTAACAAAGACATACACTGACACCAAGTAACAAAGACATACACTGACACCAAGTCACAAAGACAGACACTGACACCCAGTAACACAGACACACACTAACCCCCAGTAACACAGACACACACTTACACCAAGTAAAAAAGACATACACTGATACCAAGTCACAAAGACATACACTGATACCCAGTAACTAAGACATACAATGACACCAAGTCACAAATACATACACTGACACCAAGTAAAAAAGACATACACTTACACGAAGTAACAAAGACATACATTGATACCCAGTAACACAGACACACACTGACACCCAGTAACAAAGACATACACTGACACCCAGTAACTAAGACATACAATGACACCAAGTCACAAATACATACACTGACACCAAGTAAAAAAGACATACACTTACACGAAGTAACAAAGACATACACTGACACCCAGTAACAAAGACATCCACTGACAACAAGTCACAAACACATACACTGACACCAAGTAACAAAGACATACACTTACACCAAGTAACAAAGACATAAACTGACACCAAGTAACAAAGACATACACTGATACCCAGTATCACAGACACACACTTACACCAAGTAACAAAGACATACACTGACACCAAGTCACAAAGGCACACACTGACACACAGTAACAAAGACGTACACTGACACCAAGTCACAAAGACATGCACTGATACCCAGGAACACAAAAGCACACTGACACCCAATAACAAAGACATACACTGATACGAAGTCACAAAGACATACACTGATACCCAGTAACACAGACACACACTGACACCCAGTAACAAAGACATACACTGATACCAAGTCACAAAGACATAAGCTGATACCCAGTAACACAGAAACACACTGACACCAAGTAACAAAGACATACACTGACACCAAGTAACAAAGACATACAATTACACCAAGTAACAAAGATACACACTTACATCAAGTCACAAAGACATACACTGATACCCAGGAACACAGACACACACTGACACCCAGTAACAAAGACATACACTGATACCAAGTCACAAAGACATACACTGATACCCAGTAACACAGACACACACTGACACCCAGTAACAAAGGCATACACTGATACCAAGTCACAAAGACATACACTGATACCCAGTAACACAGACACACACTGACACCCAGTAACAAAGACATACACTGATACCAAGTCACAAAGACATAAGCTGATACCCAGTAACACAGACACGCACTGACACCAAGTAACAAAGACATACACTGACACCAAGTAACAAAGACATACAATTACACCAAGTAACAAAGACATACACTTACACCAAGTAAAAGAGACAGACACTAACACCAAGTAACAAAGACCTACACTTACACAAAGAATTTTGACATACACTGACACCAAGTATCAAAGACATACACTGATACCCAGTAACACAGACATGCACTGATACCCAGTAACACAGACACACACTGACACCCAGTAACAAAGACATACACTGACACCAAGTAACAAAGACATACAATTACACCAAGTAACAAAGACACACACTGATACCCAGGAACACAGACACACACTGACACCCAGTAACAAAGCCATACACTGATACCAAGTCACAAAGACATACACTGATACCCAGTAACACAGACACACACTGACACCCAGTATCAAAGGCATGCACTGATACCAAGTCACAAAGACATACACTGATACCCAGTAACACAGACACACACTGACACCCAGTAACAAAGACATACACTGATACCAAGTCACAAAGACATAAGCTGATACCCAGTAACACAGAAACACACTGACACCAAGTAACAAAGACATACAATTACACCAAGTAACATAGACACACACTTACACCAAGTCACAAAGACACACACTGATACCCAGGAACACAGACATACACTGACACCCTGTAACAAAGACATACACTGATACCAAGTCACAAAGACATACACTGATACCCAGTAACACAGACACACACTGACACCCAGTAACAAAGGCATAAACTGATACCAAGTCACAAAGACATACACTGATACCCAGTAACACAGACACACACTGACACCCAGTAACAAAGACAAACACTGATACCAAGTCACAAAGACATAAGCTGATACCCAGTAACACAGACATATACTTACACCAAGTAACAAAGACACATAATTACACCAAGTAACAAATACATACACTTACACCAAGTATTTTGACACACACTGACACCAAGTAACAAAGACAAACACTGACAACCAGGAACACAGACACACACTGACACCAAGTAACAAAGACACACACTGCCACCAAGTAACAAAGACATACACTGATACCCAGTAACACAGACACACACTTACACCAAATAACAAAGACATGCACTGACACCAGGTCACAAAGACACACACTGACACCCAGTAACAAAGACATACACTGACACCAAGTCACAAAGACATACACTGATACCCAGTAACAAAGACATACACTTACACCAATTAACAAAGACACATACTTACACCAAGTAACACAGACATACACTGATACCCAG
This sequence comes from Heterodontus francisci, assembly GCF_036365525.1. Classification (NCBI taxonomy): domain Eukaryota; kingdom Metazoa; phylum Chordata; class Chondrichthyes; order Heterodontiformes; family Heterodontidae; genus Heterodontus; species Heterodontus francisci. Next base: position 904,684 of record NW_027140405.1, on the reverse strand, counting down.
TAACACAGACACACACTGACACCCAGTAACAAAGACAAACACTGATACCAAGTCACAAAGACATAAGCTGATACCCAGTAACACAGACATATACTTACACCAAGTAACAAAGACACATAATTACACCAAGTAACAAATACATACACTTACACCAAGTATTTTGACACACACTGACACCAAGTAACAAAGACAAACACTGACAACCAGGAACACAGACACACACTGACACCAAGTAACAAAGACACACACTGCCACCAAGTAACAAAGACATACACTGATACCCAGTAACACAGACACACACTTACACCAAATAACAAAGACATGCACTGACACCAGGTCACAAAGACACACACTGACACCCAGTAACAAAGACATACACTGACACCAAGTCACAAAGACATACACTGATACCCAGTAACAAAGACATACACTTACACCAATTAACAAAGACACATACTTACACCAAGTAACACAGACATACACTGACACCAAGTAACAAAGACAGACAATTACACCAAGTAACAAAGACATACACTTACACCAAGTATTTTGACATGCACTTGCACCAAGTAACAAAGACATACACTGACACCCAGTAACAAAGACATACAATGACACCAAGTCACAAAGACATACACTGACACCAAGTAACAAAGACATACACTTACACCCAGTAACAAAGACATACATTGATACCCAGTAACACAGACACACACTGACACCCAGTTGGAAACACACAAAGACCCCCAGTAACACAGACACACACTGACCCCCAGTAACACAGACACACACTTGCACCAAGTAACAAAGACATACACTGACACCAAGTAACAAAGACATACACTGATACCCACTAACACAGACGCACACTTACACCAAGTAACAAAGACATACACTGACACCAAGTAACAAAGACATACACTGACACCCAGTAACACAGACTCTCACTTACACCAAGTAACAAAGACATACACTTACACCAAGTAACACAGACATACACTGACACCAAGTATTTTGACATACACTTACACCAAGTAACAAAGACGTACACTGACACCAAGTAACAATGACATACACTGATACCCAGTAACACAGACACACACTTACACCAAGTAACAAAGACGTACACTGGCACCAAGTCACAAAGACACACACTGACACCCAGTAACAAAGATATACACTGACACCAAGTATCAAAGACATACACTGATACCCAGTAACACAGACACACACTTACACCAAGTAACAAAGACATACACTGACACCCAGTAACAAAGACATACACTGATACCAAGTCACAAAGACATACACTGATACCCAGTAACACAGACACACACTGACACCCAGTAACAAAGGCATACACTGATACCAAGTCACAAAGACATACACTGATACCCAGTAACACAGACACACACTGACACCCAGTAACAAAGACAGACACTGATACCAAGTCACAAAGACATAATCTGATACCCAGTAACACAGACACACACTGACACCAAGTAACAAAGACATACACTGACACCAAGTAACAAAGACATACAATTACACCAAGTAACAAAGACATACACTTACACCAAGTAAAAGAGACAGACACTAACACCAATTAACAATGACCTACACTTACACAAAGAATTTTGACATACACTGACACCAAGTAACAAAGACATACACTTATACCAAGTAACACAGACACACACTTACACCAAGTAACAAAGACAAACACTGATACCAAGTCACAAAGACATAAGCTGATACCCAGTAACACAGACATATACTTACACCAAGTAACAAAGACACATAATTACACCAAGTAACAAATACATACACTTACACCAAGTATTTTGACACACACTGACACCAAGTAACAAAGACAAACACTGACAACCAGGAACACAGACACACACTGACACCAAGTAACAAAGACACACACTGCCACCAAGTAACAAAGACATACACTGATACCCAGTAACACAGACACACACTTACACCAAATAACAAAGACATGCACTGACACCAGGTCACAAAGACACACACTGACACCCAGTAACAAAGACATACACTGACACCAAGTCACAAAGACATACACTGATACCCAGTAACAAAGACATACACTTACACCAATTAACAAAGACACATACTTACACCAAGTAACACAGACATACACTGACACCAAGTAACACAGACACACACTTACACCAAGTAACAAAGACAAACACTGATACCAAGTCACAAAGACATAAGCTGATACCCAGTAACACAGACATATACTTACACCAAGTAACAAAGACACATAATTACACCAAGTAACAATTACATACACTTACACCAAGTATTTTGACACACACTGACACCAAGTAACAAAGACAAACACTGACAACCAGGAACACAGACACACACTGACACCAAGTAACAAAGACACACACTGCCACCAAGTAACAAAGACATACACTGATATCCAGTAACACAGACACACACTTACACCAAATAACAAAGACATGCACTGACACCAGGTCACAAAGACACACACTGACACCCAGTAACAAAGACATACACTGACACCAAGTCACAAAGACATACACTGATACCCAGTAACAAAGACATACACTTACACCAATTAACAAAGACACATACTTACACCAAGTAACACAGACATACACTGACACCAAGTAACAAAGACAGACAATTACACCAAGTAACAAAGACATACACTTACACCAAGTATTTTGACATGCACTTGCACCAAGTAACAAAGACATACACTGACACCCAGTAACAAAGACATACAATGACACCAAGTCACAAAGACATACACTGACACCAAGTAACAAAGACATACACTTACACCCAGTAACAAAGACATACATTGATACCCAGTAACACAGACACACACTGACACCCAGTTGGAAACACACAAAGACCCCCAGTAACACAGACACACACTGACCCCCAGTAACACAGACACACACTTGCACCAAGTAACAAAGACATACACTGACACCAAGTAACAAAGACATACACTGACACCCAGTAACACAGACGCTCACTTACACCAAGTAACAAAGACATACACTTACACCAAGTAACACAGACATACACTGACACCAAGTATTTTGACATACACTTACACCAAGTAACAAAGACGTACACTGACACCAAGTAACAATGACATACACTGATACCCAGTAACACAGACACACACTTACACCAAGTAACAAAGACGTACACTGGCACCAAGTCACAAAGACACACACTGACACCCAGTAAAAAAGACATACACTGACACCAAGTATCAAAGACATACACTGATACCCAGTAACACAGACACACACTTACACCAAGTAACAAAGACATGCACTGACACCCAGTAACAAAGACATACACTGATACCAAGTCACAAAGACATACACTGATACCCAGTAACACAGACACACACTGACACCCAGTAACAAAGGCATACACTGATACCAAGTCACAAAGACATACACTGATACCCAGTAACACAGACACACACTGACACCCAGTAACAAAGACAGACACTGATACCAAGTCACAAAGACATAAGCTGATACCCAGTAACACAGACACACACTGACACCAAGTAACAAAGACATACACTGACACCAAGTAACAAAGACATACAATTACACCAAGTAACAAAGACATACACTTACACCAAGTAAAAGAGACAGACACTAACACCAATTAACAATGACCTACACTTACACAAAGAATTTTGACATACACTGACACCAAGTAACAAAGACATACACTGATACCAAGTAACACAGACACACACTTACACCAAGTAACAAAGACATACACTGACACCAAGTCACAAAGACAGACACTGACACCCAGTAACAAAGACATTCACTGACACCAAGTCACAAAGACATGCACTGATACCCAGTAACAAAGACATACACTGATACCCAGTAGCACAGACACACACTTACACCAAGTAACAAAGACACACACTGATACCCAGTAAGACAGACACACACTTACACCAAGTAACAAAGACATACACTGACACCCAGTAACAAAGACATGCACTGACACCCAGGAACACAGACACACACGGACACCAAGTAACAAAGACATACACTGACACGCAGGAAAATAGATACACACTGGGCGGCACAGTGGCGCAGTGGTTAGTACTGCAGCCTCACAGCTCCAGGGACCCGGGTTCGATTCTGGGTACTGCCTGTGCGGAGTTTGCAAGTTCTCCCTGTGTCTGCGTGGGTTTCCTCCGTGAGCTCCGGTTTCCTCCCACATGCCAAAGACTTGCAGCTTGGTAGGTTAATTGGCCATTATAAATTGCCCCTAGTATAGGTAGGTGGTCGGGAAATATATAGGGACCGGTGGGGATGTTATTGGAATATGGGATTCGTGTAGGATTAGTATAAATTGTTGGTTGAGGGTCGGCACAGACTCGGTGGGCCGAAGGCCCTGTTTCAGTGCTGGATCTCCAAACTAAACTAAATACTGACACCTAGTGTCACTGATACACAGTAACACCCAGTAACAAGCTCTGAAACACATTAACACAGACATGCACTGATACCCAGTAACACAGACACACACTGACACCCAGTAACAAAGACATACACTGATACCAAGTCACAAAGTCATAAGCTGATACCCAGTAACACAGACACACACTGACACCAAGTAACAAAGACATACAATTACACCAAGTAACATAGACACACACTTACACCAAGTCACAAAGACACACACTGATACCCAGAAACACAGACACACACTGACACCCAGTAACAAAGACATACACTGATACCAAGTCACAAAGACATACACTGATACCCAGTAACACAGACACACACTGACACCCAGTAACAAAGGCATACACTGATACCAAGTCACAAAGACATACACTGATACCCAGTAACACAGACAGACACTGACACCCAGTAACAAAGACAAACACTGATACCAAGTCACAAAGACATAAGCTGATACCCAGTAACACAGACATACACTTACACCAAGTAACAAAGACACATAATTACACCAAGTAACAAAGACATACACTGACAACCAGGAACACAGACACACACTGACACCAAGTAACAAAGACACACACTGCCACCAAGTAACAAAGACATACACTGATACCCAGTAACACAGACACACACTTACACCAAATAACAAAGACATGCACTGACACCAAGTCACAAAGACACACACTGACACCCAGTAACAAAGACATACACTGACACCAAGTCACAAAGACATACACTGATACCCAGTAACAAAGACATACACTTACACCAAGTAACAAAGACACATACTTACACCAAGTAACACAGACATAAACTCACACCAAGTAACAAAGACAGACAATTACACCAAGTAACAAATACATACACTTACACCAAGTATTTTGACATGCACTTGCACCAAGTAACAAAGACATACACTGACACCCAGTGACAAAGACATACAATGACACCAAGTCACAAACACATACACTGACACCAAGTAACAAAGACACACACTTACACCCAGTAACAAAGACATACATTGATACCCAGTAACACAGACACACACTGACACCCAGTTGGAAACACACAAAGACCCCCAGTAACACAGACACACACTGACCCCCAGTAACACAGACACACACTTACACCAAGTAACAAAGACATACACTGACACCAAGTAACAAAGACATACACTGAGACCCACTAACACAGACGCACACGTACACCAAGTAACAAAGACATACACTGACACCAAGTAACAAAGACATACACTAACACCCAGTAACACAGACGCACACTTACACCAAGTAACAAAGACATACACTTACACCAAGTAACACAGACATACACTGACACCAAGTATTTTGACATACACGTACACCAAGTAACAAAGACGTACACTGACACCAAGTAACAATGACATACACTGATACCCAGTAACACAGACACACACTTACACCAAGTAACAAAGACGTACACTGGCACCAAGTCACAAAGACACACACTGACACCCAGTAAAAAAGACATACACTGACACCAAGTATCAAAGACATACACTGATACCCAGTAACACAGACACACACTTACACCAAGTAACAAAGACATACACTGACACCAAGTCACAAAGACACACACTGACACCAAGTAACAAAGACATACACTGACACCAAGACACAAAGAGATACACTGATACCCAGTAACAATGTCATACACTGATACCAGGTAACACAGACGCACACTTACACCAAAGAACAAAGACATACACTTACACCAAGTAACACAGACATACACTTACACCAAGTAACACAGACATACACTTACACCAAGCAACAAAGACATACACTGACACCCAGTAACAAAGACATCCACTGACAACAAGTCACACACGCATACACTGACACCAAGTAACAGAGACATACACTTACACCAAGTAACAAAGACATAAACTGACACCAAGTCACAAAGGCACACACTGACACCCAGTAACAAAGACATACACTGACACCAAGTCACAAAGACATACACTGATACCCAGGAACACAAACGCACACTGACACCCAGTAACAAAGACATACACTGATACCAAGTCACAAAGACATACACTGATACCCAGTAACACAGACACACACTGACACCCAGTAACAAAGACATACACTGGTACCAAGTCACAAAGACATAAGCTGATACCCAGTAACACAGAAACACACTGACACCAAGTAACAAAGACATACACTGACACCAAGTAACAAAGACATACAATTACACCAAGTAACAAAGACACACACTTACACCAAGTCACAAAGACATACACTGATACCCAGGAACACAGACACACACTGACACCCAGTAAGAAAGACATACACTGATACCAAGTCACAAAGACATACACTGATACCCAGTAACACAGACACACACTGACACCCAGTAACAGAGGCATACACTGATACCAAGTCACAAAGACAGACACTGATACGCAGTAACACAGACACACACTGACACCAAGTAACAAAGACATACACTGACACCAAGTAACAAAGACATACAATTACACCAAGTAACAAAGACATACACTTACACCAAGTAAAAGAGACAGGCACTAACACCAAGTAACAAAGACCTACACTTACACAAAGAATTTTGACATACACTGACACCTAGTATCAAAGACATACACTGATACCCAGTAACACAGACACACACTTACACCAAGAAACAAAGACATACACTGACACCAAGTCACAAAGACACACTCGGACACCCAGTAACAAAGACATACACTGACACCAAGCAACAAAGACATACACTGATACCAAGTAAGACAGACAAAGACTTACACCAAGTAACAAAGACATACACTGACACCAAGTCACAAAGACAGACACTGACACCCAGTAACAAAGACATACACTGACACCAAGTCACAAAGACATGCACTGATACCCAGTTACAAAGACATACACTGATACCCAGTAGCACAGACACACACTTACACCAAGTAACAAAGACACACACTGATACCCAGTAAGACAGACACACACTTACACCAAGTAACAAAGACATACACTGACACCCAGTAACAAAGACATGCACTGACACCCAGTAACACAGACACACACGGACACCAAGTAACAAAGACATACACTGACACGCAGTAAAACAGATACACACTGGGTGGCACAGTGGCGCAGTGGTTAGTACTGCAGCCTCACAGCTCCAGGGACCCGGGTTCGATTCTGGTTACTGCCTGTGCGGAGTTTGCAAGTTCTCCCTGTGTCTGCGTGGGTTTCCTCCGTGAGCTCCGGTTTCCTCCCACATGCCAAAGACTTGCAGCTTGGTAGGTTAATTGGCCATTATAAATTGCCCCTAGTATAGGTAGGTGATCGGGAAATATATAGGGACCGGTGGGAATGTTATTGGAATATGGGATTCGTGTAGGATTAGTATAAATTGTTGGTTGAGGGTCGGCACAGACTCGGTGGGCCGAAGGCCCTGTTTCAGGGCTGGATCTCCAAACTAAACTAAATACTGACACCGAGTGTCACTGATACACAGTAACACCCAGTAACACGCTCTGAAACACATTAACACAGACATGCACTGATACCCAGTAACACAGACACACACTGACACCCAGTAACAAAGACATACACTGATACCAAGTCACAAAGACATAAGCTGATACCCAGTAACACAGAAACACACTGACACCAAGTAACAAAGACATACACTGACACCAAGTAACAAAGACATACAATTACACCATGTAACATAGACACACACTGACACCAAGTCACAAAGACACACACTGATACCCAGTAACACAGACACACACTGACACCCAGTAACAAAGACAAACACTGATACCAAGTCACAAAGACATATGCTGATACCCAGAAACGCAGACATACACTTACACCAAGTAGCAAAGACATACACTGACACCCAGTAACAAAGACATGCAATGACACCCAGAAACACAGACACACACGGACACCAAGTAACAAAGACATACACTGACACCAAGTCACAAAGACATACACTGATCACCAGTAACAAAGACATACACTGATACCCAGCAACACAGACGCACACTTACACCAAGTAACAAAGACATACACTTGCACCAAGTAACTCAGACATACACTTACACCAAGTAACACAGACACACACTGACACCCAGTAACAAAGACATACACTGATACCAAGTCACAAAGACATACACTGATACCCAGTAACACAGACACACACTGACACCCAGTAACAAAGGCATACACTGATACCAAGTCACAAAGACATACACTTACACCAAGTAACAAAGACACACACTTACACCAAGTAACACAGACATACACTGACACCAAGTAACAAAGACAGACAGTTACACCAAGTAACAAAGACATACACCTGCACCAAGTATTTTGACATGCACTGACACCAAGTAACAAAGACATACACTGATACCCAGTAACACAGACGCACACATACACCAAGTAACAAAGACATACGCTGACACCAAGTAACAAAGACATACACTGATACCCAGTAACACAGACGCACACTTGCACCAAGTAACAAAGACATACACTTACACCAAGTAACACAGACATACACTTACACCAAATATTTTGACATACACTTACACCAAGTAACAAAGACATACACTGACACCCTGTAACACAGACACACACTTCCACCAAGTAACAAAGACACACACTGATACCCAGTAACACATACACACACTTACACCAAGTAACAAAGACATACACTGATACCCAGTAACACAGACGCACACATACACCAAGTAACAAAGACATACGCTTACACCATGCAACAAAGACATACACTGATACCCAGTAACACAGACGGACACTTACACCAAGTAACAAAGACATACACATACACCAAGTAACACAGACATACACGTACACCAAGTATTTTGACATACACTTACACCAAGTAACAAAGACATACACTGACACCATGTAACACAGACACACACTTACACCAAGTAACAAAGACACACACTGATACCCAGTAACACAGACACACACGGACACCAAGTAACAAAGACATATACTGACACCAAGTAACAAAGACATACACTGATACCCATTAACACAGACATACACTGACACCAAGTAACAAAGACACATACTTACACCAAGTAACACAGACATACACTGACACCAAGTAACAAAGACATACACTTACACCAAGAAACAAAGACAGACAATTACACCAAGTAACAAAGACATACACTTACAACAAGTATTTTGACATACACTTGCACCAAGTAACAAAGACATACACTGACACCCGGTAACTAAGACATTCAATGACACCAAGTCACAAACACATACACATACACCAAGTAACAAAGACATACATTGATACCCAGTAACACAGACACACACTGACACCCAGTTAGAAACACACAATAACCCCCAGTAACACAGACACACACTGACCCCCAGTAACACAGACACACACTTACACCAAGTAACAAAGACACTCACGTACTCCAAGTAACAAAGACATCCACTTACACCAAGTATTTTGACATACACTGCCACCAAGTAACAAAGACATACACTGACACAGTAACACAGACACACACTTACATCAAGTAACAAAGACATACACTGACACCAAGTCACAAAGACACACACTTACACCCAGTAACAAAGACATACACTGACAACAAGTAACAAAGACACTCACTTACTCCAAGTAACAAAGACATACACTTACACCAAGTATTTTGACATACACTGCCACCAAGTAACAAAGACATACACTGATACACAGTAACACAGACACACACTTACATCAAGTAACAAAGACATACACTGACACCTAGTCACAAAGACAGACACAGACACCCGGTAATAAGACATACAATGACACCAAGTAACAAAGACATACACTTACACCAAGTAACAAAGACTTACATTGATACCCAGTAACACAGGCACACACTGACACCCAGTTAGAAACACACAATGACCCCCAGTAACACAGACACACACTGACCCCCAGTAACACAGACACACACGTACACCAAGTAACAAAGACATACACTGACACCAAGTAACAAAGACATAAACTGATACCCAGTAACACAGACGCACACTTACACCAAGTAACAAAGACATACAATGACACCAAGTATCAAAGACATGCACTGATACCCATTAACACAGACGCACACTTACACCAAGTAACAAAGACATACACTGACACACAGTAACAAAGAAATCCACTGACACCAAGTAACAAAGACATACACTGCCACCCAGGAACACATACACACACTGACACCAAGTAACAAAGACACTCACTTAATCCAAGTAACAAAGACATCCACTTACACCAAGTATTTTGACATACACTGCCACCAAGTAGCAAAGACATACACTGATACCCAGTAACACAGACACAAACTTACACCAAGTAACAAAGACATGCACTGACCCCAAGTCACAAAGACACACACTGACACCCAGTAACAAAGACATACACAGACACCAAGTCACAAAGACATACACTGATACCCAGTAACAAAGACATACAATGATACCCAGTAACACAGACGCAAACTTACACCAAGTAACAAAGACATACACTTTCACCAAGTAACACAGACATACACTTACACCAAGTATTTTGACGTACACTTACACCAACTAGCAAAGACACACACTGACACCCAGTAACAAAGACATCCACAGACAACAGGTCACAAACACAAGCACTGACACCAAGTAACAAAGACATACACTTACACCAAGTAACAAAGACATACACTGACAAGAAGTAACAAAGACACACACTTACACCAAGTAACATAGACATACACTGACACCAAGTAACAAAGACAGACAATTACACCAAGTAACAAAGACATACAATTACACCATTTATTTTGACATACACTGACTCCAAGTAACAAATACATACACTGATACCCAGTAACACAGACACACACTTACACCAAGTAACAAAGACATACACTGACACCCAGTAACAAAGAGATACACTGACACCAGGTAACAAAGACATTCACTGATACCCAGTAACACAGACACACACTTACACCAAGTAATAAAGCCATACACTGACACCAAGTCACAAAGACACACATTGACACCCAGTAACAATGACATACAATGACACCAAGTCACAAAGACATACACCGATACCCAGTAACAAAGACATACACTGATACCCAGTAACACAGATACACACTTACACCAAGTAACAAAGACACACACTGATACCCAGTAACACAGACACACACTTACACCAAGTAACAAAGACATACACTGACACCCAGTGACAAAGACATACACTGACACCCAGTAACACAGACACACACGGACACCAAGTAACAAAGACACACACTTACACCAAGTAACACGGACACACTGACACCCAGTAACACAAACAAACACACTGACACCCAGTAACACAGACACACACTGACACCAAGTAACAAAGACATACACTGACACCCAGTAACACAGGCAAACACACTGGGCGTCACAGTGGCGCAGTGGTTAGCACTGCAGCCTCACAGCTCCAGGGACCAGGGTTCGATTCTGGGTACTGCCTGTGCGGAGTTTGCAAGTTCTCCCTGTGTCTGCGTGGATTTCCTCCGTGTGCTCCGGTTTCCTCCCACATGCCAAAGACTTGCAGGTTGATTGGTTAATTGGCCATTATAAATTGCCCCTAGTATAGGTAGGTGGTAGGGAAATATACAGGGACCGGTGGGGATGTTACTGGAATACGGGATTCGTGTAGAATTAGTATAAATGGTTGGTTGATGGTCGGCACAGACTCGGTGGGCCGGAGGGCCTGTTTCAGTGCTGTATCTCCAAACTAAACTAAATACTGACACCTAGTGTCACAGACACACACTGACACCCAGAAACACACTGACACCCAGTAACACAGACACACACTGTCACCAAGCATTTTGACATACACTTACACCAAGTAACAAAGACATACACTGACACCATGTAACACAGACACACACTTACACCAAGTAACAAAGACACACACTGATACCCAGTAACACAGACACACACTTACACCAAGTAACAAAGACATACACTGACACCCAGTAACAAAGACATACACTGACACCCAGTAACACAGACACACACGGACACCAAGTAACAAAAACACACACTTACACCAAGTAACACAAACACACACTGACACCCAGTAACAAAGACATACACTGACACCCAGTAACACAGACACACACGGACACCAAATAACAAAGACATATACTGACACCAAGTAACAAAGACATACACTGATACCCATTAACACAGACATACACTTACACCAAGTAACAAAGACACATACTTACACCAAGTAACACAGACATACACTGACACCAAGTAACAAAGACATACACTGACACCATGTAACACAGACACACACTTACACCAAGTAACAAAGACACACACTGATACCCAGTAACACAGACACACACTTACACCAAGTAACAAAGACACACACTGATACCCAGTAACACAGACACACACTTACACCAAGTAACAAAGACATACACTGACACCCAGTATTTTGACATACACTTACACCAAGTAACAAAGACATACACTGACACCATGTAGCACAGACACACACTTACACCAAGTAACAAAGACACACACTGATACCCAGTAACACAGACACACACTCACACCAAGTAACAAAGACATACACTGACACCCAGTAACAAAGACATACACTGACACCCAGTAACACAGACACACACGGACACCAAATAACAAAGACATATACTGACACCAAGTAACAAAGACATACACTGATACCCATTAACACAGACATACACTTACACCAAGTAACAAAGACACATACTTACACCAAGTAACACAGACATACACTGACACCAAGTAACAAAGACATACACTTACACCAAGAAACAAAGACAGACAATTACACCAAGTAACAAAGACATACACTTACAACAAGTATTTTGACATACACTTGCACCAAGTAACAAAGACATACACTGACACCCGGTTACTAAGACATTCAATGACACCAAGTCACAAACACATACACATACACCAAGTAACAAAGACATACATTGATACCCAGTAACACAGACACAGACTGACACCCAGTTAGAAACACACAATGACCCCCAGTAACACAGACACACACTGACCACCAGTAACACAGACACACACTTACACCAAGTAACAAAGACACTCACGGACACCAAGTCACAAAGACACACACTTACACCCAGTAACAAAGACATACACTGACACCAAGTAACAAAGACACTCACTTACTCCAAGTAACAAAGACATACACTTACACCAAGTATTTTGACATACACTGCCACCAAGTAACAAAGACATACACTGATACACAGTAACACAGACACACACTTACATCAAGTAACAAAGACATACACTGACACCAAGTCACAAAGACAGACACAGACACCCGGTAACTAAGACATACAATGACACCAAGTAACAAAGACATACACTTACACCAAGTAACAAAGAAATACATTGATACCCAGTAACACAGACACACACTGACACCCAGTTAGAAACACACAATGACCCCCAGTAACACAGACACATACTGACCCCCAGTAACACAGACACACACGGACACCAAGTAACAAAGACATACACTGACACCAAGTAACAAAGACATAAACTGATACCAGTAACACAGACGCACACTTACACCAAGTAACAAAGACATACAATGACACCAAGTATCAAAGACATGCACTGATACCCATTAACACAGACGCACACTTACACCAAGTAACAAAGACATACACTGACACCCAGTAACAAAGAAATCCACTGACTCCAAGTAACAAAGACATACACTGCCACCCAGGAACACATACACACACTGACACCAAGTAACAAAGACACTCACTTACTCCAAGTAACAAAGACATACACTTACACCAAGTATTTTGACATACATTGCCACCAAGTAACAAAGACATACACTGATACCCAGTAACACAGACACAAACTTACACCAAGTAACAAAGACATGCACTGACCCCAAGTCACAAAGACACACACTGACACCCAGTAACAAAGACATACACAGACACCGAGTCACAAAGACATACACTGATACCCAGCAACAAAGACATACAATGATACCCAGTAACACAGACGCAAACTTACACCAAGTAACAAAGACATACACTTACACCAAGTAACACAGACATACACTTACACCAAGTATTTTGACATACACTTACACCAACTAGCAAAGACACACACTGACACCCAGTAACAAAGACATCCACTGACAACAAGTCACAAACACATGCACTGACACCAAGTAACAAAGACATACACTTACACCAAGTAACAAAGACATACACTGACAAGAAGTAACAAAGACACACACTTACACCAAGTAACATAGACAGACACTGACACCAAGTAACAAAGACAGACAATTACACCAAGTAACAAAGACATACAATTACACCATTTATTTTGACATACACTGACTCCAAGTAACAAATACATACACTGATACCCAGTAACACAGACACACACTTACACCAAGTAACAAAGACATACACTGACACCCAGTAACAAAGAGATACACTGACACCAGGTAACAGAGACATACACTGATACCCAGTAACACAGACACACACTTACACCAAGTAACAAAGACATACACTGACACCCAGTAACAAAGACATACACTGACACCAAGTCACAAACACATACACTGACACCCAGTCACAAAGACATACACTGATACCCAGCAACACAGACACACACTTACTCCAAGTAACACAGACATACACTGTTACCCAGTAACACAGACACACACTTACACCAAGTAACACAGACATACACTTACAACAAGTAACAAAGACATACACTGACACCCAGTAACACAGACTCACACGGACACCAAGTAACAAAGTCACACACTGACACCAAGTAACAGAGACATACACTGACACCCAGTAACACAGACACACTCTGGGAGGCACAGTGGCGCAGTGGTTTGCACTGCAGCCTCAAAGTTCCAGGGAACCTGGTTCGATTCTGGGTACTGCCTGTGCGGAGTTTGCAAGTTCTCCCTGTGTCTGCGTGGGTTTCCTCCGTGAGCTCCGGTTTCCTCCCACATGCCAAAGACTTGCAGCTTGGTAGGTTAATTGGCCATTATAAATTGCCCCTAGTATAGGTAGGTGATCGGGAAATATATAGGGACCGGTGGGAATGTTATTGGAATATGGGATTCGTGTAGGATTAGTATAAATTGTTGGTTGAGGGTCGGCACAGACTCGGTGGGCCGAAGGCCCTGTTTCAGTGCTGGATCTCCAAACTAAACTAAATACTGACACCGAGTGTCACTGATACACAGTAACACCCAGTAACACGCTCTGAAACACATTAACACAGACATGCACTGATACCCAGTAACACAGACACACACTGACACCCAGTAACAAAGACATACACTGATACCAAGTCACAAAGACATAAGCTGATACCCAGTAACACAGAAACACACTGACACCAAGTAACAAAGACATACACTGACACCAAGTAAGAAAGACATACAATTACACCATGTAACATAGACACACACTGACACCAAGTCACAAAGACACACACTGATACCCAGTAACACAGACACACACTGACACCCAGTAACAAAGACATACACTGATACCAAGTCACAAAGACATGCACTGATACCCAGTAACACAGACACACACTGACACCCAGTAACAAAGGCATGCACTGATACCAAGTCACAAAGACATACACTGATACCCAGTAACACAGACACACACTGACACCCAGTAACAAAGACAAACACTGATACCAAGTCACAAAGACATATGCTGATACCCAGAAACGCAGACATACACTTACACCAAGTAACAAAGACATACACTGACACCCAGTAACAAAGACATGCAATGACACCCAGAAACACAGACACACACGGACACCAAGTAACAAAGACATACACTGACACCAAGTCACAAAGACATACACTGATCACCAGTAACAAAGACATACACTGATACCCAGCAACACAGACGCACACTTACACCAAGTAACAAAGACATACACTTGCACCAAGTAACTCAGACATACACTTACACCAAGTAACACAGACACACACTGACACCCAGTAACAAAGACATACACTGATACCAAGTCACAAAGACATACACTGATACCCAGTAACACAGACACACACTGACACCCAGTAACAAAGGCATACACTGATACCAAGTCACAAAGACATACACTTACACCAAGTAACAAAGACACACACTTACACCAAGTAACACAGACATACACTGACACCAAGTAACAAAGACAGACAGTTACACCAAGTAACAAAGACATACACCTGCACCAAGTATTTTGACATGCACTGACACCAAGTAACAAAGACATACACTGATACCCAGTAACACAGACGCACACATACACCAAGTAACAAAGACATACGCTGACACCAAGTAACAAAGACATACACTGATACCCAGTAACACAGACGCACACTTGCACCAAGTAACAAAGACATACACTTACACCAAGTAACACAGACATACACTTACACCAAATATTTTGACATACACTTACACCAAGTAACAAAGACATACACTGACACCCTGTAACACAGACACACACTTCCACCAAGTAACAAAGACACACACTGATACCCAGTAACACATACACACACTTACACCAAGTAACAAAGACATACACGGATACCCAGTAACACAGACGCACACATACACCAAGTAACAAAGACATACGCTTACACCATGCAACAAAGACATACACTGATACCCAGTAACACAGACGGACACTTACACCAAGTAACAAAGACATACACATACACCAAGTAACACAGACATACACGTACACCAAGTATTTTGACATACACTTACACCAAGTAACAAAGACATACACTGACACCATGTAACACAGACACACACTTACACCAAGTAACAAAGACACACACTGATACCCAGTAACACAGACACACACGGACACCAAGTAACAAAGACATATACTGACACCAAGTAACAAAGACATACACTGATACCCATTAACACAGACATACACTGACACCAAGTAACAAAGACACATACTTACACCAAGTAACACAGACATACACTGACACCAAGTAACAAAGACATACACTTACACCAAGAAACAAAGACAGACAATTACACCAAGTAACAAAGACATACACTTACAACAAGTATTTTGACATACACTTGCACCAAGTAACAAAGACATACACTGACACCCGGTAACTAAGACATTCAATGACACCAAGTCACAAACACATACACATACACCAAGTAACAAAGACATACATTGATACCCAGTAACACAGACACACACTGACACCCAGTTAGAAACACACAATAACCCCCAGTAACACAGACACACACTGACCCCCCGTAACACAGACACACACTTACACCAAGTAACAAAGACACTCACGTACTCCAAGTAACAAAGACATCCACTTACACCAAGTATTTTGACATACACTGCCACCAAGTAACAAAGACATACACTGACACAGTAACACAGACACACACTTACATCAAGTAACAAAGACATACACTGACACCAAGTCACAAAGACACACACTTACACCCAGTAACAAAGACATACACTGACAACAAGTAACAAAGACACTCACTTACTCCAAGTAACAAAGACATACACTTACACCAAGTATTTTGACATACACTGCCACCAAGTAACAAAGACATACACTGATACACAGTAACACAGACACACACTTACATCAAGTAACAAAGACATACACTGACACCTAGTCACAAAGACAGACACAGACACCCGGTAATAAGACATACAATGACACCAAGTAACAAAGACATACACTTACACCAAGTAACAAAGACTTACATTGATACCCAGTAACACAGGCACACACTGACACCCAGTTAGAAACACACAATGACCCCCAGTAACACAGACACACACTGACCCCCAGTAACACAGACACACACGTACACCAAGTAACAAAGACATACACTGACACAAAGTAACAAAGACATAAACTGATACCCAGTAACACAGACGCACACTTACACCAAGTAACAAAGACATACAATGACACCAAGTATCAAAGACATGCACTGATACCCATTAACACAGACGCACACTTACACCAAGTAACAAAGACATACACTGACACACAGTAACAAAGAAATCCACTGACACCAAGTAACAAAGACATACACTGCCACCCAGGAACACATACACACACTGACACCAAGTAACAAAGACACTCACTTAATCCAAGTAACAAAGACATCCACTTACACCAAGTATTTTGACATACACTGCCACCAAGTAGCAAAGACATACACTGATACCCAGTAACACAGACACAAACTTACACCAAGTAACAAAGACATGCACTGACCCCAAGTCACAAAGACACACACTGACACCCAGTAACAAAGACATACACAGACACCAAGTCACAAAGACATACACTGATGCCCAGTAACAAAGACATACAATGATACCCAGTAACACAGACGCAAACTTACACCAAGTAACAAAGACATACACTTTCACCAAGTAACACAGACATACACTTACACCAAGTATTTTGACGTACACTTACACCAACTAGCAAAGACACACACTGACACCCAGTAACAAAGACATCCACAGACAACAGGTCACAAACACAAGCACTGACACCAAGTAACAAAGACATACACTTACACCAAGTAACAAAGACATACACTGACAAGAAGTAACAAAGACACACACTTACACCAAGTAACATAGACATACACTGACACCAAGTAACAAAGACAGACAATTACACCAAGTAACAAAGACATACAATTACACCATTTATTTTGACATACACTGACTCCAAGTAACAAATACATACACTGATACCCAGTAACACAGACACACACTTACACCAAGTAACAAAGACATACACTGACACCCAGTAACAAAGAGATACACTGACACCAGGTAACAAAGACATTCACTGATACCCAGTAACACAGACACACACTTACACCAAGTAATAAAGCCATACACTGACACCAAGTCACAAAGACACACATTGACACCCAGTAACAATGACATACAATGACACCAAGTCACAAAGACATACACTGATACCCAGTAACAAAGACATACACTGATACCCAGTAACACAGATACACACTTACACCAAGTAACAAAGACACACACTGATACCCAGTAACACAGACACACACTTACACCAAGTAACAAAGACATACACTGACACCCAGTGACAAAGACATACACTGACACCCAGTAACACAGACACACACGGACACCAAGTAACAAAGACACACACTTACACCAAGTAACACGGACACACTGACACCCAGTAACACAAACAAACACACTGACACCCAGTAACACAGACACACACTGACACCAAGTAACAAAGACATACACTGACACCCAGTAACACAGGCAAACACACTGGGCGTCACAGTGGCGCAGTGGTTAGCACTGCAGCCTCACAGCTCCAGGGACCAGGGTTCGATTCTGGGTACTGCCTGTGCGGAGTTTGCAAGTTCTCCCTGTGTCTGCGTGGATTTCCTCCGTGTGCTCCGGTTTCCTCCCACATGCCAAAGACTTGCAGGTTGATTGGTTAATTGGCCATTATAAATTGCCCCTAGTATAGGTAGGTGGTAGGGAAATATACAGGGACCGGTGGGGATGTTACTGAAATACGGGATTCGTGTAGAATTAGTATAAATGGTTGGTTGATGGTCGGCACAGACTCGGTGGGCCGGAGGGCCTGTTTCAGTGCTGTATCTCCAAACTAAACTAAATACTGACACCTAGTGTCACAGACACACACTGACACCCAGAAACACACTGACACCCAGTAACACAGACACACACTGACACCAAGTATTTTGACATACACTTACACCAAGTAACAAAGACATACACTGACACCATGTAACACAGACACACACTTACACCAAGTAACAAAGACACACACTGATACCCAGTAACACAGACACACACTTACACCAAGTAACAAAGACATACACTGACACCCAGTAACAAAGACATACACTGACACCCAGTAACACAGACACACACGGACACCAAGTAACAAAAACACACACTTACACCAAGTAACACAAACACACACTGACACCCAGTAACAAAGACATACACTGACACCCAGTAACACAGACACACACGGACACCAAATAACAAAGACATATACTGACACCAAGTAACAAAGACATACACTGATACCCATTAACACAGACATACACTTACACCAAGTAACAAAGACACATACTTACACCAAGTAACACAGACATACACTGACACCAAGTAACAAAGACATACACTGACACCATGTAACACAGACACACACTTACACCAAGTAACAAAGACACACACTGATACCCAGTAACACAGACACACACTTACACCAAGTAACAAAGACACACACTGATACCCAGTAACACAGACACACACTTACACCAAGTAACAAAGACATACACTGACACCCAGTATTTTGACATACACTTACACCAAGTAACAAAGACATACACTGACACCATGTAGCACAGACACACACTTACACCAAGTAACAAAGACACACACTGATACCCAGTAACACAGACACACACTCACACCAAGTAACAAAGACATACACTGACACCCAGTAACAAAGACATACACTGACACCCAGTAACACAGACACACACGGACACCAAATAACAAAGACATATACTGACACCAAGTAACAAAGACATACACTGATACCCATTAACACAGACATACACTTACACCAAGTAACAAAGACACATACTTACACCAAGTAACACAGACATACACTGACACCAAGTAACAAAGACATACACTTACACCAAGAAACAAAGACAGACAATTACACCAAGTAACAAAGACATACACTTACAACAAGTATTTTGACATACACTTGCACCAAGTAACAAAGACATACACTGACACCCGGTTACTAAGACATTCAATGACACCAAGTCACAAACACATACACATACACCAAGTAACAAAGACATACATTGATACCCAGTAACACAGACACACACTGACACCCAGTTAGAAACACACAATGACCCCCAGTAACACAGACACACACTGACCCCCAGTAACACAGACACACACTTACACCAAGTAACAAAGACACTCACGGACACCAAGTCACAAAGACACACACTTACACCCAGTAACAAAGACATACACTGACACCAAGTAACAAAGACACTCACTTACTCCAAGTAACAAAGACATAAACTTACACCAAGTATTTTGACATACACTGCCACCAAGTAACAAAGACATACACTGATACACAGTAACACAGACACACACTTACATCAAGTAACAAAGACATACACTGACACCAAGTCACAAAGACAGACACAGACACCCGGTAACTAAGACATACAATGACACCAAGTAACAAAGACATACACTTACACCAAGTAACAAAGAAATACATTGATACCCAGTAACACAGACACACACTGACACCCAGTTAGAAACACACAATGACCCCCAGTAACACAGACACATACTGACCCCCAGTAACACAGACACACACGGACACCAAGTAACAAAGACATACACTGACACCAAGTAACAAAGACATAAACTGATACCAGTAACACAGACGCACACTTACACCAAGTAACAAAGACATACAATGACACCAAGTATCAAAGACATGCACTGATACCCATTAACACAGACGCACACTTACACCAAGTAACAAAGACATACACTGACACCCAGTAACAAAGAAATCCACTGACACCAAGTAACAAAGACATACACTGCCACCCAGGAACACATACACACACTGACACCAAGTAACAAAGACACTCACTTACTCCAAGTAACAAAGACATACACTTACACCAAGTATTTTGACATACACTGCCACCAAGTAACAAAGACATACACTGATACCCAGTAACACAGACACAAACTTACACCAAGTAACAAAGACATGCACTGACCCCAAGTCACAAAGACACACACTGACACCCAGTAACAAAGACATACACAGACACCGAGTCACAAAGACATACACTGATACCCAGCAACAAAGACATACAATGATACCCAGTAACACAGACGCAAACTTACACCAAGTAACAAAGACATACACTTACACCAAGTAACACAGACATACACTTACACCAAGTATTTTGACATACACTTACACCAACTAGCAAAGACACACACTGACACCCAGTAACAAAGACATCCACTGACAACAAGTCACAAACACATGCACTGACACCAAGTAACAAAGACATACACTTACACCAAGTAACAAAGACATACACTGACAAGAAGTAACAAAGACACACACTTACACCAAGTAACATAGACAGACACTGACACCAAGTAACAAAGACAGACAATTACACCAAGTAACAAAGACATACAATTACACCATTTATTTTGACATACACTGACTCCAAGTAACAAATACATACACTGATACCCAGTAACACAGACACACACTTACACCAAGTAACAAAGACATACACTGACACCCAGTAACAAAGAGATACACTGACACCAGGTAACAGAGACATACACTGATACCCAGTAACACAGACACACACTTACACCAAGTAACAAAGACAGACACTGACACCAAGTCACAAAGACACACAGTGACAAACAGTAACAAAGTCATACAATGACACCAAGTATTCAAGACATACACTGATACCCAGTAACAAAGACACACACTGACACCAAGTCACAAAGACACACACTGACAACCAGTAACAAAGACATACACTGACACCAAGTCTCAAAGACAAACACTGATACCCAGTAACAAAGACATACACTGATACCCAGTGACACAGACGCACACTTACACCAAGTAACAAAGACATACACTTACACCAAGTAACACAGACATACACTTACACCAGGTATTTTGACATACACTTACACCAAGTAACAAAGACATACAATGCCACCCAGGAACACATACACACACTGACACCAAGTAACAAAGACACTCACTTACTCCAAGTAACAAAGACATAAAATTACACCAAGTATTTTGACATACACTGCCACCAAGTAACAAAGACATACACTGATACCCAGTAACACAGACACAAACTTACACCAAGTAACAAAGACATGCACTGACCCCAAGTCACAAAGACACACACTGACACCCAGTAACAAAGACATACACAGACACCGAGTCACAAAGACATACACTGATACCCAGCAACAAAGACATACAATGATACCCAGTAACACAGACGCAAACTTACACCAAGTAACAAAGACATACACTTACACCAAGTAACACAGACATACACTTACACCAAGTATTTTGACATACACTTACACCAACTAGCAAAGACACACACTGACACCCAGTAACAAAGACATCCACTGACAACAAGTCACAAACACATGCACTGACACCAAGTAACAAAGACATACACTTACACCAAGTTACAAAGACATACACTGACAAGAAGTAACAAAGACACACACTTACACCAAGTAACATAGACAGACACTGACACCAATTAACAAAGACAGACAATTACACCAAGTAACAAAGACATACAATTACACCATTTATTTTGACATACACTGACTCCAAGTAACAAATACATACACTGATACCCAGTAACACAGACACACACTTACACCAAGTAACAAAGACATACACTGACACCCAGTAACAAAGAGATACACTGACACCAGGTAACAGAGACATACACTGATACCCAGTAACACAGACACACACTTACACCAAGTAACAAAGACAGACACTGACACCAAGTCACAAAGACACACAGTGACAAACAGTAACAAAGTCATACAATGACACCAAGTATTCAAGACATACACTGATACCCAGTAACAAAGACACACACTGACACCAAGTCACAAAGACACACACTGACAACCATTAACAAAGACATACACTGACACCAAGTCTCAAAGACAAACACTGATACCCAGTAACAAAGACATACACTGATACCCAGTGACACAGACGCACACTTACACCAAGTAACAAAGACATACACTTACACCAAGTAACACAGACATACACTTACACCAGGTATTTTGACATACACTTACACCAAGTAACAAAGACATACACTGACACCCAGTAACAAAGACATTCACTGACAACAATTCACAAACACATACAATGACACCAAGTAACAAAGACATACACTGACAAGAAGTAACAAAGACACACACTTACACCAAGTAACACAGACATACACTGACACCAAGTAACAAAGACAGACAATTACATCAAGTAACAAAGACCTACACCTACACCATGTATTTTGACATACACTGACACCATGTAACAAAGACATACACTGATACCCAGTAACACAGAGAAACACTTACACCAAGTAGCAAAGACATACACTGACCCCAAGTCACAAAGACACACACTGACACCCAGTAACAAAGACATGCACTGAAACAAAGTAACAAAGACATACACTGATACCCAGTAACAAAGACATGCACTGGCACCCAGTAACACAGACACACACGGACACCAAGTAACAAAGACATACACTGACACCAAGTAACAAAGACATACACTTACACCAAGTAACAAAGACATAAATTGATACCCAGTAAAACAGACACAGACTTACACCAAGTAAAAAAGACACACACTGACACCAAGTCACAAACACATACACTGACACCAAGTAACAAAGACATACACATGCACCAAGTAACAAAGACATACACTGATACCCAGTAACACAGACACACACTGACACCGAGTTAGAAACACACACTGACCCCCAGGAACACAGAAACACACTGACCCCCAGTAACACAGACATACACTGATACCCAGTAACACAGACACACACGGACACCAAGTAACAAAGACACACATTTACACCAAGTAACACGGACACACACTGACACCCAGTAACAAAGACACACACTTACACCAAGTAACAAAGACATACACTGACACCAAGTAACAAAGACATACACTGATAACCAGTAACACAGACACACACTTACACCAAGTAACAAAGACATACACTGATCCCCAGTAACACAGACACACTCTTACACCAAGTAACACAGACATACACTGACACCCAGTAACAAGGACATACACTGACACCCAGTAACAAAGACACACACGGACACCAAGTAACAAAGACACACACTTACACCAAGTAACACAGACACACTCTGACACCCAGTAACAAAGACATGCACTGACACCCAGTAACACAGACACACATGGACACCAAGTAACAAAGACGCACACTTACACCAAGTAACACAGACACACACTTACACCAAGTAACAAAGACAGACACTGATACCCAGTAACACAGACACACACTTACACAAAGTAACAAAGACATACACTGACACCCAGTCACAAGGACACACACTTACACCAAGTAACACAGACACACACGGACACCAAGTAACAAAGACACACACTTAAACCAAGTAACACAGACACACACTGACACCCAGTAACACAGACACACACTTACACCAAGTAACACAGACATACACTGACACCAAGTAACAAAGACATACACTGATACCCAGTAACACAGACACACACTTACACCAAGTAACAAATACATACACTGACACCCAGTAACAAAGACAGACACTGACAAGCAGTAACGCAGACACACACGGACACCAAGTAACAGAGACACAGACTTACACCAAGTAACACAGACAGACACTGACACCAAGTAACAAAGACATGCACAGATACCAAGTAACACAGACACACACTTACACCAAGTAACAAAGACAGACACTGATACCCAGTAACACAGACACATACTTACACCAAGTAACAAAGACATACACTGACACCCAGTAACGAAGACATACACTGACACTGAGTAACAAAGACACACACGGACACCAAGTAACAAAGACACACACTTACACCAAGTAACACAGGCACACACTGACACCCAGTAACAAACACATTCACTGACAACAATTCACAAACACATACAATGACAGCAGTGAACAAAGACATATACTTACACCAAGTAACAAAGACACACACTTACACCAAGTAACAAAGACACACACTTACACCAAGTAACACAGACATACACTGACACCAAGTAACAAAGACAGACAATTACATCAAGTAACAAAGACCTACACCTGCACCATGTATTTTGACATACACTGACACCAAGTAACAAAGACATACACCGATACCCAGTAACACAGACACACACTTACACCAAGTAACAAATACATACACTGACACCCAGTCACAAAGACATACACTGAAACGCAGTAACGCAGACACACACGGACACCAAGTAACAGAGACACAGACTTACACCAAGTAACACAGACACACACTGACAGCCAGTAACACAGACACACACGTACACCAAGTAACACAGACATACTCTGACACCAAGTAACAAAGACATACACTGATACCCAGTAACACAGGCACACTCTTACACCAAGTAACACAGACAGACACTGACACCAAGTAACAAAGACATGCACAGATACCAAGTAACACAGGCACACACGTACACCAAGTAACACAGACAGACACTGATACCCAGTAACACAGACACACACTTACACCAAGTAACACAGACATACACTGACACCCAGTAACAAAGACATTCACTGACACCCAGTAACAAAGCCACACACGGACACCAAGTAACAAAGACACACACTTACACCAAGTAACACAGACACACACTGACACCCAGTAACAAAGACATGCATTGACACTCAGTAACACAGACACACACGTACACCAAGTAACAAAGACAGACACTGATACCCAGTAACACAGACACACACTTACACCAAGTAACACAGACATACACTGACACCCAGTAACGAAGACATACACTGACACCGAGTAACAAAGACACACACGGACACCAAGTAACAAAGACACACACTTACACCAAGTAACACAGGCACACACTTACACCAAGTAACAAAGACATACACTGACAAAAAGTAACAAAGACACACACTTACACCAAGTAACACAGACATACACTGACACCAAGTAACAAAGACAGACAATTACATCAAGTAACAAAGACCTACACCTACACCATGTATTTTGAAATACACTGACACCATGTAACAAAGACATACACTGATACCCAGTAACACAGAGACACACTTACACCAAGTAGCAAAGACATACACTGACACCAAGTCACAAAGACATACACTGATACACAGTAAAAAAGACATGAACTGACACCCAGTAACACAGACACACACGGACACCAAGTAACAAAGACATACACTGACACCAAGTAACAAAGACATACACTTACACCAAGTAACAAAGACATAAACTGATACCCAGTAAAACAGACACCGACTTACACCAAGTAACAAAGACACACACTGACACCAAGTCACAAACACATACACTGACACCAAGTAACAAAGACATACACTTACACCAAGTAACAAAGACATACACTGATACCCAGTAACACAGACACAAACTGACACCCAGTTAGAAACACACACTGACCCCCAGGAACACAGAAACACACTGACCCCCAGTAACACAGACATACACTGATACCCAGTAACACAGACACACACGGACACCAAGTAACAAAGACACACATTTACACCAAGTAACACAGACATACACTGACACCCAGTAACAAATACATACACTGACACCCAGTAACAAAGACACACACGGACACCAAGTAACAAAGACACACACTTACACCAAGTAACACAGACACACACTGACACCCAGTAACAAAGACATGCATTGACACCCAGTAACACAGACACACACGGACACCAAGTAACAAAGACAGACACTTACACCAAGTAACACAGACACACTCTTACACCAAGTAACACAGACAGACACTGATACCCAGTAACACAGACACACACTTACACCAAGTAACACAGACATACAATGACACCCAGTAACAAAGACATTCACTGACACCCAGTAACAAAGCCACACACGGACACCAAGTAACAAAGACACACACTTACACCAAGTAACACAGACACACACTGACACCCAGTAACAAAGACATGCATTGACACTCAGTAACACAGACACACACGTACACCAAGTAACAAAGACAGACACTGATACCCAGTAACACAGACACACACTTACACCAAGTAACACAGACATACACTGACACCCAGTAACGAAGACATACACTGACACCGAGTAACAAAGACACACACGGACACCAAGTAACAAAGACACACACTTACACCAAGTTACACAGGCACACACTGACACCCAGTAACAAAGTCATTCACTGACAACAATTCACAAACACATACAATGACACCAGTGAACAAAGACATACACTTACACCAAGTAACAAAGACACACACTTACACCAAGTAACAAAGACATACACTGACAAAAAGTAACAAAGACACACACTTACAACAAGTAACACAGACATACACTGACACCAAGTAACAAAGACAGACAATTACATCAAGTAACAAAGACCTACACCTACACCATGTATTTAGAAATACACTGACACCATGTAACAAAGACATACACTGATACCCAGTAACACAGATACACACTTACAGCAAGTAGCAAAGACATACACTGACACCAAGTCACAAAGACATACACTGATACACAGTAAAAAAGACATGAACTGACACCCAGTAACACAGACACACACGGACACCAAGTAACAAAGACATACACTGACAACAAGTAACAAAGACATACACTTACACCAAGTAACAAAGACACACACTGACACCAAGTCACAAACACATACACTGACACCAAGTAACAAAGACATACACTTACACCAAGTAACAAAGACATACACTGATACCCAGTAACACAGACACAAACTGACACCCAGTTAGAAACACAAACTGACCCCCAGGAACACAGAAACACACTGACCCCCAGTAACACAGACATACACTGATACCCAGTAACACAGACACACACGGACACCAAGTAACAAAGACACACATTTACACCAAGTAACACAGACATACACTGACACCCAGTAACAAATACATACACTGACACCCAGTAACAAAGACACACACGGACACCAAGTAACAAAGACACACACTTACACCAAGTAACACAGACACACACTGACACCCAGTAACAAAGACATGCATTGACACCCAGTAACACAGACACACACGGACACCAAGTAACAAAGACAGACACTTACACCAAGTAACACAGACACACTCTTACACCAAGTAACACAGACAGACACTGACACCCAGTAACAAAGACATTCACTGACACCCAGTAACAAAGCCACACACGGACACCAAGTAACAAAGACACACACTTACACCAAGTAACACAGACACACACTGACACCCAGTAACAAAGACATGCATTGACACTCAGTAACACAGACACACACGTACACCAAGTAACAAAGACAGACACTGATACCCAGTAACACAGACACACACTTACACCAAGTAACACAGACATACACTGACACCCAGTAACGAAGACATACACTGACACCGAGTAACAAAGACACACACGGACACCAAGTAACAAAGACACACACTTACACCAAGTTACACAGGCACACACTGACACCCAGTAACAAAGTCATTCACTGACAACAATTCACAAACACATACAATGACACCAGTGAACAAAGACATACACTTACACCAAGTAACAAAGACACACACTTACACCAAGTAACAAAGACATACACTGACAAAAAGTAACAAAGACACACACTTACAACAAGTAACACAGACATACACTGACACCAAGTAACAAAGACAGACAATTACATCAAGTAACAAAGACCTACACCTACACCATGTATTTAGAAATACACTGACACCATGTAACAAAGACATACACTGATACCCAGTAACACAGATACACACTTACAGCAAGTAGCAAAGACATACACTGACACCAAGTCACAAAGACATACACTGATACACAGTAAAAAAGACATGAACTGACACCCAGTAACACAGACACACACGGACACCAAGTAACAAAGACATACACTGACAACAAGTAACAAAGACATACACTTACACCAAGTAACAAAGACACACACTGACACCAAGTCACAAACACATACACTGACACCAAGTAACAAAGACATACACTTACACCAAGTAACAAAGACATACACTGATACCCAGTAACACAGACACAAACTGACACCCAGTTAGAAACACAAACTGACCCCCAGGAACACAGAAACACACTGACCCCCAGTAACACAGACATACACTGATACCCAGTAACACAGACACACACGGACACCAAGTAACAAAGACACACATTTACACCAAGTAACACAGACACTCGCTGACACCCAGTAACACAGACACACACTTACACCAAGTAACAAAGACATACACTGACACCAAGTAACAAAGACATACACTTACACCAAGTAACAAAGACATACACTGATCCACAGTAACACAGACACACACTTACACCAAGTAACACAGACATACACTGACACCCAGTAACAAATACATACACTGACACCCAGTAACAAAGACACACACGGACACCAAGTAACAAAGACACACACTTACACCAAGTAACACAGACACACACTGACACCCAGTAACAAAGACAGACACTTACACCAAGTAACACAGACACACTCTTACACCAAGTAACAAAGACAGACACTGATACCCAGTAACACAGACACACACTTACACAAAGTAACAAAGACATACACTGACACCCAGTAACAATGACACACACTTACACCAAGTAACACAGACACACACGGACACCAAGTAACAAAGACACACAATTACACCAAGTAACACAGACACACACTGACACCCAGTAACACAGACAAACACTTACACCAAGTAACACAGACATACACTGACACCAAGTAACAAAGACATACACTGATACCCAATAACACAGACACACACTTACACCAAGTAACAAATACATACACTGACACCCAGTAACAAAGACACACACGGACACCAAGTAACACAGACATACACTGACACCAAGTAACAAAGACATACACTGATACCCAGAAACACAGGCACACTCTGACACCAAGTAACACAGACAGACACTGACACCAAGTAACAAAGACATGCACAGATACCAAGTAACACAGACACACACTTACACCAAGTTACAAAGACAGACACTGATACCCAGTAACACAGACACACACTTACACCAAGTAACAAAGACATACACTGACAACCAGTAACGAAGACATACACTGACACCGAGTAACAAAGACACACACGGACACCAAGTAACAAATACACACACTTACACCTAGTAACACAGGCACACTCTGACACCCAGTAACAAAGACATGCACTGACACCCAGTAACACAGACACACACGGACACCAAGTAACAAAGACACACACTTACACCAAGTAACACAGACACACACTTACTGCAAGTAACAAAGACAGACACTGATACCCAGTAACACATACACACACTTACACCAAGTAACAAAGACATACACTGGCACCCAGTAACAAAGACACACACTTACACCAAGTAACAAAGACATACACTGACACCCAGTAACAAAGACATACACTGACACCCAGTAACAAAGACACACACGGACACCAAGTAACAAAGACACACACTTACACCATGTAACACAGACACACACTGACACGCAGTAACAAAGACATGCACTGACACCCAGCAACACAGACACACACTGACAACAAGTAACAAAGACACACACTTACACCAAGTAACACAGACACACACTTACACCAAGTAACAAAGGCAGACACTGATACCCAGTAACACAGACACACACTTACACCAAGTAACAAAGACATACACTGACACCCAGTAACAAAGACATACACTTTCACCAAGTAACACAGACACACACGGACACCAAGTAACAAAGACACACACTTACACCAAGTAACACAGACACACACTGACACCCAGTAACACAGACACACACTTACACCAAGTAACACAGACATGCACTGACACCAAGTAACAAAGACATACACTGACACCCAGTAACAAAAACATACACAGACACCCAGTAACGCAGACACACACTGACACGAAGTAACAAAGACACAGACTTACACCAAGTAACACAGACACGCACTGACAGCCAGTAACACAGGCACAAACTTACACCAAGTAACACAGACATACACTGACACCAAGTAACAAAGACATACACTGATACCCAGAAACACAGGCACACAGTTACACCAAGTAACACAGACATACACTGACACCAAGTAACAAAGACATGCACAGATACCTAGGTACACTGACATACACTTACACAAAGTAACAAAGACAGACACTGATATCCAGTAACACAGACACACACTTACACCAAGTAACAAAGACATACACTGACACCCAGTAACAAAGACACACACGGACACCAAGTAACAAAGACACACACTTACACCAAGTAACACAGACACACACTGACACCCAGTAACAAAGACATGCACTGCCACCCAGTAACACAGACACAC
The DNA here is from genome assembly GCF_036365525.1 of Heterodontus francisci. NCBI lineage: Eukaryota > Metazoa > Chordata > Chondrichthyes > Heterodontiformes > Heterodontidae > Heterodontus > Heterodontus francisci. The sequence goes on along the minus strand of NW_027140405.1, from coordinate 871,464 downwards.
ACGGACAACAAGTAACAAAGACACACACTTACACCAAGTAACACAGACACACACTTACACCAAGTAACAAAGACAGAAACTGATACCCAGTAACACAGACACACACTTACACAAACTAACAAAGACATACAATGACACCCAGTAGCAAAGACACACACTGACACCAAGTAACACAGACACACACGGACACCAAGTAACAAAGACACACACTTACACCAAGTAACACAGACACACACTGACACCCAGTAACACAGACACACACTTACACCAAGTAACACAGACATACACTGACACCAAGTAACAAAGACATACACTGATACCCAGTAACACAGACACACACTTACACCAAGTAACTAAGACATACAATGACACCCAGTAACAATGACATACTCTGACACCCAGTAACGCAGACACACACGGACACCAAGTAACAGAGACACAGACTTACACCAAGTAACACAGACACACACTGACAGCCAGTAACACAGACACACACGTACATCAAGTAACACAGACATACACTGACACCAAGTAACAAAGACATACACTGATACCTAGTATCACAGGCTCACTCTTACACCAAGTAACACAGACATACACTGACAACAAGTATCAAAGACATGCACAGATACCAAGTAACACAGACACACACTTACACCAAGTAACAAAGACAGACACTGATACCCAGTAACACAGACACACACTTACACCAAGTAACAAAGACATACACTGACACCCAGTAACAAAGACACACAAGGACACCAAGTAACAAAGACACACACTTACACCAAGTAACACAGGCATACACTGACACCAAGTAACAAAGACAGACAATTACATCAAGTAACAAAGACCTACACCTACACCATGTATTTTGAAATACACTGACACCATGTAACAAAGACATACACTGATACCCAGTAACACAGATACACACTTACACCAAGTAGCAAAGACATACACTGACACCAAGTCACAAAGACATACACTGATACACAGTAAAAAAGACATGAACTGACACCCAGTAACACAGACACACACGGACACCAAGTAACAAAGACATACACTGACACCAAGTAACAAAGACATACACTTACACCAAGTAACAAAGACATAAACTGATACCCAGTAAAACAGACACCGACTTACACCAAGTAACACAGACACAAACTGACACCCAGTTAGAAACACAAACTGACCCCCAGGAACACAGAAACACACTGACCCCCAGTAACACAGACATACACTGATACCCAGTAACACAGACACACACGGACACCAAGTAACAAAGACACACATTTACACCAAGTAACACAGACACTCACTGACACCCAGTAACACAGACACACACTTACACCAAGTAACAAAGACATACACTGACACCAAGTAACAAAGACATACACTTACACCAAGTAACAAAGACATACACTGATCCCCATTAACACAGACACACACTTACACCAAGTAACACAGACATACACTGACACCCAGTAACAAATACATACACTGACACCCAGTAACAAAGACACACACGGACACCAAGTAACAAAGACACACACTTACACCAAGTAACACAGACACACACTGACACCCAGTAACAAAGACATGCATTGACACCCAGTAACACAGACACACACGGACACCAAGTAACAAAGACAGACACTTACACCAAGTAACACAGACACACTCTTACACCAAGTAACAAAGACAGACACTGATACCCAGTAACACAGACTCACACTTACACAAAGTAACAAAGACATACACTGACACCCAGTAACAAAAACACACACTTACACCAAGTAACACAGACACACACGGACACCAAGTAACAAAGACACACACTTACACCAAGTAACACAGACACACACTGACACCCAGTAACACAGACAAACACTTACACCAAGTAACACAGACATACACTGACACCAAGTAACAAAGACATACACTGATACCCAATAACACAGACACACACTTACACCAAGTAACAAATACATACACTGACACCCAGTAACAAAGACATACACTGACACGCAGTAACGCAGACACACACGGACACCAAGTAACAGAGACACAGACTTACACCAAGTAACACAGACACACACTGACAGCCAGTAACAAAGACACACACTTACACCAAGTAACACAGACACACACTGACACCCAGTAACAAAGACATGCATTGACACTCAGTAACACAGACACACACGTACACCAAGTAACAAAGACAGACACTGATACCCAGTAACACAGACACACACTTACACCAAGTAACACAGACATACACTGACACCCAGTAACGAAGACATACACTGACACCGAGTAACGAAGACACACACGGACACCAAGTAACAAAGACACACACTTACACCAAGTAACACAGGCACACACTGACACCCAGTAACAAAGACATTCACTGACAACAATTCACAAACACATACAATGACACCAGTGAACAAAGACATACACTTACACCAAGTAACAAAGACACACAGTTACACCAAGTAACAAAGACATACACTGACAAAAAGTAACAAAGACACACACTTACACCAAGTAACACAGACATACACTGACACCAAGTAACAAAGACAGACAATTACATCAAGTAACAAAGACCTACACCTACACCATGTATTTTGAAATACACTGACACCATGTAACAAAGACATACACTGATACCCAGTAACACAGAGACACACTTACACCAAGTAGCAAAGACATACACTGACACCAAGTCACAAAGACATACACTGATACACAGTAAAAAAGACATGAACTGACACCCAGTAACACAGACACACACGGACACCAAGTAACAAAGACATACACTGACACCAAGTAACAAAGACATACACTTACACCAAGTAACAAAGACATAAACTGATACCCAGTAAAACAGACACCGACTTACACCAAGTAACAAAGACAAACACTGACACCAAGTCACAAACACATACACTGACACCAAGTAACAAAGACATACACTTACACCAAGTAACAAAGACATACATTGATACCCAGTAACACAGACACAAACTGACACCCAGTTAGAAACACACACTGACCCCCAGGAACACAGAAACACACTGACCCCCAGTAACACAGACATACACTGATACCCAGTAACACAGACACACACGGACACCAAGTAACAAAGACACACATTTACACCAAGTAACACAGACATACACTGACACCCAGTAACAAATACATACACTGACACCCAGTAACAAAGACACACACAGACACCAAGTAACAAAGACACACACTTACACCAAGTAACACAGACACACACTGACACCCAGTAACAAAGACATGCATTGACACCCAGTAACACAGACACACACGGACACCAAGTAACAAAGACAGACACTTACACCAAGTAACACAGACACACTCTTACACCAAGTAACACAGACAGACACTGATACCCAGTAACACAGACACACACTTACACCAAGTAACACAGACATACAATGACACCCAGTAACAAAGACATTCACTGACACCCAGTAACAAAGCCACACACGGACACCAAGTAACAAAGACACACACTTACACCAAGTAACACAGACACACACTGACACCCAGTAACAAAGACATGCATTGACACTCAGTAACACAGACACACACGTACACCAAGTAACAAAGACAGACACTGATACCCAGTAACACAGACACACACTTACACCAAGTAACACAGACATACACTGACACCCAGTAACGAAGACATACACTGACACCGAGTAACAAAGACACACACGGACACCAAGTAACAAAGACACACACTTACACCAAGTTACACAGGCACACACTGACACCCAGTAACAAAGTCATTCACTGACAACAATTCACAAACACATACAATGACACCAGTGAACAAAGACATACACTTACACCAAGTAACAAAGACACACACTTACACCAAGTAACAAAGACATACACTGACAAAAAGTAACAAAGACACACACTTACAACAAGTAACACAGACATACACTGACACCAAGTAACAAAGACAGACAATTACATCAAGTAACAAAGACCTACACCTACACCATGTATTTAGAAATACACTGACACCATGTAACAAAGACATACACTGATACCCAGTAACACAGATACACACTTACACCAAGTAGCAAAGACATACACTGACACCAAGTCACAAAGACATACACTGATACACAGTAAAAAAGACATGAACTGACACCCAGTAACACAGACACACACGGACACCAAGTAACAAAGACATACACTGACAACAAGTAACAAAGACATACACTTACACCAAGTAACAAAGACACACACTGACACCAAGTCACAAACACATACACTGACACCAAGTAACAAAGACATACACTTACACCAAGTAACAAAGACATACACTGATACCCAGTAACACAGACACAAACTGACACCCAGTTAGAAACACAAACTGACCCCCAGGAACACAGAAACACACTGACCCCCAGTAACACAGACATACACTGATACCCAGTAACACAGACACACACGGACACCAAGTAACAAAGACACACATTTACACCAAGTAACACAGACACTCGCTGACACCCAGTAACACAGACACACAATTACACCAAGTAACAAAGACATACACTGACACCAAGTAACAAAGACATACACTTACACCAAGTAACAAAGACATACACTGATCCACAGTAACACAGACACACACTTACACCAAGTAACACAGACATACACTGACACCCAGTAACAAATACATACACTGACACCCAGTAACAAAGACACACACGGACACCAAGTAACAAAGACACACACTTACACCAAGTAACACAGACACACACTGACACCCAGTAACAAAGACAGACACTTACACCAAGTAACACAGACACACTCTTACACCAAGTAACAAAGACAGACACTGATACCCAGTAACACAGACACACACTTACACAAAGTAACAAAGACATACACTGACACCCAGTAACAAAGACACACACTTACACCAAGTAACACAGACACACACGGACACCAAGTAACAAAGACACACACTTACACCAAGTAACACAGACACACACTGACACCCAGTAACACAGACAAACACTTACACCAAGTAACACAGACATACACTGACACCAAGTAACAAAGACATACACTGATACCCAATAACACAGACACACACTTACACCAAGTAACAAATACATACACTGACACCCAGTAACAAAGACACACACGGACACCAAGTAACACAGACATACACTGACACCAAGTAACAAAGACATACACTGATACCCAGAAACACAGGCACACTCTGACACCAAGTAACACAGACAGACACTGACACCAAGTAACAAAGACATGCACAGATACCAAGTAACACAGACACACACTTACACCAAGTTACAAAGACAGACACTGATACCCAGTAACACAGACACACACTTACACCAAGTAACAAAGACATACACTGACAACCAGTAAAGAAGACATACACTGACACCGAGTAACAAAGACACACACGGACACCAAGTAACAAATACACACACTTACACCTAGTAACACAGGCACACTCTGACACCCAGTAACAAAGACATGCACTGACACCCAGTAACACAGACACACACGGACACCAAGTAACAAAGACACACACTTACACCAAGTAACACAGACACACACTTACTGCAAGTAACAAAGACAGACACTGATACCCAGTAACACATACACACACTTACACCAAGTAACAAAGACATACACTGGCACCCAGTAACAAAGACACACACTTACACCAAGTAACAAAGACAGACACTGATACCCAGTAACACAGACACACACTTACACCAAGTAACAAAGACATACACTGACACCCAGTAACAAAGACATACACTGACACCCAGTAACAAAGACACACACGGACACCAAGTAACAAAGACACACACTTACACCATGTAACACAGACACACACTGACACGCAGTAACAAAGACATGCACTGACACCCAGCAACACAGACACACACTGACAACAAGTAACAAAGACACACACTTACACCAAGTAACACAGACACACACTTACACCAAGTAACAAAGACAGACACTGATACCCAGTAACACAGACACACACTTACACCAAGTAACAAAGACATACACTGACACCCAGTAACAAAGACATACACTTTCACCAAGTAACACAGACACACACGGACACCAAGTAACAAAGACACACACTTACACCAAGTAACACAGACACACACTGACACCCAGTAACACAGACACACACTTACACCAAGTAACACAGACATGCACTGACACCAAGTAACAAAGACATACACTGACACCCAGTAACAAAAACATACACAGACACCCAGTAACGCAGACACACACTGACACGAAGTAACAAAGACACAGACTTACACCAAGTAACACAGACACGCACTGACAGCCAGTAACACAGGCACAAACTTACACCAAGTAACACAGACATACACTGACACCAAGTAACAAAGACATACACTGATACCCAGAAACACAGGCACACAGTTACACCAAGTAACACAGACATACACTGACACCAAGTAACAAAGACATGCACAGATACCTAGGTACACTGACATACACTTACACAAAGTAACAAAGACAGACACTGATATCCAGTAACACAGACACACACTTACACCAAGTAACAAAGACATACACTGACACCCAGTAACAAAGACACACACGGACACCAAGTAACAAAGACACACACTTACACCAAGTAACACAGACACACACTGACACCCAGTAACAAAGACATGCACTGCCACCCAGTAACACAGACACACACGGACAACAAGTAACAAAGACACACACTTACACCAAGTAACACAGACACACAATTACACCAAGTAACAAAGACAGAAACTGATACCCAGTAACACAGACACACACTTACACAAACTAACAAAGACATACAATGACACCCAGTAGCAAAGACACACACTTTGACACCAAGTAACACAGACACACACGGACACCAAGTAACAAAGACACACACTTACACCAAGTAACACAGACACACACTGACACCCAGTAACACAGACACACACTTACACCAAGTAACTCAGACATACACTGACACCAAGTAACAAAGACATACACTGATACCCAGTAACACAGACACACACTTACACCAAGTAACTAAGACATACAATGACACCCAGTAACAATGACATACTCTGACACCCAGTAACGCAGACACACACGGACACCAAGTAACAGAGACACAGACTTACACCAAGTAACACAGACACACACTGACAGCCAGTAACACAGACACACACGTACATCAAGTAACACAGGCATACACTGACACCAAGTAACAAAGACATACACTGATACCTAGTATCACAGGCTCACTCTTACACCAAGTAACACAGACATACACTGACAACAAGTATCAAAGACATGCACAGATACCAAGTAACACAGACACACACTTACACCAAGTAACAAAGACAGACACTGATACCCAGTAACACAGACACACACTTACACCAAGTAACAAAGACATACACTGACACCCAGTAACAAAGACACACAAGGACACCAAGTAACAAAGACACACACTTACACCAAGTAACAAAGGCATACACTGACACCAAGTAACAAAGACAGACAATTACATCAAGTAACAAAGACCTACACCTACACCATGTATTTTGAAATACACTGACACCATGTAACAAAGACATACACTGATACCCAGTAACACAGATACACACTTACACCAAGTAGCAAAGACATACACTGACACCAAGTCACAAAGACATACACTGATACACAGTAAAAAAGACATGAACTGACACCCAGTAACACAGACACACACGGACACCAAGTAACAAAGACATACACTGACACCAAGTAACAAAGACATACACTTACACCAAGTAACAAAGACATAAACTGATACCCAGTAAAACAGACACCGACTTACACCAAGTAACACAGACACAAACTGACACCCAGTTAGAAACACAAACTGACGCCCAGGAACACAGAAACACACTGAACCCCAGTAACACAGACATACACTGATACCCAGTAACACAGACACACACGGACACCAAGTAACAAAGACACACATTTACACCAAGTAACACAGACACTCACTGACACCCAGTAACACAGACACACACTTACACCAAGTAACAAAGACATACACTGACACCAAGCAACAAAGACATACACTTACACCAAGTAACAAAGACATACAATGATCCCCATTAACACAGACACACACTTACACCAAGTAACACAGACATACACTGACACCCAGTAACAAATACATACACTGACACCCAGTAACAAAGACACACACGGACACCAAGTAACAAAGACACACACTTACACCAAGTAACACAGACACACACTGACACCCAGTAACAAAGACATGCATTGACACCCAGTAACACAGACACACACGGACACCAAGTAACAAAGACAGACACTTACACCAAGTAACACAGACACACTCTTACACCAAGTAACAAAGACAGACACTGATACCCAGTAACACAGACACACACTTACACAAAGTAACAAAGACATACACTGACACCCAGTAACAAAAACACACACTTACACCAAGTAACACAGACACACACGGACACCAAGTAACAAAGACACACACTTACACCAAGTAACACAGACACACACTGACACCCAGTAACACAGACAAACACTTACACCAAGTAACACAGACATACACTGACACCAAGTAACAAAGACATACACTGATACCCAATAACACAGACACACACTTACACCAAGTAACAAATACATACACTGACACCCAGTAACAAAGACATACACTGACACGCAGTAACGCAGACACACACGGACACCAAGTAACAGAGACACAGACTTACACCAAGTAACACAGACACACACTGACAGCCAGTAACACAGACACACACGTACACCAAGTAACACAGACATACACTGACACCAAGTAACAAAGACATACACTGATACCCAGAAACACAGGCACACTCTGACACCAAGTAACACAGACAGACACTGACACCAAGTAACAAAGACATGCACAGATACCAAGTAACACAGACACACACTTACACCAAGTTACAAAGACAGACACTGATACCCAGTAACACAGACACACACTTACACCAAGTAACAAAGACATACACTGACAACCAGTAACGAAGACATACACTGACACCGAGTAACAAAGACACACACGGACACCAAGTAACAAATACACACACTTACACCTAGTAACACAGGCACACTCTGACACCCAGTAACAAAGACATGCACTGACACCCAGTAACACAGACACACACGGACACCAAGTAACAAAGACACACACTTACACCAAGTAACAAAGATACACACTTACACCAAGTAACAAAGACAGACACTGATACCCAGTAACACAGACACACACTTACACCAAGTAACAAAGACATACACTGACACCCAGTAACAAAGACATACACTGACACCCAGTAACAAAGACACACACGGACACCAAGTAACAAAGACACACACTTACACCATGTAACACAGACACACACTGACACGCAGTAACAAAGACATGCACTGACACCCAGCAACACAGACACACACTGACAACAAGTAACAAAGACACACACTTACACCAAGTAACACAGACACACACATACACCAAGTAACAAAGACAGACACTGATACCCAGTAACACAGACACACACTTACACCAAGTAACAAAGACATACACTGACACCCAGTAACAAAGACATACACTTTCACCAAGTAACACAGACACACACGGACACCAAGTAACAAAGACACACACTTACACCAAGTAACACAGACACACACTGACACCCAGTAACACAGACACACACTTACACCAAGTAACACAGACATGCACTGACACCAAGTAACAAAGACATACACTGACACCCAGTAACAAAAACATACACAGACACCCAGTAACGCAGACACACACTGACACGAAGTAACAAAGACACAGACTTACACCAAGTAACACAGACACGCACTGACAGCCAGTGACACAGGCACAAACTTACACCAAGTAACACAGACATACACTGACAAGAAGTAACAAAGACATACACTGATACCCAGAAACACAGGCACACAGTTACACCAAGTAACACAGACATACACTGACACCAAGTAACAAAGACATGCACAGATACCTAGGTACACTGACATACACTTACACAAAGTAACAAAGACAGACACTGATATCCAGTAACACAGACACACACTTACACCAAGTAACAAAGACATACACTGACACCCAGTAACAAAGACACACACGGACACCAAGTAACAAAGACACACACTTACACCAAGTAACACAGACACACACTGACACCCAGTAACAAAGACATGCACTGCCACCCAGTAACACAGACACACACGGACAACAAGTAACAAAGACACACACTTACACCAAGTAACACAGACACACACTTACACCAAGTAACAAAGACAGAAACTGATACCCAGTAACACAGACACACACTTACACAAACTAACAAAGACATACAATGACACCCAGTAGCAAAGACACACACTGACACCACGTAACACAGACACACACGGACACCAAGTAACAAAGACACACACTTACACCAAGTAACACAGACACACACTGACACCCAGTAACACAGACACACACTTACACCAAGTAACACAGACATACACTGACACCAAGTAACAAAGACATACACTGATACCCAGTAACACAGACACACACTTACACCAAGTAACTAAGACATACAATGACACCCAGTAACAATGACATACTCTGACACCCAGTAACGCAGACACACACGGACACCAAGTAACAGAGACACAGACTTACACCAAGTAACACAGACACACACTGACAGCCAGTAACACAGACACACACGTACATCAAGTAACACAGACATACACTGACACCAAGTAACAAAGACATACACTGATACCTAGTAACACAGGCTCACTCTTACACCAAGTAACACAGACATACACTGACAACAAGTATCAAAGACATGCACAGATACCAAGTAACACAGACACACACTTACACCAAGTAACAAAGACAGACACTGATACCCAGTAACACAGACACACACTTACACCAAGTAACAAAGACATACACTGACACCCAGTAACAAAGACACACACGGACACCAAGTAACAAAGACACACACTTACACCAAGTAACACAGGCATACACTGACACCAAGTAACAAAGACAGACAATTACATCAAGTAACAAAGACCTACACCTACACCATGTATTTTGAAATACACTGACACCATGTAACAAAGACATTCACTGATACCCAGTAACACAGATACACACTTACACCAAGTAGCAAAGACATACACTGACACCAAGTCACAAAGACATACACTGATACACAGTAAAAAAGACATGAACTGACACCCAGTAACACAGACACACACGGACACCAAGTAACAAAGACATACACTGACACCAAGTAACAAAGACATACACTTACACCAAGTAACAAAGACATAAACTGATACCCAGTAAAACAGACACCGACTTACACCAAGTAACAAAGACACACACTGACACCAAGTCACAAACTCATACACTGACACCAAGTAACAAAGACATACACTTACACCAAGTAACAAAGACATACACTGATACCCAGTAACACAGACATAAACTGACACCCAGTTAGAAACACAAACTGACCCCCAGGAACACAGAAACACACTGACCCCCAGTAACACAGACATACACTGATACCCAGTAACACAGACACACACGGACACCAAGTAACAAAGACACACATTTACACCAAGTAACACAGACACTCACTGACACCCAGTAACACAGACACACACTTACACCAAGTAACAAAGACATACACTGACACCAAGTAACAAAGACATACACTTACACCAAGTAACAAAGACATACACTGATCCCCAGTAACACAGACACACACTTACACCAAGTAACACAGACATACACTGACACCCAGTAACAAATACATACACTGACACCCAGTAACACAGACACACACGGACACCAAGTAACAAAGACACACACTTACACCAAGTAACACAGACACACACTGACACCCAGTAACACAGACAAACACTTACACCAAGTAACACAGACATACACTGACACCAAGTAACAAAGACATACACTGATACCCAGTAACACAGGCACACTCTGACACCAAGTAACACAGACAGACACTGACACCAAGTAACAAAGACATGCACAGATACCAAGTAACAAAGACACACACTTACACCAAGTTACAAAGACAGACACTGATACCCAGTAACAAAGACATGCATTGACACCCAGTAACACAGTGACACACGGACACCAAGTAACAAAGACAGACACTTACACCAAGTAACACAGACACACTCTTACACCAAGTAACAAAGACAGACACTGATACCCAGTAACAAAGACACACACGGACACCAAGTAACAAAGACACACACTTACACCAAGTAACACAGACACACACTGACACCCAGTAACAAAGACATGCATTGACACCCAGTAACACAGTGACACACGGACACCAAGTAACAAAGACAGACACTTACACCAAGTAACACAGACACACTCTTACACCAAGTAACAAAGACAGACACTGATACCCAGTAACACAGACACACACTTACACAAAGTAACAAAGAAATACACTGACACCCAGTAACAAAGACACACACTTACACCAAGTAACACAGACACACACGGACACCAAGTAACAAAGACACACACTTACACCAAGTAACACAGACACACACTGACACCCAGTAACACAGACAAACACTTACACCAAGTAACACAGACATACACTGACACCAAGTAACAAAGACATACACTGATACCCAGTAACACAGGCACACTCTGACACCAAGTAACACAGACAGACACTGACACCAAGTAACAAAGACATGCACAGATACCAAGTAACAAAGACACACACTTACACCAAGTTACAAAGACAGACACTGATACCCAGTAACACAGACACACACTTACACCAAGTAACAAAGACATACACTGACACCCAGTAACAAAGACATGCACTGACACCCAGTAACACAGACACACACGGACACCAAGTAACAAAGACACAAACTTACACCAAGTAACACAGACACACACTTACTGCAAGTAACAAAGACAGACACTGATACCCAGTAACACATACACACACTTACACCAAGTAACAAAGACATACACTGGCACCCAGTAACAAAGACACACACTTACACCAAGTAACAAAGACAGACACTGATACCCAGTAACACAGACACACACTTACACCAAGTAACAAAGACATACACTGACACCCAGTAACAAAGACATACACTGACACCCAGTAACAAAGACACACACGGACACCAAGTAACAAAGACACACACTTACACCATGTAACACAGACACACACTGACACGCAGTAACAAAGACATGCACTGACACCCAGCAACACAGACACACACTGACAACAAGTAACAAAGACACACACTTACACCAAGTAACACAGACACACACTTACACCAAGTAACAAAGACAGACACTGATAACCAGTAACACAGACACACACTTACACCAAGTAACAAAGACATACACTGACACCCAGTAACAAAGACATACACTTTCACCAAGTAACACAGACACACACGGACACCAAGTAACAAAGACACACACTTACACCAAGTAACACAGACACACACTGACACCCAGTAACACAGACACACACTTACACCAAGTGACACAGACATGCACTGACACCAAGTAACAAAGACATACACTGACACCCAGTAACAAAAACATACACAGACACCCAGTAACGCAGACACACACTGACACGAAGTAACAAAGACACAGACTTACACCAAGTAACACAGACACGCACTGAGAGCCAGTAACACAGGCACAAACTTACACCAAGTAACACAGACATACACTGACACCAAGTAACAAAGACATACACTGATACCCAGAAACACAGGCACACAGTTACACCAAGTAACACAGACATACACTGACACCAAGTAACAAAGACATGCACAGATACCTAGGTACACTGACATACACTTACACAAAGTAACAAAGACAGACACTGATATCCAGTAACACAGACACACACTTACACCAAGTAACAAAGACATACACTGACACCCAGTAACAAAGACAGACACGGACACCAAGTAACAAAGACACACACTTACACCAAGTAACACAGACACACACTGACACCCAGTAACAAAGACATGCACTGCCACCCAGTAACACAGACACACACGGACAACAAGTAACAAAGACACACACTTACACCAAGTAACACAGACACACACTTACACCAAGTAACACAGACACACACGGACACCAAGTAACAAAGACACACACTTACACCAAGTAACACAGACACACACTGACACCCAGTAACACAGACACACACTTACACCAAGTAACACAGACATACACTGACACCAAGTAACAAAGACATACACTGATACCCAGTAACACAGACACACACTTACACCAAGTAACTAAGACATACAATGACACCCAGTAACAATGACATACACTGACACCCAGTAACGCAGACACACACGGACACCAAGTAACAGAGACACAGACTTACACCAAGTAACACAGACACACACTGACATCCAGTAACACAGACACACACGTACATCAAGTAACACAGACATACACTGACACCAAGTAACAAAGACATACACTGATACCTAGTAACACAGGCTCACTCTTACACCAAGTAACACAGACATACACTGACAACAAGTATCAAAGACATGCACAGATACCAAGTAACACAGACACACACTTACACCAAGTAACAAAGACAGACACTGATACCCAGTAACACAGACACACACTTACACCAAGTAACAAAGACATACACTGACACCCAGTAACAAAGACACACACGGACACCAAGTAACAAAGACACACACTTACACCAAGTAACACAGGCACACACTGACACCCAGTAACAACGACATGCACTGACACCCAGTAACACAGACACACACGGACACCAAGTAACAAAGACACACACTTACACCAAGTAACACAGACACACACTTACACCAAGTAAAAAAGACAGACTCTGATACCCAGTAACACACACACACACTTACACCAAGTAACAAAGACATACACTGACACCTAGTAACAAAGACACACACTTACACCAAGTAACAAAGACAGACACTGATACCCAGTAACACAGACACGCACTGACAGCCAGTAACACAGGCACAAACTTACACCAAGTAACACAGACATACACTGACACCAAGTAACAAAGACATACACTGATACCCAGAAACACAGGCACACAGTTACACCAAGTAACACAGACATACACTGACACCAAGTAACAAAGACATGCACAGATACCTAGGTACACTGACATACACTTACACAAAGTAACAAAGACAGACACTGATATCCAGTAACACAGACACACACTTACACCAAGTAACAAAGACATACACTGACACCCAGTAACAAAGACACACACGGACACCAAGTAACAAAGACACACACTTACACCAAGTAACACAGACACACACTGACACCCAGTAACAAAGACATGCACTGCCACCCAGTAACACAGACACACACGGACAACAAGTAACAAAGACACACACTTACACCAAGTAACACAGACACACACTTACACCAAGTAACAAAGACAGAAACTGATACCCAGAAACACAGACACACACTTACACAAACTAACAAAGACATACAATGACACCCAGTAGCAAAGACACACACTGACACCAAGTAACAAAGACACACACTTACACCAAGTAACACAGACACACACTTACACCAACAAAAAAAGACAGACTCTGATACCCAGTAACACAGACACACACTTACACCAAGTAACAAAGACATACACTGACACCTAGTAACAAAGACACACACTTACACCAAGTAACAAAGACAGACACTGATACCCAGTAACACAGACACGCACTGACAGCCAGTAACACAGGCACAAACTTACACCAAGTAACACAGACATACACTGACACCAAGTAACAAAGACATACACTGATACCCAGAAACACAGGCACACAGTTACACCAAGTAACACAGACATACACTGACACCAAGTAACAAAGACATGCACAGATACCTAGGTACACTGACATACACTTACACAAAGTAACAAAGACAGACACTGATATCCAGTAACACAGACACACACTTACACCAAGTAACAAAGACATACACTGACACCCAGTAACAAAGACACACACGGACACCAAGTAACAAAGACACACACTTACACCAAGTAACACAGACACACACTGACACCCAGTAACAAAGACATGCACTGCCACCCAGTAACACAGACACACACGGACAACAAGTAACAAAGACACACACTTACACCAAGTAACACAGACACACACTTACACCAAGTAACAAAGACAGAAACTGATACCCAGTAACACAGACACACACTTACACAAACTAACAAAGACATACAATGACACCCAGTAGCAAAGACACACACTGACACCAAGTAACACGGACACACACGGACACCAAGTAACAAAGACACACACTTACACCAAGTAACACAGACACACACTGACACCCAGTAACACAGACACACACTTACACCAAGTAACACAGACATACACTGACACCAAGTAACAAAGACATACACTGATACCCAGTAACACAGACAAACACTTACACCAAGTAACTAAGACATACAATGATACCCAGTAACAATGACATACACTGACACCCAGTAACGCAGACACACACGGACACCAAGTAACAGAGACACAGACTTACACCAAGTAACACAGACACACACTGACATCCAGTAACACAGACACACACGTACATCAAGTAACACAGACATACACTGACACCAAGTAACAAAGACATACACTGATACCTAGTAACACAGGCTCACTCTTACACCAAGTAACACAGACATACACTGACAACAAGTATCAAAGACATGCACAGATACCAAGTAACACAGACACACACTGACACCCAGTAACAACGACATGCACTGACACCCAGTAACACAGACACACACGGACACCAAGTAACAAAGACACACACTTACACCAAGTAACACAGACACACACTTACACCAAGTAAAAAAGACAGACTCTGATACCCAGTAACACAGACACACACTTACACCAAGTAACAAAGACATACACTGACACCTAGTAACAAAGACACACACTTACCTTACACCAAGTAACAAAGACAGACACTGATACCCAGTAACACAGACACACACTTGCACCAAGTAACAAAGACATACACTGACACCCAGTAACAAAGACAAACACTGACACCCAGTAACAAAGACACACACGGACACCAAGTAACAAAGACATGCACTGACACCCAGTAACACAGACACACACGGACACCAAGTAACAAAGACACACTTACAACAAGTAACACAGACACACACTTACACCAAGTAACAAAGACAGACACTGATACCCAGTAACACAGACACACACTTACACCAAGTAACAAAGACATACACTGACACCCAGTAACAAAGACACACACTTTCACCAAGTAACACAGACACACACGGACACCAAGTAACAAAGACACACACTTACACCAAGTAACACAGACACACACTTACACCAAGTAACAAAGACATGCACTGACACCCAGTAACAAGGACACACACTTACACGAAGTAACACAGACACACACAGACACCAAGTAACAAAGACACACACTTATACCAAGTAACACAGACACACACTGACACCAAGTAACAAAGACATACACTGATACCCAGTAACACAGACAAACACTTACACCAAGTAACAAAGACATACACTGACACCAAGTAACAAAGACATACACTGGTACCCATGAATACAGACACACACGTACACCAAGTAACACAGACATACACTTACACCAAGTAACACAGACATACACCGACACCAAGTAACAAAGACATACAATTACACCAAGGAACAAAGACACGCACTTACACCAAGTAACACACATATACACTGGCACCAAGTAACAAAGATATGCACTGACACACAGTAACACAGACACACACGGACACCAAGTAACAAAGACACACACTTACACCAAGTAACACAGACACACACTTACACCAAGTAACAAAGACATACACTTACACCAATTAACACAGACATACACCGATACCAAGTAACACAGACACACACTTTCACCAAGTAACACAGACATATACTGACACAAGTAACAAAGACATACACTGATACCCAGGAACACAGACACACACTAATACCAAGTAACAAAGACACACACTTACACCAAGTAACACAGATATACAATGGCACCAAGTAACAAAGACATGCACTGACACCCAGTTACACAGTCACACACGAACACCAAGTAACACGGACACACACTGACACCCAGTAACACAGATACACATTTACACAAAGTAACACAGACATACACTGACACCCAGTAAGAAAGACACACACTTACACCAAGTAATACTGACACACACTTACACCAAGTAACAAAGACAGAAACTGATACCCTTTAACACAGACACACACTTACACAAACTAACAAAGACATACACTGGCACCCAGTAACAAAGACATGCACTGACACCCAGTAACAAAGACACACACTTACACCAAGTAATACTGACACACACTTACACCAAGTAACAAAGACAGAAACTGATACCCTTTAACACAGACACACACTTACACCAAGTAACACAGACACACACGGACACCAAGTAACAAAGACACACACTTACACCAAGTAACACAGACACACACTGACACCCAGTAACACAGACACACACTTACACCATGTAACACAGACATACACTGACACCAAGTAACAAAGACATACACTGATACCCAGTAACAAAGACACACACTTTCACCAAGTAACACAGACACACACGGACACCAAGTAACAAAGACACACACTTACACCAAGTAACACAGACACACACTTACACCAAGTAACAAAGACATGCACTGACACCCAGTAACAAGGACACACACTTACACGAAGTAACACAGACACACACAGACACCAAGTAACAAAGACACACACTTATACCAAGTAACACAGACACACACTGACACCAAGTAACAAAGACATACACTGATACCCAGTAACACAGACAAACACTTACACCAAGTAACAAAGACATACACTGACACCAAGTAACAAAGACATACACTGGTACCCATGAATACAGACACACACGTACACCAAGTAACACAGACATACACTTACACCAAGTAACACAGACATACACCGACACCAAGTAACAAAGACATACAATTACACCAAGGAACAAAGACACACACTTACACCAAGTAACACACATATACACTGGCACCAAGTAACAAAGATATGCACTGACACACAGTAACACAGACACACACGGACACCAAGTAACAAAGACACACACTTACACCCAGTAACACAGACACACACGGACACCAAGTAACAAAGACACACTTACAACAAGTAACACAGACACACACTTACACCAAGTAACAAAGACAGACACTGATACCCAGTAACACAGACACACACTTACACCAAGTAACAAAGACATACACTGACACCCAGTAACAAAGACACACACTTTCACCAAGTAACACAGACACACACGGACACCAAGTAACAAAGACACACACTTACACCAAGTAACACAGACACACACTTACACCAAGTAACAAAGACATGCACTGACACCCAGTAACAAGGACACACACTTACACGAAGTAACACAGACACACACAGACACCAAGTAACAAAGACACACACTTATACCAAGTAACACAGACACACACTGACACCAAGTAACAAAGACATACACTGATACCCAGTAACACAGACAAACACTTACACCAAGTAACAAAGACATACACTGACACCAAGTAACAAAGACATACACTGGTACCCATGAATACAGACACACACGTACACCAAGTAACACAGACATACACTTACACCAAGTAACACAGACATACACCGACACCAAGTAACAAAGACATACAATTACACCAAGGAACAAAGACACACACTTACACCAAGTAACACACATATACACTGGCACCAAGTAACAAAGATATGCACTGACACACAGTAACACAGACACACACGGACACCAAGTAACAAAGACACACACTTACACCAAGTAACACAGACACACACTTACACCAAGTAACAAAGACATACACTTACACCAATTAACACAGACATACACCGATACCAAGTAACACAGACACACACTTTCACCAAGTAACACAGACATATACTGACACAAGTAACAAAGACATACACTGATACCCAGGAACACAGACACACACTAATACCAAGTAACAAAGACACACACTTACACAAAGTAACACAGATATACAATGGCACCAAGTAACAAAGACATGCACTGACACCCAGTTACACAGTCACACACGAACACCAAGTAACACGGACACACACTGACACCCAGTAACACAGATACACATTTACACAAAGTAACACAGACATACACTGACACCCAGTAAGAAAGACACACACTTACACCAAGTAATACTGACACACACTTACACCAAGTAACAAAGACAGAAACTGATACCCTTTAACACAGACACACACTTACACAAACTAACAAAGACATACACTGGCACCCAGTAACAAAGACATGCACTGACACCCAGTAACAAAGACACACACTTACACCAAGTAATACTGACACACACTTACACCAAGTAACAAAGACAGAAACTGATACCCTTTAACACAGACACACACTTACACCAAGTAACACAGACACACACGGACACCAAGTAACAAAGACACACACTTACACCAAGTAACACAGACACACACTGACACCCAGTAACACAGACACACACTTACACCATGTAACACAGACATACACTGACACCAAGTAACAAAGACATACACTGATACCCAGTAACAAAGACACACACTTTCACCAAGTAACACAGACACACACGGACACCAAGTAACAAAGACACACACTTACACCAAGTAACACAGACACACACTTACACCAAGTAACAAAGACATGCACTGACACCCAGTAACAAGGACACACACTTACACGAAGTAACACAGACACACACAGACACCAAGTAACAAAGACACACACTTATACCAAGTAACACAGACACACACTGACACCAAGTAACAAAGACATACACTGATACCCAGTAACACAGACAAACACTTACACCAAGTAACAAAGACATACACTGACACCAAGTAACAAAGACATACACTGGTACCCATGAATACAGACACACACGTACACCAAGTAACACAGACATACACTTACACCAAGTAACACAGACATACACCGACACCAAGTAACAAAGACATACAATTACACCAAGGAACAAAGACACACACTTACACCAAGTAACACACATATACACTGGCACCAAGTAACAAAGATATGCACTGACACACAGTAACACAGACACACACGGACACCAAGTAACAAAGACACACACTTACACCAAGTAACACAGACACACACTTACACCAAGTAACAAAGACATACACTTACACCAATTAACACAGACATACACCGATACCAAGTAACACAGACACACACTTTCACCAAGTAACACAGACATATACTGACACAAGTAACAAAGACATACACTGATACCCAGGAACACAGACACACACTAATACCAAGTAACAAAGACACACACTTACACCAAGTAACACAGATATACAATGGCACCAAGTAACAAAGACATGCACTGACACCCAGTTACACAGTCACACACGAACACCAAGTAACACGGACACACACTGACACCCAGTAACACAGATACACATTTACACAAAGTAACACAGACATACACTGACACCCAGTAAGAAAGACACACACTTACACCAAGTAATACTGACACACACTTACACCAAGTAACAAAGACAGAAACTGATACCCTTTAACACAGACACACACTTACACAAACTAACAAAGACATACACTGGCACCCAGTAACAAAGACATGCACTGACACCCAGTAACAAAGACACACACTTACACCAAGTAATACTGACACACACTTACACCAAGTAACAAAGACAGAAACTGATACCCTTTAACACAGACACACACTTACACCAAGTAACACAGACACACACGGACACCAAGTAACAAAGACACACACTTACACCAAGTAACACAGACACACACTGACACCCAGTAACACAGACACACACTTACACCATGTAACACAGACATACACTGACACCAAGTAACAAAGACATACACTGATACCCAGTAACACAGACACACACTTATACCAAGTAACAAAGACATACAATGACACCCAGTAACAATGACATACACTGACACCCAGTAACGCAGACACACACGGACACCAAGTAACAGAGACACAGACTTACACCAAGTAACACAGACACACACTGACAGCCATTAACACAGACACACAGTTACACCAAGTAACACAGACATACACTGACACCAAGTAACAAAGACATGCACAGATACCTAGGTACACTGACATACACTTACACAAAGTAACAAAGACAGACACTGATATCCAGTAACACAGACACACACTTACACCAAGTAACAAAGACATACACTGACACCCAGTAACAAAGACACACACGGACACCAAGTAACAAAGACACACACTTACACCAAGTAACACAGACACACACTGACACCCAGTAACAAAGACATGCACTGCCACCCAGTAACACAGACACACACGGACAACAAGTAACAAAGACACACACTTACACCAAGTAACACAGACACACACTTACACCAAGTAACAAAGACAGAAACTGATACCCAGTAACACAGACACACACTTACACAAACTAACAAAGACATACAATGACACCCAGTAGCAAAGACACACACTGACACCAAGTAACACAGACACACACGGACACCAAGTAACAAAGACACACACTTACACCAAGTAACACAGACACACACTGACACCCAGTAACACAGACACACACTTACACCAAGTAACACAGACATACACTGACACCAAGTAACAAAGACATACACTGATACCCAGTAACACAGACACACACTTACACCAAGTAACTAAGACATACAATGACACCCAGAAACAATGACATACACTGACACCCAGTAACGCAGACACACACGGACACCAAGTAACAGAGACACAGACTTACACCAAGTAACACAGACACACACTGACATCCAGTAACACAGACACACACGTACATCAAGTAACACAGCCATACACTGACACCAAGTAACAAAGACATACACTGATACCTAGTAACACAGGCTCACTCTTACACCAAGTAACACAGACATACACTGACAACAAGTATCAAAGACATGCACAGATACCAAGTAACACAGACACACACTTACACCAAGTAACAAAGACAGACACTGATACCCAGTAACACAGACACACACTTACACCAAGTAACAAAGACATACACTGACACCCAGTAACAAAGACACACACGGACACCAAGTAACAAAGACACACACTTACACCAAGTAACACAGGCACACACTGACACCCAGTAACAACGACATGCACTGACACCCAGTAACACAGACACACACGGACACCAAGTAACAAAGACACACACTTACACCAAGTAACACAGACACACACTTACACCAAGTAAAAAAGACAGACTCTGATACCCAGTAACACAGACACACACTTACACCAAGTAACAAAGACATACACTGACACCTAGTAACAAAGACACACACTTACACCAAGTAACAAAGACAGACACTGATACCCACTAACACAGACACACACTTGCACCAAGTAACAAAGACATACACTGACACCCAGTAACAAAGACAAACACTGACACCCAGTAACAAAGACACACACGGACACCAAGTAACAAAGACATGCACTGACACCCAGTAACACAGACACACACGGACACCAAGTAACAAAGACACACTTACAACAAGTAACACAGACACACACTTACACCAAGTAACAAAGACAGACACTGATACCCAGTAACACAGACACACACTTACACCAAGTAACAAAGACATACACTGACACCCAGTAACAAAGACACATACTTTCACCAAGTAACACAGACTCACACGGACACCAAGTAACAAAGACACACACTTACACCAAGTAACACAGACACACACTTACACCAAGTAACAAAGACATGCACTGACACCCAGTAACAAGGACACACACTTACACGAAGTAACACAGACACACACAGACACCAAGTAACAAAGACACACACTTATACCAAGTAACACAGACACACACTGACACCAAGTAACAAAGACATACACTGATACCCAGTAACACAGACAAACACTTACACCAAGTAACAAAGACATACACTGACACCAAGTAACAAAGACATACACTGGTACCCATGAATACAGACACACACGTACACCAAGTAACACAGACATACACTTACACC
Organism: Heterodontus francisci; assembly: GCF_036365525.1. Classification (NCBI taxonomy): domain Eukaryota; kingdom Metazoa; phylum Chordata; class Chondrichthyes; order Heterodontiformes; family Heterodontidae; genus Heterodontus; species Heterodontus francisci. Next base: position 846,902 of record NW_027140405.1, on the reverse strand, counting down.
AAGTAACACAGACATACACCGACACCAAGTAACAAAGACATACAATTACACCAAGGAACAAAGACACACACTTACACCAAGTAACACAGATATACACTGGCACCAAGTAACAAAGATATGCACTGACACACAGTAACACAGACACACACGGACACCAAGTAACAAAGACACACACTTACACCAAGTAACACAGACACACACTTACACCAAGTAACAAAGACATACACTTACACCAATTAACACAGACATACACCGATACCAAGTAACACAGACACACACTTTCACCAAGTAACACAGACATATACTGACACAAGTAACAAAGACATACACTGATACCCAGGAACACAGACACACACTAATACCAAGTAACAAAGACATACACTTACACCAAGTAACACAGACATGCACTGACACCAAGTAACAAAGACATACAATTACACCAAGTAACAAAGACACACACTTACACCAAGTAACACAGATATACAATGGCACCAAGTAACAAAGACATGCACTGACACCCAGTTACACAGTCACACACGAACACCAAGTAACACGGACACACACTGACACCCAGTAACACAGATACACATTTACACAAAGTAACACAGACATACACTGACACCCAGTAACAAAGACACACACTTACACCAAGTAATACTGACACACACTTACACCAAGTAACAAAGACAGAAACTGATACCCTTTAACACAGACACACACTTACACAAACTAACAAAGACATACACTGGCACCCAGTAACAAAGACATGCACTGACACCCAGTAACAAAGACACACACTTACACCAAGTAATACTGACACACACTTACACCAAGTAACAAAGACAGAAACTGATACCCTTTAACACAGACACACACTTACACCAAGTAACACAGACACACACGGACCACCAAGTAACAAAGACACACACTTACACCAAGTAACACAGACACACACTGACACCCAGTAACACAGACACACACTTACACCATGTAACACAGACATACACTGACACCAAGTAACAAAGACATACACTGATACCCAGTAACACAGACACACACTTATACCAAGTAACAAAGACATACAATGACACCCAGTAACAATGACATACACTGACACCCAGTAACGCAGACACACACGGACACCAAGTAACAGAGACACAGACTTACACCAAGTAACACAGACACACACTGACAGCCATTAACACAGACACACACGTACACCAAGTAACACAGACATACACTGACACCAAGTAACAAAGACATACACTGATACCCGGTAACACAGGCACACTCTTACACCAAGTAACACAGACATACACTGACAACAAGTAACAAAGACATGCACAGATACTAAGTAACAAAGACATACACTTACACAAAGGAACAAAGACATAGACTGATAACCGGTAACACAGACACACACTTACACCAAGTAACACAGACACACACGGACACCAAGTAACAAAGACACACACTTACACCAAGTAACACAGACACACACTGACACCCAGTAACACAGACACACACTTACACCAAGTAACACAGACATACACTGACACCAAGTAACAAAGACATACACTGATACCCAGTAACACAGACACACACTTACACCAAGTAACTAAGACATACAATGACACCCAGTAACAATGACATACACTGACACCCAGTAACGCAGACACACACGGACACCAAGTAACAGAGACACAGACTTACACCAAGTAACACAGACACACACTGACATCCAGTAACACAGACACACACGTACATCAAGTAACACAGACATACACTGACACCAAGTAACAAAGACATACACTGATACCTAGTAACACAGGCTCACTCTTACACCAAGTAACACAGACATACACTGACAACAAGTATCAAAGACATGCACAGATACCAAGTAACACAGACACACACTTACACCAAGTAACAAAGACAGACACTGATACCCAGTAACACAGACACACACTTACACCAAGTAACAAAGACATACACTGACACCCAGTAACAAAGACACACACGGACACCAAGTAACAAAGACACACACTTACACCAAGTAACACAGGCACACACTGACACCCAGTAACAACGACATGCACTGACACCCAGTAACACAGACACACACGGACACCAAGTAACAAAGACACACACTTACACCAAGTAACACAGACATACACTTACACCAAGTAACAAAGACAGACACTGATACCCAGTAACACAGACACACACTTGCACCAAGTAACAAAGACATACACTGACACCCAGTAACAAAGACAAACACTGACACCCAGTAACAAAGACACACACGGACACCAAGTAACAAAGACATGCACTGACACCCAGTAACACAGACACACACGGACACCAAGTAACAAAGACACACTTACAACAAGTAACACAGACACACACTTACACCAAGTAACAAAGACAGACACTGATACCCAGTAACACAGACACACACTTACACCAAGTAACAAAGACATACACTGACACCCAGTAACAAAGACACACACTTTCACCAAGTAACACAGACACACACGGACACCAAGTAACAAAGACACACACTTACACCAAGTAACACAGACACACACTTACACAAGTAACAAAGACATGCACTGACACCCAGTAACAAGGACACACACTTACACGAAGTAACACAGACACACACAGACACCAAGTAACAAAGACACACACTTATACCAAGTAACACAGACACACACTGACACCAAGTAACAAAGACATACACTGATACCCAGTAACACAGACAAACACTTACACCAAGTAACAAAGACATACACTGACACCAAGTAACAAAGACATACACTGGTACCCATGAATACAGACACACACGTACACCAAGTAACACAGACATACACTTACACCAAGTAACATAGACATACACCGACACCAAGTAACAAAGACATACAATTACACCAAGGAACAAAGACACACACTTACACCAAGTAACACAGATATACACTGGCACCAAGTAACAAAGATATGCACTGACACACAGTAACACAGACACACACGGACACCAAGTAACAAAGACACACACTTACACCAAGTAACACAGACACACACTTACACCAAGTAACAAAGACATACACTTACACCAATTAACACAGACATACACCGATACCAAGTAACACAGACACACACTTTCACCAAGTAACACAGACATATACTGACACAAGTAACAAAGACATACACTGATACCCAGGAACACAGACACACACTAATACCAAGTAACAAAGACATACACTTACACCAAGTAACACAGACATGCACTGACACCAAGTAACAAAGACATACAATTACACCAAGTAACAAAGACACACACTTACACCAAGTAACACAGATATACAATGGCACCAAGTAACAAAGACATGCACTGACACCCAGTTACACAGTCACACACGAACACCAAGTAACACGGACACACACTGACACCCAGTAACACAGATACACATTTACACAAAGTAACACAGACATACACTGACACCCAGTAACAAAGACACACACTTACACCAAGTAATACTGACACACACTTACACCAAGTAACAAAGACAGAAACTGATACCCTTTAACACAGACACACACTTACACAAACTAACAAAGACATACACTGGCACCCAGTAACAAAGACATGCACTGACACCCAGTAACAAAGACACACACTTACACCAAGTAATACTGACACACACTTACACCAAGTAACAAAGACAGAAACTGATACCCTTTAACACAGACACACACTTACACCAAGTAACACAGACACACACGGACACCAAGTAACAAAGACACACACTTACACCAAGTAACACAGACACACACTGACACCCAGTAACACAGACACACACTTACACCATGTAACACAGACATACACTGACACCAAGTAACAAAGACATACACTGATACCCAGTAACACAGACACACACTTATACCAAGTAACAAAGACATACAATGACACCCAGTAACAATGACATACACTGACACCCAGTAACGCAGACACACACGGACACCAAGTAACAGAGACACAGACTTACACCAAGTAACACAGACACAAACTGACAGCCATTAACACAGACACACACGTACACCAAGTAACACAGACATACACTGACACCAAGTAACAAAGACATACACTGATACCCGGTAACACAGGCACACTCTTACACCAAGTAACACAGACATACACTGACAACAAGTAACAAAGACATGCACAGATACTAAGTAACAAAGACATACACTTACACAAAGGAACAAAGACATACACTGATAACCGGTAACACAGACACACACTTACACCAAGTAACAAAGACATACACCGATACCCAGTAACACAGACACACACTTACACCAATTAACACAGACATACACTGACACCCAGTAACAAAGACATACAGTGACACCCTGTAACAAAGACACACACGGACACCAAGTAACAAAGACACACACTTACACCAAGTAACAGAGACACACACAGACACCCAGGAACAAAGACATGCACTGACACCCAGTAACACAGACACACACGGACACCAAGTAACAAAGACACACACTTACACCAAGTAATACTGACACACACTTCCACCAAGTAACAAAGACATACACTGACACCAAGTAACACAGACACACCCTGACACCCAGTAACACAGACACACACTTACACCAAGTAACACAGACATACACTGACACCAAGTAACAAAGACATACACTGATACCCAGTAACACAGACACACACTTATACCAAGTAACAAAGACATACAATGACACCCAGTAACAATGACATACACTGACACCCAGTAACGCAGACACACACGGACACCAAGTAACAGAGACACAGACTTACACCAAGTAACACAGACACACACTGACAGCCATTAATACAGACACACACGTACACCAAGTAACACAGACATACACTGACACCAAGTAACAAAGACATACACTGATACCCAGTAACACAGGCACACTCTTACTCCAAGTAACACAGACATACACTGACAACAAGTAACAAAGACATGCACAGATACCAAGTAACACAGACACACAATTACACCAAGTAACAAAGACATACACTGACACCCAGTAACAAAGACACACACTTACACCAAGTAACACAGGCACACACTGACACCCAGTAACAACGACATGCACTGACACCCAGTAACACAGACACACACGGACACCAAGTAACAAAGACACACACTTACACCAAGTAACACAGACACACACTTACACCAAGTAACAAAGACAGACACTGATACCCAGTAACACAGACACACACTTACACCATGTAACAAAGACATACACTGACACATAGAAACAAAGACATACACTGACACCCAGTAACAAAGACACACACGGACACCAAGTAACAAAGACACACAATTACACCATGTAACACAGACACACACTGACACCCAGAAACAAAGACATGCACAGACACTCAGTAACACAGACACACACGGACACCAAGTAACAAAGACACACACTTACAGCAAGTAACACAGACACACACTTACACCATGTAACAAAGACTTACCCTGACACATAGTAACAAAGACATACACTGACACCCAGTAACAAAGACACACACGGACACCAAGTAACAAAGACACACAATTGCACCATGTAAAACAGACACACACTGACACCCAGTAACAAAGACATGCACTGACACCCAGTAACACAGACACACACTAATACCAAGTAACAAAGACATACACTTACACCAAGTAACACAGACATGCACTGACACCAAGTAACAAAGACATACAATTACACCAAGTAACAAAGACACACACTTACACCAAGTAACACAGATATACAATGGCACCAAGTAACAAAGACATGCACTGACACCCAGTTACACAGTCACACACGAACACCAAGTAACACGGACACACACTGACACCCAGTAACACAGATACACATTTACACAAAGTAACACAGACATACACTGACACCCAGTAACAAAGACACACACTTACACCAAGTAATACTGACACACACTTACACCAAGTAACAAAGACAGAAACTGATACCCTTTAACACAGACACACACTTACACAAACTAACAAAGACATACACTGGCACCCAGTAACAAAGACATGCACTGACACCCAGTAACAAAGACACACACTTACACCAAGTAATACTGACACACACTTACACCAAGTAACAAAGACAGAAACTGATACCCTTTAACACAGACACACACTTACACCAAGTAACACAGACACACACGGACACCCAGTAACAAAGACACACACTTACACCAAGTAACACAGACACACACTGACACCCAGTAACACAGACACACACTTACACCATGTAACACAGACATACACTGACACCAAGTAACAAAGACATACACTGATACCCAGTAACACAGACACACACTTATACCAAGTAACAAAGACATACAATGACACCCAGTAACAATGACATACACTGACACCCAGTAACGCAGACACACACGGACACCAAGTAACAGAGACACAGACTTACACCAAGTAACACAGACACACACTGACAGCCATTAACACAGACACACACGTACACCAAGTAACACAGACATACACTGACACCAAGTAACAAAGACATACACTGATACCCGGTAACACAGGCACACTCTTACACCAAGTATCACAGACATACACTGACAACAAGTAACAAAGACATGCACAGATACTAAGTAACAAAGACATACACTTACACAAAGGAACAAAGACATACACTGATAACCGGTAACACAGACACACACTTACACCAAGTAACAAAGACATACACCGATACCCAGTAACACAGACACACACTTACACCAATTAACACAGACATACACTGACACCCAGTAACAAAGACATACAGTGACACCCTGTAACAAAGACACACACGGACACCAAGTAACAAAGACACACACTTACACCAAGTAACAGAGACACACACAGACACCCAGGAACAAAGACATGCACTGACACCCAGTAACACAGACACACACGGACACCAAGTAACAAAGACACACACTTACACCAAGTAGTACTGACACACACTTCCACCAAGTAACAAAGACATACACTGACACCAAGTAACACAGACACACCCTGACACCCAGTAACACAGACACACACTTACACCAAGTAACACAGACATACACTGACACCAAGTAACAAAGACATACACTGATACCCAGTAACACAGACACACACTTATACCAAGTAACAAAGACATACAATGACACCCAGTAACAATGACATACACTGACACCCAGTAACGCAGACACACACGGACACCAAGTAACAGAGACACAGACTTACACCAAGTAACACAGACACACACTGACAGCCATTAATACAGACACACACGTACACCAAGTAACACAGACATACACTGACACCAAGTAACAAAGACATACACTGATACCCAGTAACACAGGCACACTCTTACTCCAAGTAACACAGACATACACTGACAACAAGTAACAAAGACATGCACAGATACCAAGTAACACAGACACACACTTACACCAAGTAACAAAGACATACACTGACACCCAGTAACAAAGACACACACTTACACCAAGTAACACAGGCACACACTGACACCCAGTAACAACGACATGCACTGACACCCAGTAACACAGACACACACGGACACCAAGTAACAAAGACACACACTTACACCAAGTAACACAGACACACACTTACACCAAGTAACAAAGACAGACACTGATACCCAGTAACACAGACACACACTTACACCATGTAACAAAGACATACACTGACACATAGTAACAAAGACATACACTGACACCCAGTAACAAAGACACACACGGACACCAAGTAACAAAGACACACAATTGCACCATGTAAAACAGACACACACTGACACCCAGTAACAAAGACATGCACTGACACCCAGTAACACAGACACACACGGACACCAAGTAACAAAGACACACACTTACAACAAGTAACACAGACACACACTTACACCAAGTAACAAAGACAGACACTGATACCCAGTAACATAGACAGACACTTACACCAAGTAACAAAGACATACACTGACACCCAGTAACAAAGACACACACTTTCACCAAGTAACACAGACACACACGGACACCAAGTAACAAAGACACACATTTACACCAAGTAACACTGACACACACTGACACCAAGTAACAAAGACAGACACTGATACCCAGTAACACAGACACACACTTACACCATTTAACAAAGACATACACTGACACCCAGTAACAAGGACACACACTTACACCAAGTAACACAGACAAACACTGACACCAAGTAACAAAGACATGCACTGATACCCAGTAACACAGACAAACACGTACACCAAGTAACACAGACATACACTTACACCAAGTAACACAGACATACACCGACACCAAGTAACAAAGACATACAATTACACAAAGTAACAAAGACACACACTTACACCAAGTAACACAGATATACACTGGCACAAAGTAACAAAGACATATACTGATACCCAGTAACACAGACACACACTTACACCAAGTAACAAAGACACACACTGATACCCAGTAACACAGACACACACTTACACTAAGTAACAAAGACATACACTGACTTCCATGAACAAAGACATACACTGACACCCAGTAACACAGACACACACGGACACCAAGTAACACAGATATACACTGGCACCAAGTAACAAAGACATACACTTACACCAAGTAACACAGACACACACTGATACCCAGTAACACAGACACACACTTACACCAAGTAACACAGACATACACTGACACCAAGTAACAAAGACATACACTGATACCCAGTAACAAAGACACACACGGACACCAAATAACAGAGACACACACTTACACCAAGTAACACAGACACACACTTACACCAAGTAACAAAGACATACACTTACACCAAGTAACACAGACACACACTGATACCCAGTAACACAGACACACACTTACACCAAGTAACACAGACATACACTGACACCAAGTAACAAAGACATACACTGATACCCAGTAACACAGGCACACACTTCCACCAAGTAACACAGACATATACTGACACAAGTAACAAAGACATACACTGATACCCAGGAACACAGACACACTCTTACACCAAGTAACACAGACACACACTAATACCAGGTAACAAAGACATACACTTACACCAAGTAACACAGACATACACTGACACCAAGTAACAAAGACATACAATTACACCAAGTAACAAAGACACACACTTACACCAAGTAACACAGATATACAATGGCACCAAGTAACAAAGACATGCACGGACACCCAGTTACACAGTCACACACGGACGCCAAGTAACACAGACACACACTGACACCCAGTAACACAGACACACATTTACACCAAGTAACAAAGACATACACTGATACCCAGTAACACAGACACACACTTACACCAAGTAACACAGGCATACACTGACACCAAGTTACAAAGACATACAATGATACCCAGGAACACAGACACACACTTACACCAAGTAACACAGACACACACTTACACCAAGTAACAAAGACATACACTTACACCAAGTAACACAGACATACACTGACACCAAGTAACAAAGACATACACTGATACCCATTAACACAGACACGCACTGACTCCCAGTTCGAAACACACACTGTCCCCCAGTAATACAGACACACTCTTACACCAAGTAACAAAGACATACAATGACACCAAGTCACAAAGACACACACTGACACCCAGTAACAAAGACATCACTGACACCAAGTCTCAAAGACATACACTGATACCCAGTAACAAAGACATACACTGATACCCAGTAACACAGACACACACTTACACCAAGTAACAAAGACACACACTGATTCCCAGTAACACAGACACACACTTACACTAAGTAACAAAGACATAAACTGACTCCCAGTAACAAAGACATACACTGACACCCAGTAACACTTACACACACGGACACCAAGTAACAAAGACACAGACTTACACCAAGTCACAAACACATACACTGACACCAAGTAACAAAGACATACACTTACACCAAGTAACAAAGACATAAACTGATACCCAGTAACACAGACACAGACTTACACCAAGTAACAAAGACATGCAATGACACCAAGTCACAAACACATACACTGTCACCAAGTAACAAAGACATACACTTGCACCAAGTAACAAAGATTTATACTGATACCCAGTAACACAGACACACACTGACCCCCAGTAACACAGACATACACTGATACCCAGTAACACAGACACAAACGGAAACCAAGTAACAAAGACACACACTTACACCAAGTAACACAGACACACAATGATACCCAGTATCACAGACACACACTTACACCAAGTAACAAAGACATACACTGACACCAGGTAACAAAGACATACACTTACACAAAGTAACAAAGACATACACTGATAACCGGTAACACAGACACACACTTACACCAAGTAACAAAGACATACACTGATACCCAGTAACACAGACACACACTTACACCAATTCACACAGACATACACTGACACCCAGTAACAAAGACATACATTGACACCCAGTAACAAAGACACACACGGACACCAAGTAACAAAGACACACACTTACACCAAGTAACACAGACACACACAGACACCCAGGAACAAAGACATGCACTGACAACCAGTAACACAGACACACACTTACACCAAGTAACACAGACACACACGGACACCAAGTAACAAAGACACACACTTACACCAAGTAACACAGACACACACTGACACCCAGTAACACAGACACACACTTACACCAAGTAACACAGACATACACTGACATCAAGTAACAAAGACATACACTGATACCCAGTAACACAGACACACACTTACACCAAGTAACAAAGACATACAATGACACCCCGTAACAAAGACATACACTGACACCCAGTAACGCAGACACACACGGACACCAAGTAACAGAGACACAGAATTGCACCAAGTAACACAATCACACACTGACAGCCAGTAACACAGACACATACGTACACCAAGTAACACAGACATGCACTGACACCAAGTAACAAAGACATACACTGATACCCAGTAACACAGGCACATTCTTACACCAAGTAACACAGACATACACTGACACCAAGTAACAAAGACATGCACAGATACCAAGTAACACAGACACACACTTACACCAAGTAACAAAGACAGACACTGATACCCAGTAACACAGACACACACTTACACCAAGTAACAAAGACATACACTGACACCCAGTAACAAAGACACACACGGACACCAAGTAACAAAGACACACACTTACACCAAGTAACACAGGCACACACTGACACCCAGTAACAACGACATGCACTGACACCCAGTAACACAGACACACACAGACACCAAGTAACAAAGACACACACTTACACCAAGTAACACAGACACACACTTACACCAAGTAACAAATACAGACACTGATACCCAGTAACACAGACACACACTTACACCAATTAACAAAGACATACACTGACACCCAGTAACACAGACACACACTTACACCAAGTAACAAAGAAAGACACTGAGACCCAGTAACACAGACACTCACTTACACCAAGTAACAAAGACATACACTGACACGCAGTAACAAAGACATACACTGACACCCAGTAACAAAGACACACACGGACACCAAGTATCAAAGACACACAATTACACCATGTAACGCAGACACACACTGACACCCAGTAACAAAGACATGCACTGACACCGAGTAACACAGACACACACGGACACCAAGTAACAAAGACACACACTGACACCAAGTAACACAGACACACACTTACACCAAGTAACAAAGACAGACACTGATACCCAGTAACACAGACAAACACATACACCAAGTAACAAAGACATACACTGACACCCAGTAACAAAGACACACACTTTAACCAAGTAACACAGACACACACGGACACCAAGTCACAAAGACACACACTTACACCAAGTAACTCAGACACACACTGACACCCAGTAACACAGACACACACTTACACCAAGTAACACAGACATGCACTGACGCCAAGTAACAAGGACATACACTGACACCCAGTAACAAAGACATACACTGACACCCAGTAACGCAGACACACACGGACACCAAGTAACAAAGACACAGACTTACACCAAGTAACACAGACACGCACTGACAGCCAGTAACACAGACACACACTTACACCAAGTAACACAGACATACACTGACATCAAGTAACAAAGACATACACTGATACCCAGTAACACAGGCACACACTTACACCAAGTAACACAGACATACACTTACACCAAGTAACAAAGACAGACACTGATACCAAGTAACACAGACACACACTTACACCAAGTAACAAAGACATACACTGACACCCAGTAACAAAGACATACACTGACACCAAGTAACAAAGATGCACACGGACACCAAGTAACAAAGACACACACTTACACCAAGTAACATAGACACACACTGACACGCAGTAACAAAGACATGCACTGCCACCCAGTAACACAGACACACACGGACAACAAGTAACAAAGACACACACTTACACCAAGTAACACAGACACACACTTACACCAAGTAACAAAGACAGACACTGATACTCAGTAACACAGACACACACTTACACAAAGTAACAAAGACATACACTGACACCCAGTAACAAAGACACACACTTACACCAAGTAACAAAGCCACACACGGACACCAAGTAACAAAGACACACACTTACACCAAGTAACTCAGACACACACGGACACCAAGTAACACAGACACACACTTACACCAAGTAACACAGACATACACTGACACCAAGTAACAAAGACATACACTGACTCCAAGTAGCAAAGACATACACTGATACCCAGGAACACAGACACACACGTACACCAAGTAATACAGACACACACTTACACCAAGTAACAAAGACATACACTTACACCAAGTAACACAGACATACACTGACACCAAGTAACAAAGACATACAATTACACCAAGTAACAAAGACACACACTTACACCAAGTAACACAGATATACACTGGCACCAAGTAACAAAGACATGCACTGACACACAGTAACACAGACACACACGGACACCAATTAACAAAGATACACACTTACACCAAGTAACACAGACACACACTTACACCAAGTAACAAAGACATGCACATACACCAAGTAACACAGACACACACTGATACCCAGTAGCACAGACACACACTTACACCAAGTAACAAACACAGACACTGATACCCAGGAACACAGAAATACTCTTACACCAAGTAAAACAGACACACACTAATACCAAGTAACAAAGACATACACTTACACTAAGTAACACTGACATACACTGACACCAAGTAACAAAGACATACAATTACAATAAGTAACAAAGACACACACTTACACCAAGTAACACAGATATACAATGGCACCATGTAACAAAGACATGCACTGACACCCAGTTACACAGACACACACGGACACCAAGTAACAAAGACACACACTGACACCCAGTAACACAGACACACATTTACACCAAGTAACACAGACATACACTGACACCAAGTAACAAAGACATACACTGATACCCAGTAACACAGACACACACTTACAGGAAGTAACACAGACATACACTGACACCAAGTAACAAAGACATACAATGATACCCAGGAACACAGACACACATTTACACCAAGTAACAAAGCCGCACACGGACACCAAGTAACAAAGACACACACTTACACCAAGTAACTCAGACACACACGGACACCAAGTAACACAGACACACACTTACACCAAGTAACACAGACATACACTGATACCCAGGAACACAGAAACAGTCTTACACCAAGTAACACAGACACACACTAATACCAAGTAACAAAGACATACACTTACACCAAGTAACACAGACATACACTGACACCAAGTAACAAAGACATACAATTACACCAAGTCACAAAGACACACACTGACTCCCAGTAACAAAGACATGCACTGACACCAAGTAACAAATACATACACTTACACGAAGTAACAAAGACACACACTTACACCAAGTAACACAGACATACACTTACACCAAGTAACAGAGACAGACAATTACTCCAAGTAACAAAGACATACACTTACACCAAGTAATTTGACATACACTGACACCCAGTAACAAAGACATACACTGACGCCAATTCAGAAAGACATACACGGACACCCAGTAACAAAGACATGCACTGCCACCCAGTAACACAGACACACACGGACAACAAGTAACAAAGACACACACTTACACCAAGTAACACAGACATACAGTTACACCAAGAAACAAAGACAGACACTGATACACAGTAACACAGACAGACACTTACACCAAGTAACAAAGACACACACGGACACCAAGTAACAAAGACACACACTTACACCAAGTAATTCAGACACACACGGACACCAAGTAACACAGACACACACTTACACCAAGTAACACAGACATACACTGACACCAAGTAACAAAGACATACACTGATACCCAGTAACACAGACACACACTTACACCAAGTAACAAAGACATACACTGACACCAAGTAACAAAGACATACACTGATACCCAGGAACAAAGACACACACGTACACCAAGTAATACAGACACACACTTACACCAAGTAACAAAGACATACACTTACACCAAGTAACACAGACATACACTGACACCAAGTAACAAAGACATACAATTACACCAAGTAACAAATACACACACTTACACCAAGTAACACAGATATACACTGGCACCAAGTAACAAAGACATGCACTGACACACAGTAACACAGACACACACGGACACCAAGTAACAAAGATACAAACTTACACCAAGTAACACAGACACACACTTACACCAAGTAACAAATACATGCACTTACACCAAGTAACACAGACACACACTGATACCCAGTAACACAGACACACACTTACACCAAGTAACAAAGACATACACTGATACCCAGGAACACAGAAACAGTCTTACACCAAGTAACACAGACACACACTAATACCAAGTAACAAAGACATACACTTACACCAAGTAACACAGACATACACTGACACCAAGTAACAAAGACATACAATTACACCAAGTAACAAAGACACACACTTACACCAAGTAACACAGATATGCAATGGCACCATGTAACAAAGACATGCACTGACACCCAGTTACACAGACACACACGGACACCAAGTAACACAGACACACACTGACACCCAGTAACACAGACACACATTTACACCAAGTAACACAGACATACACTGACACCAAGTAACAAAGACATACACTGATACCCAGTAACACAGACACACACTTACACGAAGTAACACAGACATACACTGACACCAAGAAACAAAGACAGACAATGATACCCAGGAACACAGACACACACTTACACCAAGTAACACAGACACACACTTACACCAAGTAACAAAGACATACACTTACACCAAGTAATACAGACATACACTGACACCAAGTAACAAAGACATACACTGACACCAAGTAACAAATACATACACTTACACGAAGTAACAAAGACACACACTTACACCAAGTAACACAGACATACACTGAAACCAAGTAACAGAGACAGACAATTACTCCAAGTAACAAAGACATGCACTTACACCAAGTAACACAGACACACACTGATACCCAGTAACACAGACACACACTTACACCAAGTGACAAAGACATACACTGATACCCAGGAACACAGAAACACTCTTACACCAAGTAACACAGACACACACTAATACCAAGTAACAAAGACATACACTTACACCAAGTAACACAGACATACACTGACACCAAGTAACAAAGACATACAATTACACCAAGTAACAAAGACACACACTTACACCAAGTAAGACAGATATGCAATGGCACCATGTAACAAAGACATGCACTGACACCCAGTTACACAGACACACACGGACACCAAGTAACACAGACACACACTGACACCCAGTAACACAGACACACATTTACACCAAGTAACACAGACATACACTGACACCAAGTAACAAAGACATACACTGATACCCAGTAGCACAGACACACACTTACACGAAGTAACACAGACATACACTGACACCAAGAAACAAAGACAGACAATGAAACCCAGGAACACAGACATACACTTACATCAAGTAACAAAGACATACACTTACACCAAGTAATACAGACATACACTGACACCAAGTAACAAAGACATACACTGACACCAAGTAACAAATACATACACTTACACGAAGTAACAAAGACACACACTTACACCAAGTAACACAGACATACACTGACACCAAGTAACAGAGACAGACAATTACTCCAAGTAACAAAGACATTCACTTACACCAAGTTGTTTGACATACACTGACACCCAGTAACAAAGACATACACTGACGCCAATTCAGAAAGACATACACTGATACCCAGTAACACAGACACACACTTACACCAAGTAACAAAGACATACACTGACACCAAGTAACAAAGACATACACTGATACCCAGGAACAAAGACACACACGTACACCAAGTAATACAGACACACACTTACACCAAGTAACAAAGACATACACTTACACCAAGTAACGCAGACATACACTGACACCAAGTAACAAAGACATACAATTACACCAAGTAACAAAGACACACACTTACACCAAGTAACACAGATATACACTGGCACCAAGTAACAAAGACATGCACTGACACACAGTAACACAGACACACACGGACACCAAGTAACAAAGATACAAACTTACACCAAGTAACACAGAAACACACTTACACCAAGTAACAAAGACATGCACTTACACCAAGTAACACAGACACACTGATACCCAGTAACACAGACACACACTTACACCAAGTAACAAAGACATACACTGATACCCAGGAACACAGAAACACTCTTACACCAAGTAACACAGACACACACTAATACCAAGTAACAAAGACATACACTTACACCATGTAACACAGACATACACTGACACCAAGTAACAAAGACATACAATTACACCAAGTAACAAAGACACACACTTACACCAAGTAACACAGATATGCAATTGCACCATGTAACAAAGACATGCACTGACACCCAGTTACACAGACACACACGGACACCAAGTAACACAGACACACACTGACACCCAGTAACACAGACACACATTTACACCAAGTAACACAGACATACACTGATACCCAGTAACACAGACACACACTTACACGAAGTAACATAGACATACACTGACACCAAGTAACAAAGACAGACAATGATACCCAGGAACACAGACACACACTTACACCAATTAACACAGACACACACTGACTCCCAGTAACAAAGACATACACTGACACCAAGTCACAAAGACATACACTGATACCCAGTAACACAGACACACACTTACACCAAGTAACACAGACATACACTGACACCAAGTTTCAAAGACATGCACAGATACCCAGTAACACAGACACACACTTACACCAAGTAACAAAGAAGACACTGATACCCAGTAAAACAGATGCACACTTACACAAAGTAACAAAGACATACACTGACTCCCAGTAACAAAGACATACACTGAAACCCTGTAACACAGACACACACGGACACCAAGTAACAAAGACACAGACTTACACCAAGTAACACAGACACACACTGACACCCAGTAACACAGACACACACTTACACCAAGTAACACAGACATACACTGACACCAAGTAACAAAGGCATACACTGATACCCAGTAACACAGGCACACACTTACACCAAGTAACACAGACATACACTGACACCAAGTAACAAAGGCATACACTGATACCCAGTAACACAGGCACACAATTACACCAAGTAACACAGACATACACTGACACCAAGTAACAAAGGCATACACTGATACCCATTAACACAGACACACACTGACACCCAGTTAGACACACACACTGACCCCCAGTAACACAGACACACACTGACCCCCAGTGACACAGACAAACACTGACACCAAGTCACAAAGACACACACTGACACCCAGTAACAAAGACATACATTGACACCAAGTCACAAAGACATACACTGATACACAGGCACACACTTACACCAAGTAATACAGACATACACTGACATAAAGTAACAAAGACATACACTGATACCCAGTAACACAGACACACACTTACACCAAGTAACAAAGACATACACTGACACCAAGTCACAAAGACACACACTGACTCCCAGTAACAAAGACATACACTGACACCAAGTCACAAAGACATACACTGATACCCAGTAACACAGACACACACTTACACCAAGTAACACAGACATACACTGACACCAAGTTTCAAAGACATGCACAGATACCCAGTAACACAGACACACACTTACACCAGGTAACAAAGAAGACACTGATACCCAGTAACACAGATACACACTTACACAAAGTAACAAAGACATACACTGACTCCCAGTAACAAAGACATACACTGAAACCCAGTAACACAGACA
Organism: Heterodontus francisci; assembly: GCF_036365525.1. Classification (NCBI taxonomy): domain Eukaryota; kingdom Metazoa; phylum Chordata; class Chondrichthyes; order Heterodontiformes; family Heterodontidae; genus Heterodontus; species Heterodontus francisci. Next base: position 828,270 of record NW_027140405.1, on the reverse strand, counting down.
CACACGGACACCAAGTAACAAAGACACAGACTTACACCAAGTAACACAGACTCACAATGACACCCAGTAACACAGACACACACTTACACCAAGTAACACAGACATACACTGACACCAAGTAACAAAGGCATACACTGATACCCAGTAACACAGGCACACACTTACACCAAGTAACACAGACATACACTGACGCCAAGTAACAAAGGCATACACTGATACCCAGCAACACAGGCACACACTTACACCAAGTAACAAAGACATACATTGAGCCCCAGTAACAAAGGCATACACTGAACCCCTGTAACAAAGACACACACGGACACCAAGTAACAAAGACACACACTTACTCCAAGTAACACAGACACAGGCTTACACCAAGTAACAAAGACATACACTGACACCCACTAACAAAGGCATACACTGACACCCTGTAACAAAGACACACACGGACACCAAGTAACAAAGACATACACTTACACCAAGCATTTTGACATACAATTACACCAAGTATCAAAGACAGACACTGACACCCAGTAACAAAGACACACACGGACACCAAGTAACAAAGACACACACTTACTCCAAGTAACACAGACATACACTGACACCCAGTAACAAAGACATGCACTGCCACCCAGTAACACAGACACACACGGACAACAAGTAACAAAGACACACACTTACACCAAGTAACACAGACATACAGTTACACCAAGTAACAAAGACAGACACTGATACCCAGTAACACAGACAGACACTTACACCAAGTAACAAAGACATACACTGACACCCAGTAACAAAGACACACACTTACACCAAGTAACACAGACACACACGGACACCAAGTAACAAAGACACACAATTACACCAAGTAACACAGACATACACTGACACCAAGTAACAAAGACATACAATGATACCCAGGAACACAGACACACACTTACACCAAGTAACACAGACACACACTTGCACCAAGTAACAAAGACATACACTTACACCAAGTAACACAGACATACACTGACACCAAGTAACAGAGACATACACTGATACCCATTAACACAGACACACACTGACACCCAGTTAGAAACACAGACTGACCCCCAGTAACACAGACACACACTGACCCCCAGTAACACAGACAAACACTGACACCAAGTCACAAAGACACACACTGACACCCAGTAACAAAATCATACACTGACACCAAGTCACAAAGACATACACTGATACACAGACACACACTTACACCAAGTAATACAGACGGACACTGACATAAAGTAACAAAGACATACAGTGATACCCAGTAACACAGACACACACTTACACCATCTAACAAAGACATACACTGACACCAAGTCACAAAGACACACACTGACTCTCAGTAACAAAGACATACACTGACACCAAGTCACAAAGACATACACTGATACCCAGTAACACAGACACACACTTACACCAAGTAACACAGACATACACTCACAACCAAGTATCAAAGACATGCGCAGATACCCAGTAACACAGACACACACTTACACCAAGTAACAACGACAGACACTGATACCCAGTAACACAGACACACACTTACACAAAGTAACAAAGACATACACTTACACCCTGTAACAAAGGCATACACTGAAACCCAGTAACACAGACACACACGGACACCAAGTAACAAAGACACAGACTTACACCAAGTAACACAGACACACACTGAAACCCAGTAACACAGACAGACACTTACACCAAGTAACACAGACATACACTGACACCAAGTAACAAAGACATGCACTGATACCCAGTAACACAGACTCACTCTTACACCAAGTAACAAAGACAGACACTGACACCCAGTAACACAGAAACACAAGGACACCAAGTAACAAAGACATACACTTACACCAACTAACACAGACACACACTGACATCCAGTCACAGAAACAAACGCACTGACACCAAGGAACACAGACATACACTGATAACACGTCACAAAGACAAACACTGATGCCCAGTAACACAGACACACACTGACACCATGTAACAAACACATACACTGACACCAAGTAAAACAGACATACACTGACACCAAGTAACAAAGACAGACAATTGAACCAAGTAACAAAGACATACACTTACACCAAGTATTTTGACATACACTGACACCAAGTAACAAAGACATACACTGATACCCAGTAACTCAGACACACACTTACACCAAGTAACAAAGACATACACTGACACCAATTCACAAAGACACACACTGACTCCCAGTAACAAAGACATACACTGACACCAAGTAACAAATACATACACTTACACCAAGTAACAAAGACACACACTTACACCAAGTAACACAGACATACACTGACACCAAGTAATTTGACATACACTGACACCCACTAACAAAGACATACACTGACGCCAATTCACAAAGACATACACTGATACCCAGTAACACAGACACACACTTACACCAAGTAACACAGACATACACTGACACCAAGTAACAAAGACATGCACTGATACCCAGTTACACAGACACACACTTACACCAAGTAACAAAGACAGACATTGACACCAAGTCACAAAGACATACACTGATACCCAGTAACACAGACAGACACTTACACCAAGTAACACAGACATACACTGACACCCAGTCACACAGACACACACGGACACCAAGTAACAAAGACACACACTTACACCAAGTAACACAGACACACACTTACACCAAGTAACAAAGACAGACACTGATCCCCAGTAAAACAGACACACACTTACACCAAGTAACAAAGACATACACTGACACACAGTAACAAAGGCACACACTTACACCAAGTAACACAGACACACATTGACACCCAGAAACACAGACACACACTTACACCAAGTAACAAAGCCATACACTGATACCCAGGAACACAGAAACACTCTTACACCAAGTAACACAGACACACACTAATACCAAGTCACAAAGACATACAATTACACCAGGTAGCACAGACATACACTGACACCAAGTAACAAAGACATACAATTACACCAAGTAACAAAGAGACACACTTCCACCAAGTAACACAGATATACAATGGCACCATGAAACAAAGACATGCACTGACACCCAGTTACACAGACACACACGGACACCAAGTAACACAGACACACACTGACACCAAGTAACAAAGACATACTATGATACCCAGGAACACAGACACACACTTACACCAAGTAACACAGACACACACTTACACCAAGTAACAAAGACATACACTTACACCAAGTAACACAGACATACGCTGACACCAAGTAACAAAGACATACACTGATACCCATTAACACAGACACACACTGACACCCAGTTAGAAACACGCACTGACCCCCAGTAACACAGACACACACTGACCCCCAGTAACACAGACAAACACTGACACCAAGTCCCAAAGACATACACTGACACCCAGTAACAAAGACATACACTGACACCAAGTCACAAAGACAGACACTGATACACAGACACACACTTACACCAAGTAATACAGACATACACTGACATATAGTAACAAAGGCATACACTGACACCCTGTAACAAAGACACACACGGACACCAAGTAACAAAGACACACACTTACTCCAAGTAACACAGACACAGACTTACACCAAGAAACAAAGACATACATTGACACCCAGTAACAAAGGCATACACTGACACCCTGTAACAAAGACACACACGGACACCAAGTAACAAAGACACACACTTACTCCAAGTAACACAGACACAGACTTACACCAAGTAACAAAGACAGACACTGACACCCAGTAACAAAGCCATACACTGACACCGTGTAACAAAGACACACACGGACACCAAGTCACAAAGACATACACTTGCACCAAGCATTTTGACATACACTTACACCAAGTATCAAAGACATACACAGACACCAAGTCACAAAGACACACACTGACTCCCAGTAACAAGGACATACACTGACACAAAGTAACACAGACATACACTTACACGAAGTATCAAAGACACACACTTACACCAAGTAACACAGACATACACTGACACCAAGTAACAGAGACAGGCAATTACTCCAAGTAACAAAGACATACACTTACACCAAGTAATTTGACATACACTGACACCCAGTAACAAAGACATACACTGACGCCAATTCACAAAGACATACACTGATACCCAGTAACACAGACACACACTTACACCAAGTAACACAGACATACACGGACACCAAGTAACAAAGACATGCACTGATACCCAGTAACACAGACACACACTTACACCAAGTAACAAAGACAGACACTGACACCCAGTAACAAAGACACACACGGACACCAAGTAACAAAGACACGCACTTACACCAAGTAACACAGACATACACTGACACCCAGTAACAAAGACATGCACTGCCACCCAGTAACACAGACACACACGGACAACAAGTAACAAAGACACACACTTACACCAAGTAACACAGACATACAGTTACACCAAGTAACAAAGACAGACACTGATACCCAGTAACAGAGACACACACTTACACCAAGTAACAAAGACATACACTGACACCCAGTAACAAAGACACACACTTACACCAAGTAACACAGACACACACGGACACCAAGTAACAAAGACACACACTTACACCAGGTGACACAGACACACACTGACACCCAGTAACACAGACACACACTTACACCAAGTAACACAGACATACACTGACACCAAGTAACAAAGACATGCACTGATACCCAATAACACAGACACACACTTACACCAAGTAACAAAGACAGACACTGACACCCAGTAACAAAGACGCATACGGACACCAAGTAACAAAGACACACACTGACACCCAGTAACACAGACACACACTTACACCAAGTAACACAGACATACACTGACAGCAAGTAACAAAGACATGCACTGACACCCAGTTACACAGACACACACGGACACCAAGTAACACAGACAGACACTGACACCCAGCAACACAGACACACATTTACACCAAGTAACAAAGACACAGACTTACACAAAGTAACACAGACACACACTGACACCCAGTAACACAGACACACACTTACTCCAAGTAACACAGACATACACTGACACCAAGTAACAAAGAAATACACTGATACCCAGTAACACAGGCACACACTTACACCAAGTAACACAGACATACACTGACACCAAGTAACAAAGACATGCACTGATACCCAGTAACACAGACACACACTTACACCAAGTAACAAAGACAGACACTGATACCCAGTAACACAGACACAGACTTACACCAAGTAACAAAGATATACACTGACACCCAGTAACAAAGGCATACACTGACACCCTGTAACAAAGACACACACGGACACTAAGTAACAAATACACACACTTACATCAAGTAACACAGACAAGCACTTACACCAAGTAGCAAAGACATACACTGACACCCAGTAACACAAACAAACACACACTGAAAACCAGTAACACAGAGAAACACTAATAAACAGTAACCAAGACATACACTGACACCAACTAACACAGACACACATGACACCCAGTAACAAAGACATACACTGACACCAAGTCAGAAAGACATACACTGATACCAAGTCACAAAGACATACACTTACACCAAGTACCAAAGACAGAAAATTACACCATGTAACAAAGACATACACTTACACCAAGTATTTTGACATACACTGACAACAAGTAACAAAGACATACACTGATACCCAGTAACACAGACAGACACTTACACCAAGTAACACAGACATACACTGACACCCAGTAACACAGACACACACTTACTCCAAGTAACACAGACACACACGGACACCCACGAACACAGAGAAACACTAATAAACAGTAACAAAGACACACACTGACACCAAGTAACACAGACACGCACTGACACCCAGTAACAAAGACATACACTGACACCAAGTCACAAAGACACACAGTGACACCCAGTAACAAAGACAGAAACTGACCCCAAGTCACAAAGACATACACTGATACCCAGTAACACAGACACACACTTACACCAAGTAACACAGACATACACTGACACCCAGTAACACAGACACACACTTACACCAAGTAACAAAGACATACACTGACACCCAGTAACAAAGACATACACTGACACCCAGTAACACAGACACACACTTACACCAAATAACAAAGACACTCACTTACACCAAGTAACACAGACACACACTGACTCCCAGTAACACAGACACACACCTACTCCAAGTAACACAGACATACACTGACACCAAGTAACACAGGCACACACGGACACCAAGTAACAAAGACACACACTTACACCAAGTAACACAGACACACACTGACACCCAGTAACACAGACACACACTTACACCAAGTAACAAAGACATACACTGACACCCAGTAACAAAGGCATACACTGACACCCAGTAACACAAAGAAACACACACTGACACCCAGTAACACAGAGAAACACTGATAATCAGGAACAAAGACATACACTGATACCCAGTAACAAAGACACACACTTACACCAAGTAACAAAGACATACACTGATACCCAGTAACACAGACACACACTTACACCAAGTAACAAAGACATATTCTGACACTCAATAACAAAGACATACACTGACACTCAGTAACACAGACACACACGGACACCAAGTAACAAAGACACACACTTGCACCAAGTAACGCAGACACGCACTGACACCCAGTAACACAGACACACACTTACACCAATGAACACAGACATACACTGATACCAAGTAACAAAGACATACACTGATACCCAGGAACACAGACACACACTTACACCAAGTAACACAGACATACACTGACACCAAGTAACAAAGACATACACTGATACCCAGGAACACAGACACACACTTACACCAAGTAACACAGACACACACTTACACCAAGTAATAAAGACATGCAACTACACCAAGTAACAAAGAAACACACTTACACCAAGTAACACAGATATACACTGACACCAAGTCACAAAGTAATGCACAGACACCCAGTTCCACAGACACACACAGACACCAAGTAACAAAGACGCACACTTACACCAAGTAACACAGACACACACTGACACCCAGTAACACAGACTCACACTTACAACAAGTAACACAGATATACACTGACACCAAGTAACAAAGACATCCACTGATACCTAGTAACACAGACACACACTTTCACCAAGTAACACAGACATACACTGACACCAAGTAACAAAGACATACACTGATACCCAGGAACACAGACACACACTTACACAAGGTAACACAGACAAACACTTACACCAAGTAGCAAAGACATACACTGACACCCAGTAACAAAGACATACACTGATACCCAGGAACACAGACACAAACATACACAAAGTAACACAGACAAACACTTACACCAAGTAGCAAAGACATACACTGACACCCAGTAACACAAACAAACACACACTGACAACCAGTAACACAGAGAAACACTAATAAACAGTAACCAAGACATACACTGACACCAACTAACACAGACACACATGACACCCAGTAACAAAGACATACACTGACACCACGTCACAAAGACATACACTGATACCAAGTCACAAAGACATACACTTACACCAAGTACCAAAGACAGAAAATTACACCATGTAACAAAGACATACACTTACACCAAGTATTTTGACATACACTGACACCAAGTAACAAAGACATACACTGATACCCAGTAACACAGACACACACTTACCCCAAGTAACAAAGACAGACACTGACACCAAGTCACAAAGACACACACTGACACCCAGTAACAAAGACATAAACTGACACCAAGTCACAAAGACATACACTGATACCCAGTAACACAGACAGACACTTACACCAAGTAACACAGACATACACTGACACCCAGTAACACAGACACATACTTACACCAAGTAACACAGACACACACTGACACCCAGGAACACAGAGAAACACTAATAAACAGTAACAAAGACACACACTGACACCAAGTAACACAGACACACATTGACACACAGTAACACAGAAACACACTTACACCAAGTTACACAGACATACACTGACACCAAGTAACAAAGACATGCACTGACACCCAGAAACACAGGCACACACGGACACCAAGTAACAAAGACACACACTTACAGTCAGTAACACAGACACACACTGACACCCAGTAACACAGACATACACTTACACCAAGTAACACAGATATACACTGACACCAAGTAACAAAGACATCCACTGATACCCAGACACACACACACATTTTTCACCAAGTAACACAGACATACACTGACACCCAGGAACACAGACACACTCTTGCATCAAGTAACACAGACACACACTTACACCAAGTAACAAAGACATACACTGACACCCAGTAACACAAAGAAACACACACTGACACCCAGGAACACAGAGAAACACTAATAAACAGTAACAAAGACACACACTGACACCAAGTAACACAGACACGCACTGACACTCAGTAACAAAGACATACACTGACACCATGTCACAAAGACATACACTGATACCAAGTCACAAAGACATACACTGATACCCAGTAACAAAGACACACACTTACACCAAGTAACAAAGACATACACTGATATCCAGTAACACAGACACACACTTACACCAAGTAACAAAGACATATACTGACATCCAATAACAAAGACATACACTGACACCCAGTAACACAGACACACACGGACACCAAGTAACAAAGACACACACTTACACCAAGTAACACAGACACACACTGACACTTTGTAACACAGACACACACTTACACCAATTAACACAGACATACACTGATACCAAGTAAAAAAGACATACACTGATACCCAGTAACACAGACACACTTACACTAAGTAACACAGAGAAACACTGACACCAAGTAACAAAGACATATACTGATACCCAGGAACACAGACACACACTTACACCAAGTAACAAAGACATGCACTTACACCAAGTAACACAGACATACACTGACACCAAGTAATAAAGACATACAATTACACCAAGTAACAAAGAAACACACTTACACCAAGTAACACAGATATACACTGACACCAAGTCACAAAGACATGCACTGACACCCAGTAACAAAGACATACACTGACACCCAGTAACACAGACACACACTTACACCAAATAACAAAGACATGCACTTACACCAAGTAACACAGATATACACTGACACCAAGTAACAAAGACATCCACTGATACCCAGACACACACACACATTTTTCACCAAGTAACACAGACATACACTGACACCAAGTAACAAAGACATACACTGATACCCAGGAACACAGACACACACTTACACCAAGTAACACAGACACACACTTACACCAAGTAACAAAGACATACACTGACACCCAGTAACACAAAGAAGCACACACTGACACCCAGGAACACAGAGAAACACTAATAAACAGTAACAAAGACACACACTGACACCAAGTAACACAGACACGCACTGACACCCATTAACAAAGACATACACTGACGCCATGTCACAAAGTCATACACTGATACCAAGTCACAAAGACATACACAGATACCCAGTAACAAAGACACACACTTACACCAAGTAACAAAGACATACACTGATATCCAGTAACACAGACACACACTTACACCAAGTAACAAAGACATACACTGACACCCAGTAACAAAGACATGCACTGAAACACAGCAACAGACACACACGGACACCAATTAACAAAGACACACACTTACAAAAGGTAACACAGACACACACTGATACCCAGTAACACAGACAAACACTTACACTAAGTAACACAGACATATACTGACACAAGGTAACAAAGACATGCACTGATACCCAGGAACACAGACACACACTTACACCAAGTAACACAGACACACACTTACACCAAGTAACAAAGACATACACTTACACCAAGTAACACAGACAGACACTGACAACAAGTAATAAAGACATACAATTACACCAAGTAACAAAGAAACACATTTACACCTAGTAACACAGATATACACTGACACGAAGTCACAAAGAAATGCACTGACACCCAGTAACACAGACACACACGGACACCAAGTAACAAAGACGCACACATACAGCAAGTAACACAGACACACACTGACACCCAGTAACACAGACACACACTTACATCAAGTAACACAGATATACACTGACACCAAATAACAAAGACATCCACTGATACCCAGTAACACAGACACACACTTTCACCAAGTAACACAGACATACACTGACACCAAGTAACAAAGACATACACTGATACCCAGGAACACAGACACACACTTACACCAAGTAACACAGACACACACTTACACCAAGTGACAAAGACATACACTGACACCCAGTAACACAAACAAACACATACTGACACCCAGTAACACAGAGAAACACTAATAATCAGGAACCAAGACATACACTGACACCAAGTAACACAGACACACACTGAAACCCAGTAACAAAGACATACACTGACACCAAGTCACAAAGACATACACTGATACCAAGTCACAAAGACATACACTGATACCCAGTAACACAGACACACACTGACACCAAGTAACAAAGACTTACACTGACACCAAGTAACAAAGACATGCACTTACACCAAGTAACAAAGACAGAAAATTACACCAAGTAACAAAGACATACACTGACACCAAGTATTTTGACATACACTGACACCAAGTAACAAAGACATACAATGATATCCAGTAACACAGACACACACTTACACCAAGTAACAAAGCCATACACTGACACCAAGTCACAAAGACACACACTGATACCCAGTAACACAGACATAAACTTACACCAAGTAACACAGACATACACTGACTCCCAGTAACACAGACACACACTTACACCAAGTAACAAAGACATACACTGACACCCAGAAACAAAGACATACACTGACACCCAGTAACACAGACACACACTTACACCAAGTAACAAAGACACTCATTACACCAAGTAACACAGACACACACTGACACCCAGTAACACAGACACACACTTACACTAAGTAACACAGACATATACTGACACCAAGTAACAAAGACATGCACTGATACCCAGTAACACAGACACACACTGACACCAAGTAACAAAGACTTACACTGATACCAAGTAACAAAGACATGCACTTACACCAAGTAACAAAGACAGAAAATTACACCAAGTAACAAAGACATACACTTACACCAAGTATTTTGACATACACTGACACCAAGTAACAAAGACATACAATGATATCCAGTAACACAGACACACACTTACACCAAGTAACAAAGCCATACACTGACACCAAGTCACAAAGACACACACTGACACCCAGTAACAAAGACATAAACTGACACAAAGTCACAAAGACATACACTGATACCCAGTAACACAGACATACACTTACACCAAGTAACACAGACATACACTGACTCCCAGTAACACAGACACACACTTACACCAAGTAACAAAGACATACACTGACACCCAGAAACAAAGACATACACTGACACCCAGTAACACAGACACACACTTACACCAAGTAACAAAGACATTCATTACACCAAGTAACACAGACACACACTGACACCCAGTAACACAGACACACACTTACACTAAGTAACACAGACATATACTGACACCAAGTAACAAAGACATGCACTGATACCCAGGAACACAGACACACACTATCACCAAGTAATACAGACACACACTTACACCAAGTATCAAAGACATACACTTACACCAAGTAACACAGACAGACACTAACAACAAGTAATAAAGACATACAATTACACCAAGTAACAAAGAAACACATTTACACCTAGTAACACAGATATACACTGACACGAAGTCACAAAGACATGTACTGACACCCAGTAACACAGACACACACGGACACCAAGTAACAAAGACGCACACTTACAGCAAGTAACACAGACACACACTGACACCCAGTAACACAGACACACACTTAAACCAAGTAACACAGATATACACTGACACCAAGTAACAAAGACATCCACTGATACCCAGTAACACAGACACACACTTTCACCAAGTAACACAGACATACACTGACACCAAGTAACAAAGACATACACTGATACCCAGGAACACAGACACACACTTACACCAAGTAACACAGACACACACTTACACCAAGTAACAAAGACATACACTGACACCAAGTAACACAGACACACACTGAATCCCAGTAACAAAGACATACACTGACACCAAGTCACAAAGACATACACTGATACCAAGTCACAAAGACATACACTGATACCCAGTAACACAGACACACACTGACACCAAGTAACAAAGACATACACTGACACCAAGTAACAAAGACATGCACTTACACCAAGTATTTTGACATTCACTGACACCAAGTAACAAAGACATACACTGATATCCAGTAACACAGACACACACTTACACCAAGTAACAAAGCCATGCACTGACACCAAGTCACAAAGACACACACTGACACCCAGTAACAAAGACATAAACTGAAACAAAGTCACGAAGACATACACTGATACCCAGTAACACAGACATACACTTACACCAAGTAACACAGACATACACTGACTCCCAGTAACACAGACACACACTTACACCCAGAAACAAAGACATACACTGACACCCAGTAACACAGACGCACACTTACACCAAGTAACAAAGACACTCATTACACCAAGTAACACAGACACACATTGACACCCAGTAACACAGACACACACTTACACCAAGTAACACAGACATACACTGAAACCAAGTAACAAAGAAATGCACTGACACCAGTAACACAGGCAGACACGGACACCAAGTAGCAAAGACACACACTTACACCAAGTAACACATACACACACTGAAACCCAGTAACACAGACACACACTTACACCAAGTAACGCAGTTATACACTGACACCAAGTAACAAAGAAATCCACTGATACCCAGCAACACAGACACACACTTTCACCAAGTAACACAGAAATACACTGACACCACGTAACAAAGAAATACACTGATACCCAGGAACACAGAAACACACTTACACCAAGTAACACAGACACACACTTACACCAAGTAGCAAAGACATACACTGACACCCAGTGACACAAACAAACACACACTGACACCCAGTAACACAGAGAAACAGTAATAAACAGTAACAAAGACACACACTGACACCAAGTAACACAGACACACACTGTCACCCAGTAACAAAGACATACACTGGTACCAAGTCACAAAGACATACACTGACACCAAGTCACAAAGACATACACTGATACCCAGTAACACAGACACACACTGACACCAAGTAACAAAGACATACACTGACACCAGGTAACAAAGACATACACTTACACCAAGTAACAAAGACAGAAAATTACACCAAGTAACAAAGACACACACTTACACCAATTATTTTGACATACACTGACACCAAGTAACAAAGACATACAATGACACCCAGTAACGCAAACAAACACACACTGACACCCAGTAACACAGAGAAACAGAAATAAACAGTAACAAAGACATACACTGACACCAAGTAACACAGACACACACTGACACCCAGTAACAAAGACATACACTGACACCAAGTCACAAAGACATACACTGATACCAAGTCACAAAGACATACACTGATACCCAGTAACACAGACACACACTGACACCAAGTAACAAAGACATACACTGACACCAAGTAACAAAGACATACACTTACACCAAGTAACAAAGACAGAAAATTACTCCAAGTAACACAGACACACACTTACACCAAGTAACAAAGACACTCATTACACCAAGTAACACAGACACACACTGACACCCAGTAACACAGACACACACTTACACTAAGTAACACAGACATATACTGACACCAAGTAACAAAGACATGCACTGATACCCAGGAACACAGACACACACTATCACCAAGTAATACAGACACACACTTACACCAATATCAAAGACATACACTTACACCAAGTAACACAGACAGACACTAACAACAAGTAATAAAGACATACAATTACACCAAGTAACAAAGAAACACATTTACACCTAGTAACACAGATATACACTGACACGAAGTCACAAAGACATGTACTGACACCCAGTAACACAGACACACACGGACACCAAGTAACAAAGACGCACACTTACAGCAAGTAACACAGACACACACTGACACCCAGTAACACAGACACACACTTAAACCAAGTAACACAGATATACACTGACACCAAGTAACAAAGACATCCACTGATACCCAGTAACACAGACACACACTTTCACCAAGTAACACAGACATACACTGACACCAAGTAACAAAGACATACACTGATACCCAGGAACACAGACACACACTTACACCAAGTAACACAGACACACACTTACACCAAGTAACAAAGACATACACTGACACCAAGTAACACAGACACACACTGAATCCCAGTAACAAAGACATACACTGACACCAAGTCACAAAGACATACACTGATACCAAGTCACAAAGACATACACTGATACCCAGTAACACAGAAACACACTGACACCAAGTAACAAAGACATACACTGACACCAAGTAACAAAGACATGCACTTACACCAAGTATTTTGACATACACTGACAACAAGTAACAAAGACATACACTGATATCCAGTAACACAGACACACACTTACACCAAGTAACAAAGCCATACACTGACACCAAGTCACAAAGACACACACTGACACCCAGTAACAAAGACATAAACTGACACAAAGTCACGAAGACATACACTGATACCCAGTAACACAGACATACACTTACACCAAGTAACACAGACATACACTGACTCCCAGTAACACAGACACACACTTACACCCAGAAACAAAGACATACACTGACACCCAGTAACACAGACACACACTTACACCAAGTAACAAAGACACTCATTACACCAAGTAACACAGACACACATTGACACCCAGTAACACAGACACACACTTACACCAAGTAACACAGACATATACTGACACCAAGTAACAAAGACATGCACTGATACCCAGTAACACAGACACACACTGACACCAAGTAACAAAGACTTACACTGATACCAAGTAACAAAGACATGCACTTACACCAAGTAACAAAGACAGAAAATTACACCAAGTAACAAAGACATACACTTACACCAAGTAACACATACACACACTGAAACCCAGTAACACATACACACACTTACACCAAGTAACGCAGATATACACTGACACCAAGTAACAAAGAAATCCACTGATACCCAGCAACACAGACACACACTTTCACCAAGTAACACAGAAATACACTGACACCAAGTAACAAAGAAATACACTGATACCCAGGAACACAGACACACACTTACACCAAGTAACACAGACACACACTTACACCAAGTAGCAAAGACATACACTGACACCCAGTGACACAAACAAACACACACTGACACCCAGTAACACAGAGAAACAGTAATAAACAGTAACAAAGACACACACTGACACCAAGTAACACAGACACACACTGTCACGCAGTAACAAAGACATACACTGGCACCAAGTCACAAAGACATACACTGACACCAAGTCACAAAGACATACACTGATACCCAGTAACACAGACACACACTGACACCAAGTAACAAAGACATACACTGACACCAGGTAACAAAGACATACACTTACACCAAGTAACAAAGACAGAAAATTACACCAAGTAACAAAGACACACACTTACACTAATTATTTTGACATACACTGACACCAAGTAACAAAGACATACAATGACACCCAGTAACGCAAACAAACACACACTGACACCCAGTAACACAGAGAAACAGAAATAAACAGTAACAAAGACATACACTGACACCAAGTAACACAGACACACACTGACACCCAGTAACAAAGACATACACTGACACCAAGTCACAAAGACATACACTGATACCAAGTCACAAAGACATACACTGATACCCAGTAACACAGACACACACTGACACCAAGTAACAAAGACATACACTGACACCAAGTAACAAAGACATACACTTACACCAAGTAACAAAGACAGAAAATTACACCAAGTAACAAAGACATACACTTACACCAAATATTTTGACATACACTGACACCAAGTAACAAAGACATACACTGATACTCAGTAACACAGACACACACCTAAACCAAGTAACAAA
The DNA here is from genome assembly GCF_036365525.1 of Heterodontus francisci. NCBI lineage: Eukaryota > Metazoa > Chordata > Chondrichthyes > Heterodontiformes > Heterodontidae > Heterodontus > Heterodontus francisci. The sequence continues at coordinate 811,926 of NW_027140405.1, read as the reverse complement.
GACATATACTGACACCAAGTCACAAAGACACACACTGACACCCAGTAACAAAGACATAATCTGACACCAAGTCACAAAGACATGCACTGATACCCAGTAACACAGACACACACTTACACCAAGTAACACAGACATACACTGAAACCCAGGAACACAGACACACACTTACACCCAGTAACAAAGTCATACACTGACATCCAGGAATAAAGACATACACTGACAACCAGTAACACAGACACACACTTACACCAAGTAACAAAGACACTCACTTACACCAAGTAACACAGACACACACTGACACCCAGGAACACAGACACACACTGACACCAAGTAACAATGACACACACTTACACCAAGTAACAAAGACATACACTGACACCAAGTCACAAAGACATACACTGATACCCAGTAACACAGACTCACACGGACACCAAGTAACACAGACACACACTGACACCAAGTAGCAAAGGCATACACTGACACCCAGTAACACAGACACATACTGGGAGGCACAGTGGCGCATTGGTTTGCCGTGCAGCCTCACAGCTCCTGGGACCCGATTTCGATTCTGGGTACTCCCTGTGCGGAGTTTGCAAGTTCTCCCTGTGTCTGCGTGGGTTTCCTCCGGGTGCTCCGGTTTCCTCCCACATGCCAAAGACTTGCAGGTTGATAGGTTAATTGGCCATTATAAATTGCCCCTAGTATAGGTACGTGGTAAAGAAATATATAGGGACCGGTGGGGATGTTATTGGAATATGGGATTCGTGTAGGATTAGTATAAATGGGTGGTTTAAGGTCGGCACAGACTCGCTGGGCCGAAGGGCCTGTTTCAGTGCTGTATCTCTAAACTAAGCTAAATACTGACACCTAGTGTCACAGACACACACTGACACCAAGTAACAAAGACATACACTTACACCAAGTAACAAAGTCACACACTTACACCAAGTAACAAAGACACACACTTACAACAAGCAACAAAGACATACACTGACACCAAGTCACAAAGACACACACTGACACCCAGTAACAAAGACATACACTGTCACCAAGTCACAAAGACATACAATGATACCCAGTAACAGAGACACACACTTACACCAAGTAACAAAGACATACACTGACACCAAGTCACAAAGACACACACTGACACCCAGTAACAAAGACATGCACTGACACCAAGTCACAAAGACATACACTGATACCCAGTAACACAGACACAAACTTACACCAAGTAACACAGACAGACACTGACACCAAGTAACAAAGACATGCACTGATACCCAGTAACACAAACACACACTTACACCCAGTAACACAGACACACTCTGACACCCAGTGACACAGACACACACTTACACCAAGTAACAAAGACACACACTGATACCAAGTGACAAAGACACACACTGACACCAAGTAACAAAGACATACACTGATACCAAGTGACAAAGACTCACACTGACACCAAGTAACAAAGATAGACACAGATACCCAGTAACACAGACACAAACTTACACCAAGTAACACAGACAGACACTGACACCACGTAACAAAGACATGCACTGATACCCAGTAACACATACACACACTTACACCCAGTAACACAGACACACACTGACACCCAGTGACACAGACACACACTTACACCAAGTAACAAAGAGACAAGCTTACACCAAGTAACACAGTCACACACTGACACCCAGTAACACAAACAAACACACTGACACCCAGTAACACCGACACACACTTACACCAAGTAACAAAGACATACACTGACACCCAGAAACACAGACACATACTGGGAGGCACAGTGGCACAGTGGTTAGCACTGCAGCCTCACAGCTCCGGGGACCCGATTTCGATTCTGGGTACTGCCTGTGCGGAGTTTGCAAGTTCTCCCTGTGTCTGCGTGGGTTTCCTCCGGGTGCTCCGGTTTCCTCCCACATGCCAAAGACTTGCAGGTTGATAGGTTAATTGGCCATTATAAATTGCCCCTAGTATAGGTACGTGGTAAAGAAATATATAGGGACCGGTGGGGATGTTATTGGAATATGGCATTCATGTAGGATTAGTATAAATGAGTGGTTGATGGTCGGCACAGACTCGGTGGGCCGAAGGGCCTGTTTCAGTGCTGTATCTCGAAACTAAACTAAATACTGACACCTAGTGTCACAGACACACACTGACACCAAGTAAAAAAGACAGACACTGACACCAGGTAAAAAAGACACACACTTACACCAAGTAACACAGACATACACTGACACCAAGTAACAAATACATACACTTATACCAAGTAACAAAGACAGACAATTACACCAAGTAACAAAGACATACACTTACACCAAGTAACAAAGACATACACTGACACCAAGTCACAAAGACACACACTGACACCCAGTAACAAAGACATACACTGACACCAAGTCACAAAGACATACAATGATACCCAGTAACACAGACACGCACTTGCACCAAGTAACTCAGACATACACTGACACCAAGTAACAAAGACATGCACTGATACCCAGTAACACAGACACACACTTGCACCCAGTAACACAGAAACACACTGACACCCAGCAGCGCAAACACACACACACCAAGTAACACAGACATACACTGACACAAAGTAACAAAGACATACACTGTTACCCACTAACACAGACACACACTTACACCAAATAACAAAGACATACACTGACTCCCAGTAACAAACACATGCACTGACACCCAGTAACACAGACACACACGGACACCAAGTAACAAAGACACACACTTGCACCAAGTAACACAGACACACACTGACACCCTGTAACACAGACACACACTGACACCAAGCAACAAAGACATACAGTGTCACCCAGTAACAAAGACATACACTGACACCAAGTAACAAATGCAGACACTTACACCAAGTAACAAAGGCAGACAATTACACCAAGTAACAAAGACCTACACTTGCACCAAGTAACAAAGACATACACTGACACCAAGTCACAAAGACATGCACTGACACCCAGTAACACAGACCCACACGGACACCAAGTAACAAAGACACACACTTACACCAAGTCACACAGACACACAATGACACCCAGTAAGACAAACAAACACACTGACACCAAGTAACAAAGACAGACAGTGTCACCCAGTAACAAAGACAGACAATTACACCAAGTAACAAAGACCTACACTTGCACCAAGTAACAAAGACATACACTGACACCAAGTCACAAAGACATACACTGACACCCAGTAACACAGAACCACACGGACACCAAGTAACAAAGACACACACTTACACCAAGTCACACAGACACACACTGACACCCAGTAAGACAAACAAACACACTGACACCCAGTAACACAGACACACACTGACACCAAGCAACAAAGACATACATTGTCACCCAGTAACAAAGACATACACTGACACCAAGTAACAAATGCATACAGTTACACCAAGTAACAAAGACAGACAATTACACCAAGTAACAGAGACATACACTTGCACCAAGTAACAAAGACATACACTGACACCAAGTCACAAAGACACACACTGACACCCAGTAACAAAGACATACACTTACACCAAGTCACAAAGACATACACTGATACCCAGTAACACAAACACACACTTACAGAAAGTAACACAGACATGCACTGACACCAAGTAACAAAGACTTACACTGACACCCAGCAACACAGACACACACTTACACCAAGTAACAAAGACAGACACTTACACCAGGTAACAAAGACATAGACTGACGCGAAGTAACAAAGACATACTCTTACAACAAGTGACACAGACACACACTGACACCCAGTAACACAAACAAACACACTGACACCAAGTAACAAAGACATACACTTACACCAAGTATTTTGACATACACTGACACCAAGTAACAAAGACATACACTGATACCAAGTCACAAAGACATACACTGATACCCAGTAACACAGACACACACTGACACCAAGTAACAAAGACATACACTGACACCAAGTATCAAAGACACGCACTTACACCAAGTAACACAGACACACACTGACACCAAGTAACAAAGACAGACAATTACACCAAGTAACAAAGACATACACCTACACCAAGTATTTTGACATACACTGACAACAAGTAACAAAGACATACACTGATACCCAGTAACACAGACACACACTTACACCAAGTAACAAAGACATACACTGACACCAAGTACCAAATACACACACTGACACCCAATAACAAAGACATACACTGACACCAAGTCACAAAGACATACACTGATACCCAGAAACACAGACACACACTTACACCCAGTAACACAGACATACAATTACACCAAGTGACACAAACACACACTCACACCAAGTAACAAAGACATACACTGACACCAAGTAACAAAGACACACACTGACACCCAGTAACATAGAGAAACACTGACACACAGTAACAAAGACAGACACAGGCACACACTGACACCAAGTAACAAAGACTAACACAGACACACACTGTCACCAAGTAACAAAGACATACACTGACACCCAGTAACAAAGACATACACTGACACATAGTCACAAAGACATAAAACTGATACCCAGTAACACAGACACACACTTCAACAATGTAACAAAGAGAAACACTGACACCAAGTAACAAAGACATCTACTGACACCCAGTAACACAGACACACACTTACACCAAGTGACAAAGACATACACTGACACCAAGTAACAAAGACATGCACTGATACCCAGTAACACAGACACACACTTCCACCAAGTAACAAAGACACACAATTACACCAAGTAACACAAACACACTGTGACACCAAGTAACAAAGACATACACTGACACCAAGTAACAAATATATAAACTGACACCCAGTAACAAAGACATACACTGACACCAAGTCACTAAGACATACACTGACAACCAGTAACCAAGACATACACTGACACCAAGTCACAAAGACATACACTGACACCAAGTAACAAAGACATACACTGATACCCAGTAACACAGACATACACTTACACCAAGTAACAAAGACATACACTGACAGCAAGTAACAAAGACATACACTTACACCAAGTAACACAGACATACACTGACACCAAGTAACAAAGACATACAATTACACCAAGTAACAAAGACACACACTTACACCAAATAACACAGCCAGATACTGACACCAAGTAACAAAGAAATACACTGTTACCCAGTAACACAGACACACACTTACATCAAGTAACAAAGTCATACACTGATACCAAGTGACACAGACACACTTACACCAAGTAACACAAACACTCACTTACACCAAGTAGCAAAGACATACACTGATACCCAGTAACACAGACACACACTTACAGCAAGTAACACAGACATACACTGACACCAAGTAACAAAGACATACACTGACACCCAGTAACACAGACACACACTTACACCAAGTAACAAAGACAGACACTTACACCAAGTAACAAAGACACAGACTGACGCGAAGTAACAAATACATACTCTTACAACAAGTGACAAAGACACACACTGACACCCAGTAACACAAACAAACACACTGACACCAAGTAACAAAGACTGACAATTACACCAAGTAACAAAGACATCCACTTGCACCAAGTATTTTGACATACACTGACACCAAGTAACAAAGACATACACTGATACCATGTCACAAAGACATACACTGATACCCAGTAACACAGACACACACTGACACCAAGTAACAAAGACATACACTGACACCAAGTATCAAAGACACGCACTTACACCAAGTAACACAGACACACACTGACACCAAGTAACAAAGACAGACAATTACACCAAGTAACAAAGACATACACCTACACCAAGTATTTTGACATACACTGACACCAAGTAACAAAGACATACACTGATACCCAGTAACACAGACACACACTTACACCAAGTAACAAAGACATACACTGACACCAAGTACCAAAGACACACACTGACACCCAATAACAAAGACATACACTGACACCAAGTCACAAAGACATACACTGATACCCAGAAACACAGACACACACTTACACCCAGTAACACAGACAGACAATTACACCAAGTAACACAAACACACACTTACACCAAGTAACAAAGACATACAATTACACCAAGTAACAAAGACACACACTGACACCCAGTAACATAGAGAAACACTGACACAAAGTAACAAAGACAGACACAGACACACACTGACACCAAGTAACAAAGACTAACACAGACACACACTGTCACCAAGTAACAAAGACATACACTGACACCCAGTAACAAAGACAGACACTGACACTTAGTCACAAAGACATAAAACTGATACCCAGTAACACAGACACACACCTCCACAATGTAACAAAGAGAAACACTGACACCAAGTAACAAAGACATCTACTGACACCCAGTAACACAGACACACACTTACACCAAGTGACAAAGACATACACTGACACCAAGTAACAAAGACATGCACTGATACCCAGTCACACAGACACACACTTCCACAAAGTAACAAAGACACACTATTACACCAAGTAATACAGACACACACTGACACCAAGTAACAAAGATATACACTGACACCAAGTAACAAAGACATAAACTGACACCCAGTAACAAAGACATACACTGACACCAAGTCACAAAGACATACACTGACACCCAGTAACCAAGACATACACTGACACCAAGTCACAAAGACATACACTGACACCAAGTAACAAAGACATACACTGATACCCAGGAACACAGACATACACTTACACCAAGTAACAAAGACATACACTGACAGCAAGTAACAAAGACATACACTTACACCAAGTAACACAGACATACACTGACACCAAGTAACAAAGACATACAATTACACCAAGTAACAAAGACACACACTTACACCAATTAACACAGCCAGATACTGACACCAAGTAACAAAGAAATACACTGTTACCCAGTAACACAGACACACACTTACACCAAGTAACAAAGTCATACACTGATACCAAGTAACACAGACACACACTTACACCAAGTAACACAAGCACTCACTTACACCAAGTAGCAAAGACATACACTGATACCCAGTAACACAGACACACACTTACAGCAAGTATCACAGACATACACTGACACCAAGTAACAAAGACATACACTGATACCCAGTAACACAGACACACACTTACACCAAGTAACAAAGACAGACACTTACACCAAGTAACAAAGACAGAGACTGACGCGAAGTAACAAAGACATACACTTACAACAAGTGACACAGACACACACTGACACCCAGTAACACAAACAAACACACTGACACCATGTAACAAAGACAGACAATTACACCAAGTAACAAAGACATACACTTACACCAAGTATTTTGACATACACTGACACCAAGTAACAAAGACATACACTGATACCAAGTCACAAAGACATACACTGATACCCAGTAACACAGACACACACTGACACCAAGTAACAAAGACATACACTGACACCAAGTAACAAAGACACACACTTACACCAAGTAACACAGACACACACTGACACCAAGTAACAAAGACAGACAATTACACCAAGTAACAAAGACATACACCTACACAAAGTATTTTGACATACACTGACACCAAGTAACAAAGACATACATTGATACCCATTAACACAGACACACACTTACACCAAGTAACAAAGACATACACTGACACCAAGTAGCAAAGACACACACTGACACCCAATAACAAAGACATACACTGACACCAAGTCACAAAGACATACACTGATACCCAGAAACACAGACACACACTTACACCCAGTAACACAGACATACAATTACACCAAGTAACACAAACACACACTTACACCAAGTAACAAAGACATGCACTGACACCAAGTAACAAAGACATACAATTACACCAAGAAACAAAGACACACACTGACACCCAGTAACATAGAGAAACACTGACACACAGTAACAAAGACAGACACAGACACACACTGACACCAAGTAACAAAGACATACACTGACACCCAGTAACAAAGACATACACTGACACATAGTCACAAAGATATAAAACTGATACCAGGTAACACAGACACACACTTCGACAATGTAACAAAGAGAAACACTGACAACAAGTAACAAAGACATCTACTGACACCCAGTAACACAGACACACACTTACACCAAGTGACAAAGACACACACTTCCACCCAGTAACAAAGTCATGCACTGACATCCAGTAATAAAGACATACACTGACACCCAGTAACACAGACACACACTTACACCAAGTAACAAAGTCACTCACTTTCACCAAGTAACACAGACACACACTGACACCCAGGAACACAGACACACACTGACACCAAGTAACAAAGACACACACTTACACAAAGTAACAAAGACATACACTGACACCAAGTAACAAAGACACACACTTACACCAAGTAACAAAGACATACACTTACACCAAGTAACAAAGACATACACTGACACCAAGTAACAAAGACATACACTGACACCAAGTATCAAAGACACGCACTTACACCAAGTAACACAGACACACACTGACACCAAGTAACAAAGACAGACAATTACACCAAGTATTTTGACATACACTGACACCAAGTAACAAAGACATACACTGATACCCAGTAACACAGACACACACTTACACCAAGTAACAAAGACATACACTGACACCAAGTACCAAAGACACACACTGACACCCAATAACAAAGACATACACTGACACCAAGTCACAAAGACATACACTGATACCCAGAAACACAGACACACACTTACACCCAGTAACACAGACAGACAATTACACCAAGTAACACAAACACACACTTACACCAAGTAACAAAGACATACACTGACACCAAGTAACAAAGACATACAATTACACCAAGTAACAAAGACACACACTGACACCCAGTAACATAGAGAAACACTGACACAAAGTAACAAAGACAGACACAGACACACACTGACACCAAGTAACAAAGACTAACACAGACACACACTGTCACCAAGTAACAAAGACATACACTGACACCCAGTAACAAAGACAGACACTGACACATAGTCACAAAGACATAAAACTGATACCCAGTAACACAGACACACACCTCCACAATGTAACAAAGAGAAACACTGACACCAAGTAACAAAGACATCTACTGACACCCAGTAACACAGACACACACTTACACCAAGTGACAAAGACATACACTGACACCAAGTAACAAAGACATGCACTGATACCCAGTCACACAGACACACACTTCCACAAAGTAACAAAGACACACTATTACACCAAGTAACACAGACACACACTGACACCAAGTAACAAAGATATACACTGACACCAAGTAACAAAGACATAAACTGACACCCAGTAACAAAGACATACACTGACACCAAGTCACAAAGACATACACTGACACCCAGTAACCAAGACATACACTGACACCAAGTCACAAAGACATACACTGACACCAAGTAACAAAGACATACACTGATACCCAGTAACACAGACATACACTTACACCAAGTAACAAAGACATACACTGACATCAAGTAACAAAGACATACACTTACACCAAGTAACACAGACATACACTGACACCAAGTAACAAAGACATACAATTACACCAAGTAACAAAGCCACACACTTACACCAATTAACACAGCCAGATACTGACACCAAGTAACAAAGAAATACACTGTTACCCAGTAACACAGACACACACTTACACCAAGTAACAAAGTCATACACTGATACCAAGTAACACAGACACACACTTACACCAAGTAACACAAGCACTCACTTACACCAAGTAGCAAAGACATACACTGATACCCAGTAACACAGACACACACTTACAGCAAGTATCACAGACATACACTGACACCAAGTAACAAAGACATACACTGATACCCAGTAACACAGACACACACTTACACCAAGTAACAAAGACAGACACTTACACCAAGTAACAAAGACAGAGACTGACGCGAAGTAACAAAGACATACACTTACAACAAGTGACACAGACACACACTGACACCCAGTAACACAAACAAACACACTGACACCATGTAACAAAGACAGACAATTACACCAAGTAACAAAGACATACACTTACACCAAGTATTTTGACATACACTGACACCAAGTAACAAAGACATACACTGATACCAAGTCACAAAGACATACACTGATACCCAGTAACACAGACACACACTGACACCAAGTAACAAAGACATACACTGACACCAAGTAACAAAGACACACACTTACACCAAGTAACACAGACACACACTGACACCAAGTAACAAAGACAGACAATTACACCAAGTAACAAAGACATACACTGACACCAAGTAGCAAAGACACACACTGACACCCAATAACAAAGACATACACTGACACCAAGTCACAAAGACATACACTGATACCCAGAAACACAGACACACACTTACACCCAGTAACACAGACATACAATTACACCAAGTAACACAAACACACACTTACACCAAGTAACAAAGACATGCACTGACACCAAGTAACAAAGACATACAATTACACCAAGAAACAAAGACACACACTGACACCCAGTAACATAGAGAAACACTGACACACAGTAACAAAGACAGACACAGACACACACTGACACCAAGTAACAAAGACTAACACAGACACACACTGTCACCAAGTAACAAAGACATACACTGACACCCAGTAACAAAGACATACACTGACACATAGTCACAAAGATATAAAACTGATACCAGGTAACACAGACACACACTTCGACAATGTAACAAAGAGAAACACTGACAACAAGTAACAAAGACATCTACTGACACCCAGTAACACAGACACACACTTACACCAAGTGACAAAGACACACACATCCACCCAGTAACAAAGTCATGCACTGACATCCAGTAATAAAGACATACACTGACACCCAGTAACACAGACACACACTTACACCAAGTAACAAAGTCACTCACTTTCACCAAGTAACACAGACACACACTGACACCCAGGAACACAGACACACACTGACACCAAGTAACAAAGACACACACTTACACAAAGTAACAAAGACATACACTGACACCAAGTAACAAAGACACACACTTACACCAAGTAACAAAGACATACACTTACACCAAGTAACAAAGACATACACTGACACCAAGTAACAAAGACATACACTGATACCCATTAACACAGACACACAGTTACACCAAGTAACAAAGACATACACTGACACCCAGTAACAAAGACATACACTGACACCAAGTCACAAACACATACACTGACACCCAGTCACAAAGACATACACTGATACCCAGCAACACAGACACACAGTTACTCCAAGTAACACAGACATACACTGTTACCCAGTAACACAGACACACACTTACACCAAGTAACACAGACATACACTTACAACAAGTAACAAAGACATACACTGACACCCAGTAACACAGACTCACACGGACACCAAGTAACAAAGTCACACACTGACACCAAGTAACAGAGACATACACTGACACCCAGTAACACAGACACACTCTGGGAGGCACAGTGGCGCAGTGGTTTGCACTGCAGCCTCAAAGTTCCAGGGAACCTGGTTCGATTCTGGGTACTGCCTGTGCGGAGTTTGCAAGTTCTCCCTGTGTCTGCGTGGGTTTCCTCCGGGTGCTCCTGTTTCCTCCCACATGCCAAAGACTTGCAGGTTGATAGGTTAATTGGCCATTATAAATTGCCCCTAGTATCGGTAGGTGGTAAAAAAATATATAGGGACCGGTGGGGATGTAATTGGAATATGGGATTCGTTTATGATTAGTATAAATGGGTGGTTGATGGTCGGCGCAGACTCGGTGGGCCGAAGGGCCTGTTTCAGTGCTTTATCTCTAAACTAAACTAAATAATGACACCAAGTAACAAATACATACGCTTACACCAAGTAACAAAGACATACACTGACACCAAGTCACAAAGACACACACTGACACCAAGTCAAAAAGACATACACTGATACCCAGTGACACAGACACACACTTACACCAAGTAACACAGACATACACTGACACCAAGTAACAAAGACATACACTGATACCCAGTAACACAGACACACACTTACACCAATTAACAAAGACAGACACTTACACCAAGTAACAAAGACATACACTGACACCAAGTAACAAAGACATACACTGATACACAGTAACACAGACATACACTTGCACCCAGTAACGCAGACACACACTTACACCAAGTAACACAGACATACACTGACACCAAGTACAAAGACATACACTGATACCAAGTGACAAAGACACACACTGACACCAAGTAACAAAGACATGCACTGATACCCAGTAACACAGACACACACGGACACCAAGTAACAAAGAGACACACTTACACCAAGTAACACAGTCACACACTGATACCCAGTAACACAGGCACACACTTACACCAAGTAACAAAGACATACAACGGCACCAAGTCACAAAGACACACACTGACACCCAGTAACAAAGACATTCACTGACACCAAGTCACAAAGACATACACTGATACCCAGTAACACAGACACACACTGACACCAAGTAACAAAGACATACACTGATACCCAGTAACACAAACACACACTGACACCTTTAACGCAGACACACACTTACACCAAGTAACACAGACACACACGGACACCAAGTAACAAAGAGACACACTTACACCAAGTAACACAGTCACACACTGACACCCAGTAACACAAACAAACACACTGACACCCAGTAACACAGACACACACTGACACCAAGTAACAAAGGCATACACTGACACCCAGTAACACAGACACACACTGGGAGGCACAGTGGCACAGTGGTTAGCCGTGCAGCCTCACAGCTCCTGGGACCCGATTTCGATTCTGGGTACTGCCTGTGCGGAGTTTGCAAGTTCTCCCTGTGTCTGCGTGGGTTTTCTCCGGGTGCTCCGGTTTCCTCCCACATGCCAAAGACTTGCAGGTTGATAGGATAATTGGCCACTATAAATTGCCCCTAGTATAGGTAGGTGGTAAAGAAATATATAGGGACCGGTGGGGATGTTATTGGAATATGGGATTCGTGTAGGATTAGTATAAATGGGTGGTTTAAGGTCGGCACAGACTCGCTGGGCCGAAGGGCCTGTTTCAGTGCTGTATCTCTAAACTAAGCTAAATACTGACACCTAGTGTCACATACACACTGACACCAAGTAACAAAAACATACACTTACACCAAGTAACAAAGTCACACACTTACACCAAGTAACAAAGACACACACTTACACCAAGTAACAAAGACATACACTGACACCAAGTCATAAAGACACACACTGACACCCAGTAACAAAGACATACACTGTCACCAAGTCACAAAGACATACAATGATACCCAGTAACACAGACACACACTTACACCAAGTAACACAGACATACACTGACACCAAGTAACAAAGACATGCACTGATACCCAGTAACACAGACACACACTTACACCCAGTAACACAGACACACACTGACACCCAGTGACACAGACACACACTTACACCAAGTAACAAAGACATACACTGATACCAAGTGACAAAGACACACACTGACACCAAGTAACAAAGACATACACTGATATCAAGTGACAAAGACTCACACTGACACCAAGTAACAAAGATATACACTGATACCCAGTAACACAGACACACACGGACACCAAGTAACAAAGAGACACGCTGACACCAAGTAACACAGTCACACACTGACACCCAGTAACACAAACAAACACACTGACACCCAGTAACACAGACACACACTTACACCAAGTAACAAAGACATACACTGACACCCAGAAACACAGACACACACTGGGAGGCACAGTGGCACACTGGTTAGCACTGCAGCCTCACAGCTCCGGGGACACGATTTCGATTCTGGGTACTGCCTGTGCGGAGTTTGCAAGTTCTCCCTGTGTCTGCGTGGGTTTCCTCCGGGTGCTCCGGTTTCCTCCCACATGCCAAAGACTTGCAGGTTGATAGGTTAATTGGCCATTATAAATTGCCCCTAGTATAGGTACGTGGTAAAGAAATATATAGGGACCGGTGGGGATGTTATTGGAATATGGCATTCATGTAGGATTAGTATAAATGGGTGGTTGATGGTCGGCACAGACTCGGTGGGCCGAAGGGCCTGTTTCAGTGCTGTATCTCTGAACTAAACTAAATACTGACACCTAGTGTCACAGACACACACTGACACCAAGTAACAAAGACAGACACTGACACCAGGTAACAAAGACACACACTTACACCAAGTAATACAGACATAAACTGACACCAAGTAACAAATACATACACTTATACCCAGTAACAAAGACAGACAATTACACCAAGTAACAAAGACATACACTTACACCAAGTAACAAAGACATACAATGACACCAAGTCACAAAGACACACACTGACACCCAATAACAAAGACATACACTGACACCAAGTCACAAAGACATACACTGATACCCAGTAACACAGACACGCACTTGCACCAAGTAACTCAGACACACACTGACACCCTGTAACACAGACACACACTGACACCAAGCAACAAAGACATACACTGTTACCCAGTAACACAGACACACACTTACACCAAGTAACAAAGTCATACACTGATACCAAGTAACACAGACACACACTTACACCAAGTAACACAAGCACTCACTTACACCAAGTAGCAAAGACATACACTGATACCCAGTAACACAGACACACACTTACAGCAAGTATCACAGACATACACTGACACCAAGTAACAAAGACATACACTGATACCCAGTAACACAGACACACACTTACACCAAGTAACAAAGACAGACACTTACACCAAGTAACAAAGACAGAGACTGACGCGAAGTAACAAAGACATACACTTACAACAAGTGACACAGACACACACTGACACCCAGTAACACAAACAAACACACTGACACCATGTAACAAAGACAGACAATTACACCAAGTAACAAAGACATACACTTACACCAAGTATTTTGACATACACTGACACCAAGTAACAAAGACATACACTGATACCAAGTCACAAAGACATACACTGATACCCAGTAACACAGACACACACTGACACCAAGTCACAAAGACACACACTGACACCCAGTAACAAAGACATACACTGACACCCAGTAACAAAGACAGACACTGACACCCAGTAACACAGACACACACGGACACCAAGTAACAAAGACACACACTTACACCAAGTAACACAGACACACACTTACTCCAAATATTTTGACATACACTGACACCAAGTAACAAAGACAGACAATTACACCAGGAAACAAAGACATACACTGACACCCAAAAACAAAGACATACACATACACCAAGTAACAAAGACACACACTGACCCCCAGTAACACAGACACACACTGACCCCCAGTAACACAGGCATACACTGATACCCAGTAACAGACACACAATTACACCAAGTATCAAAGGCATACACTGACACCAAGTAACCAAGACATACAATGATACCCAGTAACACAGTCGCACACTTACACCAAGTAACAAAGACATACACTTACACCAAGTAACACAGAAATACACTTACACCAAGTATTGTGACATACACTTACACCAAGTAACAAAGACACACACTGACCCCCAGTAACACAGACACACACTGACCCCCAGTAACACAGACATACACTGATACCCAGTAACAGACACACAATTACACCAAGTATCAAAGGCATACACTGACACCAAGTAACCAAGACATACAATGATACCCAGTAACACAGTCGCACACTTACACCAAGTAACAAAGACATACATTTACACCAAGTAACACAGAAATACACTTACACCAAGTATTGTGACATACACTTACACCAAGTAACAAAGACATACAGTGACACCCAGTAACAAAGACATCCACTGACACCAAGTCACAAACACATACAATGACACCAAGTAACACAGACATACAATTACACCAAGTAACAAAGACATACACTTACACCAAGTAACAAAGACACACACTGACCCCCAGTAACACAGACACACACTGACCCCCAGTAACACAGACACACACACAACATTGAACAAAGTCAGACCCTGACACCAAGTAACAAAGACACACACTTACACGAAGTAACAAAGACATACACTGACTCCAAGTAACAAAGACATACACTTACACCAAGTATTTAGACATACACTGTCACCAAGTAACAAAGACATACACTGATACCCAGTAACACAGACACACACTTTCACCAAGTAACAGAGACATACACTGACACCAAGTCACAAAGACACACACTGACAGTTAGTAACAAAGACACACACTTGCACCAAGTAGCAAAGACATACACTGACATCAAGTCACAAAGACACACACTGACACCCAGTAACAAAGACATACACTGACACCAAGTCACAAAGACATAGACTGATACCCAGAAACACAGACACACACTTTCACCAAGTAACACAGACATACACTGACACCAAGTCACAAAGACATACACTGATACCCAGTAACACAGACACACACTTACACCAAGTATCAAAGACATACACTGTCACCAAGTAACAAAGACATACACTGACACCCAGTAAAAAAGACAGACACTGACAACCAGTAACACAGACACACACGGACACCAAGTAACAAAGACACACACTTACACCAAGTAACACAGACACACACTCACACCCAGTAACACAAACAAACACATAGACACCAAGTGACGCAGACACACACGGACACCAAGTAACAAAGACAGACACTTACAACAAGTAACAAAGATATACACTTACTCCAAGTAACACAGACATACACTGACACCAAGTAACAAAGACATACACTTACGCCAAGTAAAAAAGACAGACAATTACACCAAGTAACAAAGACATACACTTACACCAAGTATTTTGACATACACTTACACCAAGTAACAAAGACATACACTTACTCCAAGTAACAAAGACATACATCTGATACCCAGTAACACAGACACACACTTACACCAAGTAACAAAGACATACACTGACACTCAGTTAGAAACACACACTGACCCCCAGTAACACAGACACACACTGACCCCCAGTAACACAGACATACACTGATACCCAGTAACACAGACACACAATTGCACCAAGCATCAAAGACATACACTGACACCAAGTAACAAAGACATACACTGATACCCAGCAACACAGACGCACACTTACACCAAGTAACAAAGACAGACACTGATACCCAGTAACACAGACACACACTTACACCAAGTAACAAAGACATACACTTACACCAAGTAACACAGACATACACTTACAACAATTATTTTGACATACACTTACACCAAGTAACAAAGACATACAGTGACACCAAGTAACAAAGACATACAATTACACCAAGTAACGAAGACATACACTGACACCCAGGAACACCGGCACACACTGACACCAATTAACAAAGACACACACTTACACCAAGTAACAAAGACATACACTTTCAACCCAGTAACACGGACACACACTTTCACCAAATAACACAGACATACACTGACACCAAGTAACAAAGACATACACAAATACCCAGCAACACAGACACACACTTACACCAAGTAACAAAGGCATACACTGACATCCAGTAACAAAGACATGCACTGACACCCAGTAACACAGACACACACGGACACCAAGTAACAGAGACACACACCTACAGCAAGTAACGTAGACACACACTGACGCCCAGTCACACAGACAAAACACACTGACACCAAGTAACAAAGACATGCACTTACTCCAAATAACAAAGACATACATCTGATACCCAGTAACACAGACACACATTTACACCAAGTAACAAAGACATACACTGACACCCAGTTAGAAACACACACTGACCCCCATTAACACAGACACACTCTGACCCCCAGTAACACATACATACACTGATACCCAGTAACACAGACACACACTTACACCAAGTAACAAAGACATACACTGACACCAAGTAGCAAAGACAGACACTGATATCCCGTAACACAGACACACACTTACACCAAGTAACAAAGGCAGACACTGACACCCAGTTAGAAACACACACTGACCCTCAGTAACACAGACACACACTGACCCCCAGTAACACAGACATACACTGATACCCAGTAACACAGACACACAATTGCACCAAGTATCAAAGACATACACTGACACCAAATAACAAAAACATACACTGATATCCAGTAACACAGACACACACTGACACCAAGTCAAAAAGACACACACTGACACGAAGTAACAAAGACACACACTTACACCAAGTAGCAAAGACAGACACTGACACCAAGTCACAAAGACACACACTGACACCCAGTAACAAAGACACACACTTACACCAAGTAGCAAAGACATACACTGCCACCACGTCACAAAGACACACACTGACACCCAGTAACAAAGACATACACTGACACCAAGTCACAAAGACATAGACTGATACCCAGTAACATAGACACACACTTTCACCAAGTAACACAGACATACACTGACACCAAGTAACAAAGACATACACTGATACCCAGTAACACAGACACACACTTACACCAAGTAACAAAGACATACACTGACTCCCAGTTAGAAACACACACTGACCCCCAGTAACACAGACACACACTGACCCCCAGTAACACAGACATACACTGATACCCAGTAACACAGACACACAATTGCACCAAGTATAAAAGACATACACTGACACCAAGTAACAAAGACATACACTGATACCCAGCAACACAGACGCACACTTACACCAAGTAACAAAGACAGACACTGATACCCAGTAACACAGACACACACTTACACCAAGTATCAAAGTCATACACTTACACCAAGTAACACAGACATACACTTACACCACGTATTTTGACATACACTTACACCAAGTAACAAAGACATACACTTACTCCAAGTAACAAAGACATACATCTGATACCCAGTAACACAGACACACACTTACACCAAGTAACAAAGACATACACTGACACTCAGTTAGAAACACACACTGACCCCCAGTAACACAGACACACACTGACCCCCAGTAACACAGACATACACTGATACCCAGTAACACAGACACACAATTGCACCAAGCATCAAAGACATACACTGACACCAAGTAACAAAGACATACACTGATACCCAGCAACACAGACGCACACTTACACCAAGTAACAAAGACAGACACTGATACCCAGTAACACAGACACACACTTACACCAAGTAACAAAGACATACACTTACACCAAGTAACACAGACATACACTTACAACAATTATTTTGACATACACTTACACCAAGTAACAAAGACATACAGTGACACCAAGTAACAAAGACATACAATTACACCAAGTAACGAAGACATACACTGACACCCAGGAACACCGGCACACACTGACACCAATTAACAAAGACACACACTTACACCAAGTAACAAAGACATACACTTTCAACCCAGTAACACGGACACACACTTTCACCAAATAACACAGACATACACTGACACCAAGTAACAAAGACATACACAAATACCCAGCAACACAGACACACACTTACACCAAGTAACAAAGGCATACACTGACATCCAGTAACAAAGACATGCACTGACACCCAGTAACACAGACACACACGGACACCAAGTAACAGAGACACACACCTACAGCAAGTAACGTAGACACACACTGACGCCCAGTCACACAGACAAAACACACTGACACCAAGTAACAAAGACATGCACTTACTCCAAATAACAAAGACATACATCTGATACCCAGTAACACAGACACACATTTACACCAAGTAACAAAGACATACACTGACACCCAGTTAGAAACACACACTGACCCCCATTAACACAGACACACTCTGACCCCCAGTAACACATACATACACTGATACCCAGTAACACAGACACACACTTACACCAAGTAACAAAGACATACACTGACACCAAGTAGCAAAGACAGACACTGATATCCCGTAACACAGACACACACTTACACCAAGTAACAAAGGCAGACACTGACACCCAGTTAGAAACACACACTGACCCTCAGTAACACAGACACACACTGACCCCCAGTAACACAGACATACACTGATACCCAGTAACACAGACACACAATTGCACCAAGTATCAAAGACATACACTGACACCAAATAACAAAAACATACACTGATATCCAGTAACACAGACACACACTGACACCAAGTCAAAAAGACACACACTGACACGAAGTAACAAAGACACACACTTACACCAAGTAGCAAAGACAGACACTGACACCAAGTCACAAAGACACACACTGACACCCAGTAACAAAGACACACACTTACACCAAGTAGCAAAGACATACACTGCCACCACGTCACAAAGACACACACTGACACCCAGTAACAAAGACATACACTGACACCAAGTCACAAAGACATAGACTGATACCCAGTAACATAGACACACACTTTCACCAAGTAACACAGACATACACTGACACCAAGTAACAAAGACATACACTGATACCCAGTAACACAGACACACACTTACACCAAGTAACAAAGACATACACTGACTCCCAGTTAGAAACACACACTGACCCCCAGTAACACAGACACACACTGACCCCCAGTAACACAGACATACACTGATACCCAGTAACACAGACACACAATTGCACCAAGTATAAAAGACATACACTGACACCAAGTAACAAAGACATACACTGATACCCAGCAACACAGACGCACACTTACACCAAGTAACAAAGACAGACACTGATACCCAGTAACACAGACACACACTTACACCAAGTATCAAAGTCATACACTTACACCAAGTAACACAGACATACACTTACACCACGTATTTTGACATACACTTACACCAAGTAACAAAGACATACAGTGACACCAAGTAACAAAGACATACAATTACACCAAGTAACAAAGACATACACTGACACCCAGGAACACCGGCACACACTGACACCAATTAACAAAGACAAACACTTACACCAAGTAACAAAGACATACCCTGACACGAAGTAACAAAGACACACACTTACACCAAGTAACAAAGACATACACTGACACCCAGTTAGAAACACACACTGACCCCCATTAACACAGACACACACTGACCCCCAGTAACACATACATACACTGATACCCAGTAACACAGACACACACTTACACCAAGTAACAAAGACATACACTGACACCAAGTAGCAAAGTCAGACACTGATACCCCGTAACACAGACACACACTTACACCAAGTAACAAAGACAGACACTGACACCCAGTTAGAAACACACACTGACCCTCAGTAACACAGACACACACTGACCCCCAGTAACACAGACATACACTGATACCCAGTAACACAGACACACAATTGCACCAAGTATCAAAGACATACACTGACACCAAATAACAAAAACATACACTGATATCCAGTAACACAGACACACACTGACACCAAGTCACAAAGACACACACTGACACTAAGTAACAAAGACACACACTTACACCAAGTAGCAAAGACATACACTGACACCAAGTCACAAAGACACACACTGACACCCAGTAACAAAGACATACACTGACACCAAGTCACAAAGACACACACTGACACGAAGTAACAAAGACACACACTTACACCAAGTAGCAAAGACATACACTGACACCAAGTCACAAAGACACACACTGACACCCAGTAACAAAGACATACACTGACACCAAGTCACAAAGACATAGACTGATACCCAGTAACATAGACACACACTTTCACCAAGTAACAAAGACATACACTGACACCAAGTAACAAAGACATACACTGATACCCAGCAACACAGACACACACTTACACCAAGTAACAAAGACATACACTGACTCCCAGTTAGAAACACACACTGACCCCCAGTAACACAGACACACACTGACCCCCAGTAACACAGACATACACTGATACCCAGTAACACAGACACACAATTGCACCAAGTATAAAAGACATACACTGACACCAAGTAACAAAGACATACACTGATACCCAGCAACACAGACGCACACTTACACCAAGTAACAAAGACAGACACTGATACCCAGGAACACAGACAGACACTTACACCAAGTATCAAAGTCATACACTTACACCAAGTAACACAGACATACACTTACACCAAGTATTTTGACATACACTTACACCAAGTAACAAAGACATACAGTGACACCAAGTAACAAAGACATACATATACACCAAGTAACAAAGACATACACTGACACCCAGGAACACCGGCACACACTGACACCAATTAACAAAGACACACACTTACACCAAGTAACAAAGACATTCCCTGACACGAAGTAACAAAGACACACACTTACACCAAGTAACAAAGACATACACTGACACCAAGTAACAAAGACATACACTTACACCAAGTATTTTGACATACACTGACACCAAGTAACAAAGACATACACTGATACCCAGTAACACAGACACAATCTTACACCAAGTAACAAAGACATACACTGACACCAAGTCAGAATGATACACACTGACACCCAGTAACCAGGACATACACTGACACCAAGTCACAAAGAGATACACTGATACCCAGTAACACAGACACACACTTTCACCAAGTAACACAGACATACACTGACACCAAGTAACAAAGACATACACAAATACCCAGCAACACAGACACACACTTACACCAAGTAACAAAGACATACACTGACACCCAGTAACAAAGACATGCACTGACACCCAGTAACACAGACACACACGGACACCAAGTAACAGAGACACACACCTACAGCAAGTAACGTAGACACACACTGACGCTCAGTCACACAAACAAACACACTGACACCAAGTAACAAAGACATGCACTTACTCCTAGTAAGAAAGACATACATCTGATACCCAGTAACACAGACACAAACTTACACCAAGTAACAAAGACATACACTGACACCCAGTTAGAAACACACACTGACCCCCATTAACACAGACACACACTGACCCCCAGTAACACATACATACAATGATACCCAGTGACACAGACACACACTTACACCAAGTAACAAAGACATACACGGACACCAAGTAGCAAAGACAGACACTGATACCCTGTAACACAGACACACACTTACACCAAGTAACAACGACATACACTGACACCCAGTTAGAAACACACACTGACCCTCAGTAACACAGACACACACTGACCCCCAGTAACACAGACATACACTGATACCCAGTAACACAGACACACAATTGCACCAAGTATCAAAGACATACACTGACACCAAGTAACTAAGACATACACTGATACCCCGCAACAGAGACGCACACTTACACCAAGTAACAAAGGCAGACACTGATACCCAGTAACACAGACACACACTTACACCAAGTAACAAAGACATACGCTGACACCAAGTAACATAGACAGACACTTACACCAAGTATTTTGAAATACACTTACACCAAGTAACAAAGACATACAGTGACACCCTGTAACAAAGACATCCACTGACACCATGTCACAAAGACATACACTGATACCCAGTAACACAGACACACACTTTCAGCAAGTAACACAGACATACACTGACACCAAGTAACACAGACATACACAGACACCCAGGAACACCGGCACACACTGACACCAATTAACAAAGACACACACTTACACCAAGTAACAAAGACATACCCTGACACGAAGTAACAAAGACACACACTTACACCAAGTAACAAAGACATACACTGACACCAAGTAACAAAGACATACACTTACACCAAGTATTTTGACATACACTGACACCAAGTAACAAAGATATACACTTACACCAAGTATTTTGACATACACTGATACCCAGTAACACAGACACACACTTACACCAAGTAACAAAGACATACACTGACACCAAGTCACAAAGATACACACTGACACCCAGTAACAAAGACATACACTGACACCAAGTCACAAAGACATACACTGATACCCAGTAACACAGACACACACTTTCACCAAGTAACACAGACATACACTGACACCAAGTAACAAAGACAATCACAAATACCAAGCAACACAGACACACACTTACACCAAGTAACAAAGACATACACTGACACCCAGTAACAAAGACATGCACTGACACCCAGTAACACAGACACACACGGACACCAAGTAACAAAGACAGACACCTACACCAAGCAACGTCGACACACACTGACGCCCAGTCACACAAACAAACACACTGACACCCAGTAACAAAGACTCACAATTACACAAAGTATCAAAGACGCACACTTACACCAAGTAACACAGTCGCACACTGACACCCAGTAACACAAACAAACACACTGACACCAAGTGACGCAGACATACACTGACACCAAGTAACAAAGACATACACTGACACCAAGTAACACAGACATACACTTACAACAAGTATTTTGACATACACTTACACCAAGTAACAAAGACATACAGTGACACCCAGTAACAAAGACATCCACTGACACCAGGTCACAAACAGATACAATGACACCAAATAACAAAGACATACACTTACACCAAGTAACAAAGACATACACTGACACCCAGGAACATCGGCACACACTGACACCAAGTAACAAAGACACACACTTACACCAAGTAACAAAGACATACACTGACACCAAGTAACAAAGACTTACACTTACACCAAGGAACAAAGACATACTCTGATACCCAGGAACACTGGCACGCACTGACACCAAGTAACAAAGACATACACTTACACCAAGTAACCAAGACATACACTGACACCCAGGAACACCGGCACACACTGACACCAAGTAACAAAGACATACACTTACACCAAGTAACACAGACATACACTGCCACCAAGTAACAAATACAGACAATTACACCAAGTAACAAAGATATACACATACACCATGTATTTTGACATACACTGACACCAAGTAACAAAGACATACACTGATACGCAGTAACACAGACACACACTTGCACCAAGTAACACAGACATACACTGACACCAAGTAACAAAGACATACACTGATACCCAGTAACACAGACACACACTTACACCAAGTAACACAGACATACACTGACACCAAGTAACAAATACATATACTGATACCAAGTCACAATGTCTTCCAATGATACCCAGTATCACAGACACACAGTGACACCAAGTAACAAAGACATACACTGACACCAAGTAACACGGACACACACTGACACCCAGCAACAAACACATACACTTACACCAAGTCACAAAGACATACACTGATACCAAGTCACAAAGACATACACTGATACCCAGTAACACAGACACACACGCACACCAAGTAACAAAGACACACACGTACACCAAGTAACACAGACTCACACTGACGCTCAGTAACACAGACACACACTGACCCCCAGTAACACAGACATACACTTACACCAAGTAACACAGACATACACTGACAGCAAGTAACAAAGGCAGACAATTACACCAAGTAACAAAGACATACACTTACACCAAGTATTTTGACATACACTGACACCAAGTAACAAAGACATACACTGATACCCAGCAACACAGACACACACTTACACCAAGTAAGACAGACATACACTTACACCAAGTCACAAAGACATAGACTGACACCAAGTCACAAAGACAAACAGTGACACCCAGTAACAAAGACATACACTGACACCAAGTCACAAAGACACACACTGACACCCAGTAACAAAGACATACACTGACACCAAGTCACAAAGACATACACCGATACCTAGTAACACAGACACACACTTACACCAAGTAAGACAGACATACACTTACAACAAGAAACAAAGACATAGACTGACACCAAGTCAAAAAGACACACACTGAAACCCAGTAACAATGACATACACTGACACCAAGTCACAAAGACATACACTGATACCCAGTGTAACAGACACACACTGAAACCAAGTAAGACAGACATACACTGACACCCAGTAACTCAGACACACACTTACACCAAGTAACACAGACATACACTGACACCAAGTCACAAATACATACACTGACACCCAGTAACACAGACACACACTGACACCAAGTAATTTAACATACACTGACACCAAGTAACAAAGACATACACTGATACCCAGTAACACAGACACACACTTACACCAAGTAACAAAGACATACACTGACACCAAGTCACAAAGACATACACTGACACCCAGTAACAAAGACATACACTGACACCAAGTCACAAAGACATACACTGATACCCAGTAACACAGACACACACTGACACCAAGTAACAAAGACATACACTGAAACCCGGTATCACAGACATACACTTACACCAAGTAACAAAGAATACACTGACACCCAGTAACAAAGACATACACTGACACCCAGTAACACAGACAAACACGGACACCAAGTAATACAGACATACACTGACACCAAGTAACAAAGACACACACTTACACCAAGTAACAAAGACATCCACTGAGACCCAGTAACAAAGACATACACTGACACCCAGTAACACAGACACACACGGACACCAAGTAACAAAGACATACACTAAGACCCAGTAACAAAGACATACACTGACACCCAGTAACACAGACACAAACGGACACAAGTAACAAAGACACAGACTTACACCAAGTAACACAGACTCACACTGACACCCAGTAACACAGACACACACTGTCACCAAGTAACACAGACATACACTGACACCAAGTAACAAAGACATGCACTGATACACAGTAACACAGGCACACACTTACACCAAGTAACACAGACATACACTGACACCAAGTAACAAAGACATCTACTGAAACCAAGTAACAAAGACATACACTGATACCCAGTAACACAGACACACACTTATACCAAGTAACAAAGACATACACTGACACCAAGTCACAAAGACACACACTGACACCCAGTAACAAAGACATACACTGACACCAAGTCACAAAGACAGACACTGACACCCAGTAACAAAGACATACACTTACACCAAGTCACAAAGACAGACACTGATACCCAGTAACACAGACACACACTTGCACCAAGTAAGACAGACATTCACTGACACCAAGTAACAAAGGAATACACTGATACCCAGTAACACAGACACACACGGACACCAAGTAATACAGACATGCACTGACACCAAGTAACAAAGACATACACTGACACCAATGAACAAAGACATACACTTACACCAAGTAACACAGACTCACATTGACACCCAGTAACACAGACACACACTTCCACCAAGTAACACAGACATACACTGACACCAAGTAACAAAGACATACACTGATACCCAGTAACACAGGCACACACTTACACCAAGTAACACAGACATACACTGACACCAAGTTACAAAGACATACACTGACACCAAGTAACAAAGAGACACACTTACACCAAGTAACACAGACATACACTGACACCAAGTAACAAAGACATACACTAACACCAAGTATTTTGACATACACTGACACCAAGTAACAAAGACATACACTGATACCCAGTAACACAGACACACACTTACACCAAGTAACAAAGACATACACTGACACCAAGTCACAAAGACACACACTGACACCCAGTAATAAAGACATACACTGACACCAAGTCACAAAGACAGACACTGATACCCAGTAACACAGACACACACTTACACCAAGTAAGACAGACATACACTGACACCAAGTAACAAAGACATACACTGAAACCCGGTAACACAGACACACACTTACACCAAGTAACAAAGAAGACACTGACACCCAGTAACAAAGACATACACTGACACCCAGTAACACAGACACACACGGACACCAAGTAATACAGACATACACTGACACCAAGTAACAAAGACACACACTTACACCAAGTAACAAAGACATCCACTGAGACCCAGTAACAAAGACATACACTGACACCCAGTAACACAGACACACACGGACACCAAGTAACAAAGACATACACTGAGACCCAGTAACAAAGACATACACTGACACCCAGTAACACAGACACACACGGACACCAAGTAACAAAGACACACACATACACCAAGTAACACAGACTCACACTGACACCCAGTAACACAGACACACACTGACACCAAGTAACACAGACATACACTGACACCAAGTAACAAAGACATGCACTGATACCCAGTAACACAGGCACACACTTACACCAAGTAACACAGACGTACACTGACACCAAGTAACAAAGCCATCCACTGACACCAAGTAACAAAGACATACACTTACACCAGGTAACAAAGACACACACTTACACCAAGTAACACAGACATACACTGACACCAAGTAACAAAGACAGACAATTACACCAAGTAACAAAGACATACACTGACAGCAAGTATTTTGACAGACACTGACACCAAGTAACAAAGACATACACTGATACCCAGAAACACAGACACACACTTACACCATGTCACAAAGACGTACACTGACACCAAGTCACAAAGACACACACTGACACCAAGTCACAAAGACATACACTGATACCCAGTAACACAGACAGATACTTACACCAAGTAAGACAGACATACACTGACACCAAGTCACAAAGACACACACTGACACCAAGTCACAAAGACATACACTGATCCCCAGTAACGCAGAAACTCACTTACACCAAGTAACAGAGACAGACACTGATACTCAGTAACACAGACACACACTTACTCCAAGTAACAAAGAATACACTGACACCCAGTAACAAAGACATACACGGACACCCAGTAACACAGACACACACTTACACCAAGTAACAAAGACATACACTGACACCAAGTAACAAAGACATACACTTACACCAAGTAACAAAGACATACACTGAGAGCCAGCAACAAAGACATACACTGACACCCAGTAACACAGACACACACGGACACCAAGTAACAAAGACACACACTTACACCAAGTAACAAAGACAGACAATGACACCAAGTAACAAAGACATACACTGACGTCAAGTTACAAAGACATACACTGACACCAAGTAACACAGACAGACACTGACACCCAGTAACACAAACAAACAAACTGACACCAAGTCACAAAGACATACACTGATACCAAGTCACAAAGACATACACTGATACCCAGTAACAAAGACATACACTTCCACCAAGTAACAAAGACACACACTTGCACCAAGTAACACAGACATACGCTGACACCAAGTAACAAAGACATACACTTACACCAAGTAACAAAGACACACACTTGCACCAAGTAACACAGACATACGCTGACACCAAGTAACAAAGACATACACTTCCACCAAGTAACAAAGACACACACTTGCACCAAGTAACACAGACATACGCTGACACCAAGTAACAAAGACATACACTTACACCAATATTTTGACATACACTGACACCAAGTAACAAAGACATTCACTGATACCCAGTAACACAGGCACACACTTACACCAAGTAACAAAGACATACACTGACACCAAGTCACAAAGGCACCTACTGACACCCAGTAACAAAGACATACACTGACACCAAGTCACAAAGACATCCACTGATACCCAGTAACAGAGACACACACTTACACCAAGTAACACAGACATACACTGACACCAAGGAACAAAGACATACACTGATACCCAGTAGCACAGACACACACTTTCACCAAGTAACAAATACAGACACTGATACCCAGTAACAGACACACACTTACACCAAGTAACAAAGACGCACACGGACAGCAAGTAACAAAGACACACACTGACACCCAGTAACACAGGCACACACTTACACCAAGTAACACAGACATACACTGACACCAAGTAACAAATACATACACTGATACCCAGTAACACAGGCACTCACTTACACCAATTAACACAGAGATACACTGACACCAAGTAACAAAGACATACACTGACACCAATGAACAAAGACATACACTAACACCAAGTAACACAGACATACACTGACACCAAGTAACAAAGACATACACTGATACCCAGTAACACAGGCACACACTTACACCAAGTAACAAAGACATACAATGACATCAAGTAACAAAGACAGACACTGACACCCAGTAACAAAGACATACACTGACACCAAGTCACAAAGACATACACTGATACCCAATAACACAGACACACACTTACACCAAATAAGGCAGACATACACTGACACCAAGTAATAAAGACATACACTGATACCCGGTAACACAGACACACACTTACACCAAATAACAAAGAATACACTGACTCCCAGTAACAAAGACATACACTGACACCCAGTAACACAGACACACACGGACACCAAGTCATACAGACATACACTTACACCAAGTAACAAAGACACACACTTACACCAAGTAACAAAGACATACACTGACATCAAGAAACAAAGACATACACTGACACCAAGTAACACAGACAGACACTGACACCCAGTAACACAAACAAACAAACTGACACCAAGTCACAAAGACATACACTGATACCAAGTCACAAAGACATACACTGATACCCACTGACACAGACACAAACTGAAACCAAGTAACAAAGACATACACTGACACCAAGTAACAAAGACATACACTTCCACCAAGTAACAAAGACACACACTTGCACCAAGTAACAAAGACATACACTGACACCAAGTAACAAAGACATACACTTACACCATGCATTTTGACATACGCTTACAACAAGTAACAAAGACATACACTGACACCCAGTAACAAGGACATAAACTTACACCCAGTAACACAGGCAAACACTTACACAAAGTAACAAAGACATACACTGATACCCAGTAGCACAGACACACACTTTCACCAAGTAACAAATACAGACATTTATACCCAGTAACAGACACACACTTACACCAAGTAACAAAGACGCACACGGACACCAAGTAACAAAGACACACACTGACACCCAGTAACACAGACACACACTTACACCAAGTAACACAGACATACACTGACACCAAGTAACAAATACATACACTGATACCCAGTAACACAGGCACTCACTTACACCAATTAACACTGACATACACTGACACCAAGTAACAAAGACATACACTGACACCAATGAACAAAGACATACACTTACACCAAGTAACACAGACTCACACTGACACCCAGTAACACAGACACACACTTCCACCAAGTAACACAGACATACACTGACACCAAGTAACAAAGACATACACTGATACCCAGTAACACAGGCACACACTTACACCAAGTAACACAGACATACAATGACATCAAGTAACAAAGACAGACACTGACACCAAGTAACAAAGAAACACACTTACACCAAGTAACATAGACAAACACTGACACCAAGTAACAAAGACAGTCAATTACACCAAGTAACAAAGACATACACTTACACCAAGCATTTTGACATACACTGACACCAAGTAACAAAGACATACACTGATACCCAGTAACACAGACACACACTTACACCAAGTAACAAAGACATACAATGACACCAAGTCAGAAAGACACACACTGACACCCAGTAACAAAGACATACACTGACACCAAGTCACAAAGACATACACTGATACCCAGTAAAACAGACACACACTTCCACCAAGTAAGACAGACATACTCTGACACCAAGTAACAAAGACATACACTGATACCCGGTAACACAGACACACACTTACACCAAGTAACAAAGAATACACTGACTCCCAGTAACAAAGACATACACTGACACCCAGTAACACAGACACAAACGTACACCAAGTCATACAGACATACGAAGGATGCGTATATAAAGTTGAGGAAAAAGGGCACAGGCATAGCTCTGGAGGGATACAAGATGGCCAGGAAGGATCTGAAGAAAGGGATTAGGAGAGCTAAGAGAGGGCATGAAAAATGCTTGGCGGGTAGGATAAAAGAAAACCCCAAGGCCTTTTACGCGTATGTCAGAAATATGAGGATGACTAGGGGGACCATAGGTCCGGTCAAGGACAATAGCGGGAGACTGTGTGTTGAGCCGGAAGAGATAAGTGAGGTTTTGAATGAGTACTTCTCTTCGGTATTTACGAATGAGAAGGGGTGTATTACTGAAGAGGACGGTGTGAAACAGACTGGTAAGCTCGAGGAAGTGCTCGTTAGGAGGGAAGATGTGTTGGGGTTTTTGAATAACTTGAAGATAGACAAGTCTCCCGGGCCTGACGGGGTATATCCAAGGATGTTATGGGAAGCAAGGGATGAAATTGCAGAGCCGCTGGCAATGGTCTTTTCATCTTCTCTGCTGACGGGGGTGGTACCAGGTGATTGGAGGGTGGCAAATGTTGTGCCCCTGTTCAAGAAAGGGAATAGGAACAACCCTGGGAATTACAGGCCAGTTAGTCTTACTTCGGTGGTAGGCAAGTTGATGGAAAAGGTGCTGAGGGATAGGATTTCTGAGCATCTGGAAAGACACTGCTTGATTCGGGACAGTCAGCACGGTTTTGTGAGGGGTAGGTCTTGCCTCACAAGCCTGATTGAATTCTTTGAACAGGTGACCAAGCAAGTGGATGAGGGTAAACCAGTGGATGTGTTGTACATGGATTTTAGTAAGGCATTTGATAAGGTCCCCCATGGTAGACTTATGGAGAAAGTCAGGAGGCATGGGATAGTGGGGAATGTGGCCAGTTGGATTAAGAATTGGCTAACTGATAGAAGGCAGAGAGTGGTCTTCGATGGTAAATACTCAGCCTGGAGCCCAGTTACCAGTGGCGTGCCGCAGGGATCAGTTCTGGGTCCTCTCCTGTTTGTGATTTTTATTAACGACTTGGATGAGGAAGTCGAAGGGTGGGTCAGTAAATTTGCAGATGATACAAAGGTTGGTGGAGTTGTGGATACCGAGGAGGGCTATTGTCGTCTGCAAAGGGACTTGGATAGGTTGCAGTGCTGGGCTGAAAAGTGGCAGATGGAGTTTAACCCTGAAAAGTGTGAGGTCGTCCATTTTGGAAGGACAAACACGAATGCAAAATACTGGGTTAACGGTAGGGTTCTTGGGCATGTGGAGGAGCAGAGAGACCTTGGGGTCTATGTGCATAGATCGTTGAAAGTTGCAACTCAAGTGGATAGGGCTGTGAAGAAGGCATATGGGGTGTTAGCGTTCATTAGCAGAGGGATTGAATTTAAGAGCCGTGAGGTGATGATGCAGCTGTACAGGACCTTGGTAAGGCCTCATTTGGAGTACTGTGTGCAGTTCTGGTCGCCTCATTTTAGGAAGGATGTGGAAGCCTTGGAGAGGGTGCAGAGGAGATTTACCAGGATGTTGCCTGGAATGGAGAATAAGTCTTACGAGGAAAGGCTGAACATTCTAGGCCTCTTCTCATTAGAACGGAGAAGGATGAGGGGTGACATGATAGAGGTTTATAAGATGATCAGGGGAATAGATAGGGTAGACAGTCAGAAACTTTTTCCCCGGGTGGAGCAAAGCGTTACAAGGGGTCATAAATTTAAGGTGAAGTATTTTGACATACACTGACACCAAGTAACAAAGACACACACTGACACCAAGTAACAAAGACAGACACTGACATCAAGTAACAAAGACATACACTGACACCAAGTAACACAGACAGACACTGACACCCAGTAACACAAACAAACAAACTGACACCAAGTCACATAGACATACACTGATACCAAGTCACAAAGACATACACTGATACCCACTGACACAGACACACACTGACACCAAGTAGCAAAGACATACACTGACACCAAGTAAAAAAGACATACACTTACACCAAGTATTTTGACATACACTGACACCAAGTAATAAAGACATTCACTGATACCCAGTAACACAGGCACACACTTACACCAAGTAACAAAGACATACACTGACACCAAGTCACAAAGACACCTACTGACACCCAGTAACAAAGACATAAACTGACACCAAGTCACAAAGACATACACTGATACCCAGTAACACAGACACACACTTACACCAAGTAACAAATACAGACACTGATACCCAGCAACACAGACACACACTTACACCAAGTAACAAAGACGCACACGGACATCAAGTAACAAAGACACACACTGACACCCAGTAACACAGACACACACTTACACCAAGTAACACAGACATACAATGACACCAAGTAACAAATACATACACTGATACCCAGTAACACAGGCACACACATACACGAATTAACACAGACACACACGGACACCAAGAAATACAGACATACACTTACACCAAGTAACAATGACACACACTTACACCAAGTAACAAAGACATGCACTGAGACCCAGTAACAAAGACATACACTGACACCCAGTAACACAGACACACACGGACACCAAGTTACAAAGACATACACTGAGACCCAGTAGCAAACACATACACTGACACCCAGTAACACAGACACACACGGACACCAAGTAACAAAGACACACACTTACACCAAGAAACACAGACATACACTGACACCAAGTATTTTGACATACACTGACACCAAGTAACAAAGACACACACTGACACCAAGTAACAAAGACAGACACTGACATCAAGTAACAAAGACATACACTGACACCAAGTAACACAGACAGACACTGACACCCAGTAACACAAACAAACAAACTGACACCAAGTCACATAGACATACACTGATACCAAGTCACAAAGACATACACTGATACCCACTGACACAGAACCACACTGACACCAAGTAGCAAAGACATACACTGACACCAAGTAAAAAAGACATACTCTTACACCAAGTATTTTGACATACACTGACAACAAGTAATAAAGACATTCACTGATACCCAGTAACACAGGCACACACTTACACCAAGTAACAAAGACATACACTGACACCAAGTCACAAAGACACCTACTGACACCCAGTAACAAAGACATAAACTGACACCAAGTCACAAAGACATACACTGATACCCAGTAACACAGACACACATTTACACCAAGTAACAAATACAGACACTGATACCCAGTAACACAGACACACACTTACACCAAGTAACAAAGACGCACACGGACATCAAGTAACAAAGACACACACTGACACCCAGTAACACAGACACACACTTACACCAAGTAACACAGACATACAATGACACCAAGTAACAAATACATACACTGATACCCAGTAACAAAGGCACACACTTACACGAATTAACACAGACACACACGGACACCAAGTAATACAGACATACACTTACACCAAGTAACAAAGACACACACTTACACCAAGTAACAAAGACATGCACTGAGACCCAGTAACAAAGACATACACTGACACCCAGTAACACAGACACACACGGACACCAAGTTACAAAGACATACACTGAGACCCAGTAGCAAACACATACACTGACACCCAGTAACACAGACACACACGGACACCAAGTAACAAAGACACACACTTACACCAAGAAACACAGACTCACACTGACACCCAGTAACACAGACACACACTGACACCAAGTAACACAGACATACACTGACACCAAGTAACAAAGACATGCACTGATACCCAGTAACACAGGCAGACACTTACACCAAGGAACACAGACATACACTGACACCAAGTAACAAACACATACACTGACACAAAGTAACAAAGACATACACTTACACCAAGTAACAAAGACACACACTTACACCAAGTAACACAGATATACACTGACACCAAGTAACAAAGACAGACAATTACACCAAGTAACAAAGACATACACTTACAGCAAGTATTTTGACAGACACTGACACCAAGTAACAAAGACATACTCTGATACCCAGTAACACAGACACACACTTACACCAAGTAACAAAGACGTACACTGACACCAAGTCACAAAGACACACACTGACACCAAGTCACAAAGACATACACTGATACCCAGTAACACAGACACACACTTACACCAAGTAAGACAGACATACACTGACACCAAGTAACAAAGACATACACTGATACCCAGTAACACAGACACTCAATTACACCAAGTAACAAAGACATGCACTGATACTCAGTAACAGAGACACACACTTACTCCAAGGAACATAGAATACGCTGACACCCAGTAACAAAGACATAAACTGACACCCAGTAACACAGACACACACTTACACCCAGTAACAAAGACATACACTGACACCAAGTAACAACGACATACACTTAAACCAAGTAACAAAGGCATACACTGACACCAAGTAACAAAGACATACACTGATACCCAGTAACAGAGACACGCACTTACACCAAGTAACACAGACATACACTGTCACCAAGTAACAAAGACAGACAATGACACCAAGTAACAAAGACATACACTTACACCAAGTATTTTGACATACACTGACACCAAGTAAAAAAGACACACACTGACACCAACTAACAAAGACATACACTGACATCAAGTAACAAAGACATACACTGACACCAAGTAACACAGACAGACACTGACACCCAGTAACACAAAATAACAAACTGACACCAAGTCACATAGACATACACTGATACCAAGTCACAAAGACATACACTGATACCCACTGACACAGACACACACTGACACCAAGTAGCAAAGACAAACACTGACACCAAGTAACAAAGACATACACTTCCACCAAGTAACAAAGACACACACTTGCACCAAGTAACACAGACATACACTGACACCAAGTAACAAAGACATACATTTACACCAAGTATTTTGACATACACTGACACCAAGTAACAAAGGCATTCACTGATACCCAGTAACACAGGCACACACTTCCACCAAGTAACAAAGACATACACTGACACGAAGTCACAAAGACACCTACTGACACCCAGTAACAAAGACATACACTGACACCAAGTCACAAAGACATACATTGATACCCAGTACAACAGACACACACTTACACCAAGTAACACAGACATACACTGACACCAAGGAACAAAGACATACACTGATACCCAGTAACAAAGACACACACTGACACCCAGTAACACAGACACACACTTACACCAAGTGACACAGTCATACACTGACACCAAGTAACAAATACATACACTGATAACCAGTAACACAGGCACACACTTGCAGCAATTAACACAGACACACACGGACACCAAGTAATACAGACATACACTTACACCAAGTAACAAAGGCACACACTTACACCAAGTAACAAAGACATACACTGACACCCAGTAACACAGACACACACGCACACCAAGTAACAAAGACACACACTTACTCCAAGTAACAAAGAATACACTGACACCAAGTAACAAAGGCATACACTGACACCCAGTAACACAGACACACACTGACACCCAGTAACACAGACACACACTTACACCAAGTAACAAAGACAGACACTGACACCAAGTAACAAAGACATACACTTACACCAAGTAACAAAGACATACACTGACACCAAGTAACAAAGACATACACTGATACCCAGTAACAGAGACACACACTTACACCAAGTAACACAGACATACACTGACACCAAGTAACAAAGACAGACAATGACACCAAGTAACAAAGACATACACTTACACCAAGTATTTTGACATACACTGACACCAAGTAACAAAGACACACACTGACACCAAGTAACAAAGACAGACACTGACATCAAGTAACAAAGACATACACTGACACCAAGTAACACAGACAGACACTGACACCCAGTAACACAAACAAACAAACTGACACCAAGTCACATAGACATACACTGATACCAAGTCACAAAGACATACACTGATACCCACTGACACAGACACACACTGACACCAAGTAGCAAAGACATACACTGACACCAAGTAAAAAAGACATACACTTACACCAAGTATTTTGACATACACTGACACCAAGTAATAAAGACATTCACTGATACCCAGTAACACAGGCACACACTTACACCAAGTAACAAAGACATACACTGATACCCAGTAACACAGACACACACTGACACCAAGTAACAAATACTGACACTGATACCCAGTAACACAGACACACACTTACACCGAGTAACAAAGACGCACACGGACATCAAGTAACAAAGACACACACTGACACCCAGTAACACAGACACACACTTACACCAGGTAACACAGACATACAATGACACCAAGTAACAAATACATACACTGATACCCAGTAACACAGGCACACACTTACACGAATTAACACAGACACACACGGACACCAAGTAATACAGACATACACTTACACCAAGTAACAAAGACACACACTTACACCAAGTAACAAAGACATGCACTGAGACCCAGTAACAAAGACATACACTGACACCCAGTAACACAGACACACACGGACACCAAGTTATAAAGACATACACTGAGACCCAGTAGCAAACACATACACTGACACCCAGTAACACAGACACACACGGACACCAAGTAACAAAGACACACACTTACACCAAGAAACACAGACTCACACTGACACCCAGTAACACAGACACACACTGACACCAAGTAACACAGACATACACTGACACCAAGTAACAAAGACATGCACTGATACCCAGTAACACAGGCAGACACTTACACCAAGTAACACAGACATACAATGACACCAAGTAACAAACACATACACTGACACAAAGTAACAAAGACATACACTTACACCAAGTAACAAAGACACACACTTACACCAAGTAACAAAGACATACACTGACACCAAGTAACAAAGACAGACAATTACACCAAGTAACAAAGACATACACTTACAGCAAGTATTTTGACAGACACTGACACCAAGTAACAAAGACATACACTGATACCCAGTAACACAGACACACACTTACACCAAGTAACAAAGACGTACACTGACACCAAGTCACAAAGACAGACACTGACACCAAGTCACAAAGACATACACTGATACCCAGTAACACAGACACACACTTACACCAAGTAAGACAGACATACACTGACACCAAGTAACAAAGACATACACTGATACCCAGTAACACAGACACTCAATTACACCTAGTAACAAAGACAGACACTGATACTCAGTAACAGAGACACACACTTACTCCAAGGAACATAGAAGACACTGACACCCAGTAACAAAGACATAAACTGACACCCAGTAACACAGACACACACTGACACCCAGTAACACAGACACACACTTACACCCAGTAACAAAGACATACACTGACACCAAGTAACAAAGACATACACTGACACCAAGTAACAAAGACATACACTGATACCCAGTAACAGAGACACGCACTTACACCAAGTAACACAGACATACACTGTCACCAAGTAACAAAGACAGACAATGACACCAAGTAACAAAGACATACACTTCCACCAAGTATTTTGACATACACTGACACCAAGTAAAAAAGACACACACTGACACCAACTAACAAAGACATACACTGACATCAAGTAACAAAGACATACACTGACAACAAGTAACACAGACAGACACTGACACCCAGTAACACAAAATAACAAACTGACACCAAGTCACATAGACATACACTGATACCAAGTCACAAAGACATACACTGATACCCACTGACACAGACACACACTGACACCAAGTAGCAAAGACATACACTGACAACAAGTAACAAAGACATACACTTCCACCAAGTAACAAAGACACACACTTGCACCAAGTAACACAGACATACACTGACACCAAGTAACAAAGACATACATTTACACCAAGTATTTTGACATACACTGACACCAAGTAACAAAGGCATTCACTGATACCCAGTAACACAGGCACACACTTACACCAAGTAACAAAGACATACACTGACACGAAGTCACAAAGACACCTACTGACACCCAGTAACAAAGACATACACTGACACCAAGTCACAAAGACATACATTGATACCCAGTACAACAGACACACACTTACACCAAGTAACAAATACAGACACTGATACCCAGTAACACAGACACACACTTACACCAAGTAAGAAAGACGCACACGAACACCAAGTAACAAAGACACACACTGACACCCAGTAACACAGACACACACTTACACCAAGTGACACAGTCATACACTGACACCAAGTAACAAATACATACACTGATTCCCAGTAACACAGGCACACACTTACAGCAATTAACACAGACACACACGGACACCAAGTAATACAGACATACACTTACACCAAGTAACAAAGACACACACTTACACCAAGTAACAAAGACATACACTGACACCCAGTAACACAGACACACACGGACACCAAGTAACAAAGACATACACTGAGACCCAGTAACAAAGACATGCATTGACACCCAGTAACTCAGACACACACGGACACCAAGTAACAAAGACACACACTTACACCAAGTAACACAGACTCACACTGACACCCAGTAACACAGACACACACTGACACCAAGAAACAAAGACACACACTTACACCAAGTAACACAGACATACACTGACACCAAGTAACAAAGACAGACAATTACACCAAGTAACAAAGACATACACTTACAGCAAGTATTTTGACAGACACTGACAACAAGTACCAAAGCCATACACTGATACCCAGTAACACAGACACACACTTACACCAAGTAACAAAGACGTACACTGACACCAAGTCACAAAGACACACACTGACACCAAGTCACAAAGACATACACTGATACCCAGTAACACAGACACACACTTACACCAAGTAAGACAGACATACACTGACACCAAGTAACAAAGACATACACTGATACCCAGTAACACAGACACTCACTTACACCAAGTAACAAAGACAGACACTGATACTCAGTAACACAGACACACACTTACTCCAAGTAACAAAGAATACACTGACACCCAGTAACAAAGACATACACTGACACCCAGTAACACAGACACACACTGACACCCAGTAACACAGACACACACTTACACCAAGTAACAAAGACATACACTGACACCAAGTAACAAAGACAAACACTTACACCAAGTAACAAAGACATACACTGACACTATGTAACAAAGACATACACTGATACCCAGTAACAGAGACACACACTTACACCAAGTAGCACAGACATACACTGACACCAAGTAACAAAGACAGACAATAACACCAAGTAACAAAGACATACACTTACACCAAGTATTTTGACATACACTGACACCAAGTAACAAAGACACACACTGACAACAAGTAACAAAGACATACACTGACATCAAGTAACAAAGACATACACTGACAAGAAGTAACACAGACTGACACCGACACCCAGTAACTCAAACAAACAAACTGACACCAAGTCACAAAGACATACACTGATACCAAGTCACAAAGACATACACTGATACCCACTGACACAGACACACACTGACACCAAGTAGCAAAGACATACACTGACACCAAATAACAAAGACATACACTTGCACCAAGTAACACAGACATACACTGACACCAAGTAACAAAGACATACACTTACACCAAGTATTTTGACATACACTGACACCAAGTATCAAAGGCATTCACTGATACCCAGTAACACAGGCACACACTTACACCAAGTAACAAAGACATACACTGACACCAAGTCACAAAGACACCGACTGACACCCAGTAACAAAGACATACACTGACACCAAGGCACAAAGACATACACTGATACCCAGTACAACAGACACACACTTACAACAAGTAACACAGACATAC
The DNA here is from genome assembly GCF_036365525.1 of Heterodontus francisci. Lineage (NCBI taxonomy): Eukaryota > Metazoa > Chordata > Chondrichthyes > Heterodontiformes > Heterodontidae > Heterodontus > Heterodontus francisci. The sequence goes on along the minus strand of NW_027140405.1, from coordinate 769,955 downwards.
ACTGACACCAAGGAACAAAGACATACACTGATACCCAGTAACACAGACACACACTTACACCAAGTAACAAATACAGACACTGATACCCAGTAACACAGACACACACTTACACCAAGTAACAAAGATGCACACGGACACCAAGTAACAAAGACACACACTGACACCCAGTAACACAGACACACACTTACACCAAGTAACACAGACATACACTGACACCAAGTAACAAATACATACACTGATTTCCAGTAACACAGGCGCACACTTACAGCAATTAACGCAGACACACACGGACATCAAGTAATACAGACATACACTTACACCAAGTAACAAAGACGCACACTTACACCAAGTAACAAAGACATACACTGAGACCCAGTAAAAGAGACATACACTGACACCCAGTAACACATACACACACGGACACCAAGTAACAAAGACATACACTGAGACCCAGTAACAAAGACATACACTGACACCCAGTAACACAGACACACACGGACACCAAGTAACAAAGACACACACTGACACCAAGTAACACAGACTCACACTGACACCCAGTAACACAGACACACACAGACACCAAATAACACAGACATACACTGACACCAAGTAACAAAGACATGCACTGATACCCAGTAACACAGGCACACACTTACCCCAAGTAACAAAGACATACACTGACACCAAGTAACAAAGACATACACTTACACCAAGTAACAAAAACACACACTTACACCAAGTAACACAGACATACACTGACACCAAGTAACAAAGACAGACAATTACACCAAGTAACAAAGACATACACTTACAGCAAGTATTTTGACAGACACTGACGCCAAGTAACAAAGCCATACACTGATACCCAGTAACACAGACACACACTTACACCAAGTAACAAAGACGTACACTGACACCAAGTCACTAAGACACACACTGACACCAAGTCACAAAGACATACACTGATAACCAGTAACACAGACACACACTTGCACCAAGTAAGACAGACATACACTGACACCAAGTAACAAAGACACACACTTACTCCAAGTAACAAAGAATACACTGACACCAAGTAACAAAGACATGCACTGATACCCAGTAACACAGGCACACACTGGTGGGGCGGGGGGGGGGGGCACATTGGCGCAGTGTTTCGCACCGCAGCCTCACAGCTCCAGGGACCAGGGTTCGATTCTGTGTACTGCCTGTGCGGAGTTTGCAAGTTCTCCCTGTGTCTGCGTGAGTTTCCTCCGGGTGCTCCGGTTTCCTCCCACATGCCATAGACTTGCAGGTTGATAGGTTAATTGGCAATCATAAATTGCCCCTAGTATAGGTAGGTGGCAGGGAAATATATAGGGACAGGTGACGATGTGATCGGAATACGGAATTAGTGTAGGATTAGCATAAATGGGTGGTTGATGGTCGGCACAGACTCGGTGGGCCGAAGGGCCTGTTTAAGTGCTGTATCTCTAAACTAAACTAAATACTGACACTTAGTGTCACAGATACACACTGACACCCAGTAACACAGACACACACGGACTCCAAGTGACAAAGACACACATGGAAACCAAGTAACAAAGACACACACTTGCACGAAGTAACACAGACACACACTGACAACCAGTAACACAGACACACACTTCCGCCAAGTAACACAGACATACACTGACACCAAGTAACAAAGACATACACTGACACCAAGTAACACAGACATACACTGACACCAAGTAACAAAGACATACACTTACACAAAGTAACAAAGACACATACTTGTACCAAGTAACAAAGACATACACTGACACCAAGTAACAAAGACATACACTGACACCAAGTCACAAAGACATACACTGATACCCAGTAACATAGACACACACGTAGGCCAAGTAACACAGACATACACTGACACCAAGTAAAAAAAGACATGCACTGATACCCAGTATCACAGACACACACTTGCACCAAGTAACAAAGACATTCACTGACACAAAGTCACAAAGACATACACTGACACCCAGTAACAAAGACATACACAGACACCAAGTCACAAAGACATACACTGATACCCAGTAACATAGACACACACGTAGACCAAGTAACACAGACATACACTGACACCAAGTAAAAAAAGACATGCACTGATACCCAGTATCACAGACACACACTTGCACCAAGTAACAAAGACATTCACTGACACTAAGTCACAAAGACACACACTGACACCCAGTAACAAAGACATACACTGACACCAAGTCACAAAGACATACACTGATACCCAGTAACACAGACACACACTTACGCCAAGTAACAAAGACAGAGACTGATACCCAGTAACACAGACACACACTTACACCAAGTAACAAAGACTTACACTGATACCCAGGAACAAAGACATACGCTGACACCCAGTAATACAGACACACACGGACACCAAGTAGCAAAGACACACACTTACACCAAGTAACACAGACACACACTGACACCCAGCAACACAAATAAACACAATGACACCAAGTAACACAGACATACACTTACACCAAGTAACAAAGACATACACTGATACCCAGTAACACAGGCACACACTTACACCAAGTAACAAAGACATACACTGACACCCAGTAACAAAGACATACAATGACACCCAGTAACACAGAAACACTCGGACACCAAGTAACAAAGACACACACGGACACCAAGTAACAAAGACACACACTTACACCAAGTAACACAGACACACACTGACACCCAGTAACACAGACACACACTTACACCAAGTAACACAGACATACACTGACACCAAGTAACAAAGACATACACTGATACCCAGTAACACAGGCACACACTTACACCAAGTAACACAGACATACACTGACACCTAGTGTCACAGATACACACTGACACACAGCTTCACAAACAAACACACACTGACACCCAGTATCCCAGAGAAACACTGATAAACAGTAAGAAAGACATACACTGACACCAAGTAACACAGACACACACTGACACCAAGTAGCAAAGACATACACTGACACCAAGTCACAAAGACATACACTGATACCAAGTTACAAAGACATACACTGATACCCAGTAACACAGACACACACTGACACCAAGTAACAAAGACATACACTGACACCAAGTAACAAAGACATCCACTTCTACCAAGTAACAAAGACAAACACTTGCACCAAGTAACACAGACATACACTGACACCAAGTAACAAAGACATACACTTACCCCAAGTATTTTGACATGCACTGACACCAAGTAGCAAAGACATACACTGATACCCAGTAACACAGACACACACTTACACCAAGTAACAAAGACATACACTGACACCAAGTCACAAAGAAACACACTGAAACCCAGTAACAAAGACATGCAATAACACCAAGTCACAAAGACATACACTGATACCCAGTAACACAGACACAAACTTACACCAAGTAACAAAGACATACACTGACACCAAGAAACAAAGACATACACTGATACCCAGTAACACAGACACACAATTACACCAAGTAACAAAGACAGACACTGATACCCAGTAACACATACACACACTTATACCAAGTAACAAAGACTTACACTGACACCCAGTTACAAAGACATACACTGATATCCAGTAACACAGACACACACGGACACCAAGAAACAAAGACACACACGGACACCAAGTAACAAAGACACACACTGACACCAAGTAACAAAGACATACACTTACACAAAGTAACAAAGACACATACTTGTACCAAGTAACAAAGACATACACTGACACCAAGTAACAAAGACAGACAATTACACCAAGAAACAAAGACATACATTTACACCAAGTATTTTGACATACACTGACACCAAGTAAAAAAAGACATGCACTGATACCCAGTATCACAGACGCACACTTGCACCAAGTAACAAAGACATTCACTGACACAAAGTCACAAAGACACACACTGACACCCAGTAACAAAGACATACACTGACACCAAGTCACAAAGACATGCACTGATACCCAGTAACATAGACACACACGTAGACCAAGTAACACAGACATACACTGACACCAAGTAAAAAAAGACATGCACTGATACCCAGTATCACAGACACACACTTGCACCAAGTAACAAAGACATTCACTGACACAAAGTCACAAAGACACACACTGACACCCAGTAACAAACACATACACTGACACCAAGTCACAAAGACATACACTGATACCCAGTAACACAGACACACACTTACGCCAAGTAACAAAGACAGACACTGATACCCAGTAACACAGACACACACTTACACCAAGTAACAAAGACTTACACTGATACCCAGGAACAAAGACATACACTGACACCCAGTAATACAGACACACACGGACACCAAGTAGCAAAGACACACACTTACACCAAGTAACACAGACACACACTGACACCCAGCAACACAAATAAACACAATTACACCAAGTAACACAGACATACACTTACACCAAGTAACAAAGACATACACTGATACCCAGTAACACAGGCACACACTTACACCAAGTAACAAAGACATACACTGACACCCAGTAACAAAGACATACAATGACACCCAGTAACACAGAAACACTCGGACACCAAGTAACAAAGACACACACGGACACCAAGTAACAAAGACACACACTTACACCAAGTAACACAGACACACACTGACACCCAGTAACACAGACACACACTTACACCAAGTATCACAGACGCACACTTGCACCAAGTAACAAAGACATTCACTGACACAAAGTCACAAAGACACACACTGACACCCAGTAACAAAGACATACACTGACACCAAGTCACAAAGACATGCACTGATACCCAGTAACATAGACACACACGTAGACCAAGTAACACAGACATACACTGACACCAAGTAAAAAAAGACATGCACTGATACCCAGTATCACAGACACACACTTGCACCAAGTAACAAAGACATTCACTGACACAAAGTCACAAAGACACACACTGACACCCAGTAACAAACACATACACTGACACCAAGTCACAAAGACATACACTGATACCCAGTAACACAGACACACACTTACGCCAAGTAACAAAGACAGACACTGATACCCAGTAACACAGACACACACTTACACCAAGTAACAAAGACTTACACTGATACCCAGGAACAAAGACATACACTGACACCCAGTAATACAGACACACACGGACACCAAGTAGCAAAGACACACACTTACACCAAGTAACACAGACACACACTGACACCCAGCAACACAAATAAACACAATTACACCAAGTAACACAGACATACACTTACACCAAGTAACAAAGACATACACTGATACCCAGTAACACAGGCACACACTTACACCAAGTAACAAAGACATACACTGACACCCAGTAACAAAGACATACAATGACACCCAGTAACACAGAAACACTCGGACACCAAGTAACAAAGACACACACGGACACGAAGTAACAAAGACACACACTTACACCAAGTAACACAGACACACACTGACACCCAGTAACACAGACACACACTTACACCAAGTAACACAGACATACACTGACACCAAGTAACAAAGACATACACTGATACCCAGTAACACAGGCACACATTTACACCAAGTAACACAGACATACAGTGACACCTAGTGTCACAGATACACACTGACACACAGCTACACAAACAAACACACACTGACACCCAGTATCCCAGAGAAACACTGATAAACAGTAAGAAAGACATACACTGACACCAAGTAACACAGACACACACTGACACCAAGTAGCAAAGACATACACTGACACCAAGTCACAAAGACATACACTGATACCAAGTTACAAAGACATACACTGATACCCAGTAACACAGACACACACTGACACCAAGTAACAAAGACATACACTGACACCAAGTAACAAAGACATCCACTTCAACCAAGTAACAAAGCCACACACTTGCACCAATTAACACAGACATACACTGACACCAAGTAACAAAGACATACACTTACCCCAAGTATTTTGACATGCACTGACACCAAGTAACAAAGACATACACTGATACCCAGTAACACAGACACACACTTACACAAAGTAACAAAGACATACACTGACACCAAGTCACAAAGAAACACACTGAAACCCTGTAACAAAGACGTACACTGACACCAAGTCACAAAGACATACACTGATACCCAGTAACACAGACACACACTTACACCAAGTAACAAAGACATACACTGACACCAAGAAACAAAGACATACACTGATACCCAGTAACACAGACACACAATTACACCAAGTAACAAAGACAGACACTGATACCCAGTAACACATACACACACTTATACCAAGTAACAAAGACTTACACTGACACCCAGTTACAAAGACATACACTGATATCCAGTAACACAGACACACACGGACACCAAGTAACAAAGACACACACGGACACCAAGTAACAAAGACACACACTTACACCAAGTAACACAGACACACACTGACACCCAGTAACACAGACACACACTTACACCAAGTCACACAGACATACACTGACACCAAGTAACAAAGACATACACTGATACCCAGTAACAAAGGCACACACTTACACCAAGTAACACAGACATACACTGACACAAAGTAACAAAGACATACACTGACACCAAGTAACAAAGACATACACTTACACCAAGTAACAAAGACACACACTTACACCAAATAACAAAGTCATACACTGACACCAAGTAACAAAGACAGACAATTACACGAAGTAACAAAGACATACACTTACACCAATTACTTTGACATACACTGACACCAAGTAACAAAGACATACTCTGATACCCATTAACACAGGCACACACTTATACCAAGTAACAAAGACATACACTTACACCAAGTAACAAAGACACACAATTACACCAGTTAAAACAGACAAACACCGACACCAAGTAACAAAGACATACACTTACACCAAGTAACAAAGACACACACTGAGACCCAGTAACAAAGACATACACTGACACCCAGTAACTCAGACATACACTGACACCAAGTAACAAAGACATACACTTACCCCAAGTATTTTGACATACACTGACACAAAGTAACAAAGACATACACTGATACCCAGTAACACAGACACACACTGACACCATGTAACAAAGACATACACAGACACCAAGTCACAAAGACATACACTAATACCCAGTAACAAAGGCACACACTTACACCAAGTAATACAGACATACAGTGACACCAAGTAACAAAGAAATACACTGACACCAAGTAACAAAGACATACACTTACACCAAGTAACAAAGACACACACTTACAACAAGTAACACAGACATACACTGACACCAAGTAACAAAGACAGACAATTACACCAAGTAACAAAGACATACACTTACACCAATTACTTTGACACACACTGACACAAAGTAACAAAGACATACACTGATGCACAGTAACACAGGCACACACTTACACCAAGTAACACAGACATACACTGACACCAAGTAACAAAGACATACACTGACACCAAGTAACAAAGACATACACTTACACCAAGTAACAAAGACACACAATTACACCAAGGAACAAAGACATACACTGACACCAAGAAACAAAGACATACACTGATACCCAGTAACACAGACACACAATTACACCAAGTAACAAAGACAGACACTGATACCCAGTAACACATACACACACTTAGACCAAGTAACAAAGACTTACACTGACACCCAGTAACAAAGACATACACTGATATCCAGTAACACAGACACACGCGGACACCAAGCAACAAAGACACACACGGACACCAAATAACAAAGACACACACTTACACCAAGTAACACAGACACACACTGACACCCAGTAACACAGACACACACTTACACCAAGTAACAAAGACACACACTTACACCAAGTAACACAGACATACACTGACACCAAGTAACAAAGACAGACAATTACACCAAGTAACAAAGACATACACTTACACCAATTACTTTGACATACACTGACACCAAGTAACAAAGACATACTCTGAAACCCAGTAACACAAACACACACACACCAAGTAACACAGACATACACTGACACCAAGTAACAAAGACATGCACTGACACCAAGTAACAAAGACATATACTTACACCAAGTAACAAAGACACACAATTACACCAAGTAACACAGACAAACACCGACACCAAGTAACAAAGACATACACTTATACCAAGTAACAAAGACACACACTGAGACCCAGTAACAAAGACATACACTGACACCCAGTAACTCAGACACACACACACACCAAGTAACAAAGACATACACTTACCCCAAGTATTTTGACATACACTGACACAAAGTAACAAAGACATACACTGATACCCAGTAACAGAGACACACACTGACACCATGTAACAAAGACATACACAGACACCAAGTCACAAAGACATACACTAATACCCAGTAACAGAGGCACACACTTCCACCAAGTAACACAGACATACAGTGACACCAAGTAACAAAGAAATACACTGACACCAAGTAACAAAGACATACACTTACACCAAGTAACAAAGACACACACTTACACCAAGTAACACAGACATACACTGACACCAAGTAACAAAGGCAGACAATTACAGAAAGTAACAAAGACATACACTTACACCAATTACTTTGACATACACTGATACCAAGTAACAAAGACATGCACTGATACCCATTAACACAGGCACACACTTACACCAAGTACCACAGACATACACTGACACCAAGTAACAAAGACATACACTGACACCAAGTAACAAAGACACACACTTATACCAAGTAACAAAGACATACACTGACACCAAGAAACAAAGACATACACTGATACCCAGTAACACAGACGCACAATTACACCAAGTAACAAAGACAGAAACTGAAACCCAGTAACACATACACACACATATACCAAGTAACAAAGACACACACGGACACCAAGTAACAAAGACACACACGGACACCAAGTAACAAAGAGACATACTTACACCAAATAACACAGACACACACTGACACCCAGTAACACAGACACACACTTACACCAAGTCACACAGACATACACTGACACCAAGTAACAAAGACATACAAAGATACCCAGTAACAAAGGCACACACTTACACCAAGTAACACAGACATGCACTGACACCAAGTAACAAAGACATACACTGACACCAAGTAACAAAGACATACACTTACACCAAGTAACAAAGACACACACTTACACCAAGTAACACAACAATACACTGACAGCAAGTAACAAAGACAGACAATTACACCAAGTAACAAAGACATACACTTACACCAATTACTTTGACATACACTGACACCAAGTAACAAAGACATACACCGATGCCCAGTAACACAGGCACACACTTACACCAAGTAACAATGACACACAATTACACCAAGTAACACAGACAAACACTGACACCAAGTAACAAAGACATACACTTACACCAAGTAACAAAGGCACACACTGAGACCCAGTAACAAAGACACACACTGACACCAAGTAACAAAGACATACACTTACCCCAAGTATTTTGACATACACTGACACAAAGTAACAAAGACATACACTGATACCCAGTAACACAGAGGCACACTGACACCAAGTAACAAAGACATACACAGACACCAAGTCACAAAGAGATACACTAATACCCAATAACAAAGGCACACACTTACACCAAGTAACAAAGAAATACACTGACACCAAGTAACAAAGACATACACTTACACCAAGTAACAAAGACACACACTTACACCAAGTAACACAGACATACACTGACACCAGGTAATAAAGACAGACAATTACACCAAGTAACAAAGACATACACTTACACCAATTACTTTGACATACACTGACACAAAGTAACAAAGACATACACTGATACACAGCAACACAGGCACACACTGACACCAAGTAACAAAGACATACACTTACCCCAATTATTTTGACATACACTGACACAAAGTGACAAAGACATACACTGATACCCAGTAACACAGACACACACTGACACCATGTAACAAAGACATACACAGACACCAAGTCACAAAGACATACACTAATACCCAGTAACAAAGGCACACACTTCCACCAAGTAACACAGACATACAGTGACACCAAGTAACAAAGAAATACACTGACACCAAGTAACAGACATACACTTACACCAAGTAACAAAGACACACACTTACACCAAGTAACACAGACATACACTGACACCAAGTAACAAAGGCAGACAATTACAGCAAGTAACAAAGACATACACTTATACCAATTACTTTGACATACACTGACACCAAGTAACAAAGACATACACTGATACCCAGTAACACAGGCACACACTTACACCAAGTACCACAGACATACACTGACACCAAGTAACAAAGACATACACTGACACCAAGTAACAAAGACACACACTTACACCAAGTAACAAAGACATACACTGACACCAAGAAACAAAGACATACACTGATACCCAGTAACACATACACACACTTATACCAAGTAACAAAGACACACACGGACACCAAGTAACAAAGACACACACGGACACCAAGTAACAAAGAGACATACTTACACCAAATAACACAGACACACACTGACACCCAGTAACACAGACACACACTTACACCAAGTCACACAGACATACACTGACACCAAGTAACAAAGACATACACTGATACCCAGTAACAAAGGCACACACTTACACCAAGTAACACAGACATACACTGACACCAAGTAACAAAGACATACACTGACACCAAGTAACAAAGACATACACTTACACCAAGTAACAAAGACACACACTTACACCAAGTAACACAACAATACACTGACAGCAAGTAACAAAGACAGACAATTACACCAAGTAACAAAGACATACACTTACACCAATTACTTTGACATACACTTACACCAAGTAACAAAGACACACAATTACACCAAGTAACACAGACAAACACTGACACCAAGTAACAAAGACATACACTTACACCAAGTAACAAAGGCACACACTGAGACCCAGTAACTCAGGCACACACTGACACCAAGTAACAAAGACATACACTTACCCCAAGTATTTTGACATACACTGACACAAAGTAACAAAGACATACACTGATACCCAGTAACACAGAGGCACACTGACACCAAGTAACAAAGACATACACAGACACCAAGTCACAAAGAGATACACTAATACCCAGTAACAAAGGCACACACTTACACCAAGTAACAAAGAAATACACTGACAACAAGTAACAAAGACATACACTTACACCAGGTAACAAAGACACACACTTACACCAAGTAACACAGACATACACTGACACCAGGTAACAAAGACAGACAATTACACCAAGTAACAAAGACATACACTTACACCAATTACTTTGACATACACTGACACAAAGTAACACAGACATACACTGACACCAAGTAACCAAGACATACACTGACACCAAGTAACCAAGACATACACTGACACCAAGTAACAAAGACATACACTTACACCAAGTAACAAAGACACACAATTACACCAAGTAACACAGACATACACTGACACCAAGTAACAAGAACATACACTTACACCAGGTAACAAAGACACACACTGACACCCAGTAACAAAGACATACACTGACACCCAGTAACTCAGAAACACACTGACACCAAGTAACAAAGACATACACATACCCCAAGTATTTTGACATCCACTGACACAAAGTAACAAAGACATACACTGATACCCAGTAACACAGACACACACTTACACCAAGTAACAAGGACATACACTGACACCAAGTCACAAAGACATACACTAATACCCAGTAACACAGACACACACTTACACCAAGTAACACAGACATACACTTACACCAAGTAACAAAGACAGACACTGATACCCAGTAACACAGACACACACTTACACCAAGTAACAAAGACATACACTGAAACCCAGGAACACAAACATGCACTGATATCCAGTAACACAGACACACACGGACACCAAGTAACAAAGACACACACGGACACCAAGTAACAAAGAAACACACTGACACCAAGTAACACGGACACACACTGACACCCAGTAACGCAGACACACACTGACACCAAGTAACAAAGACACACACTTACACCAAGTAACACAGACATACACTGACACCAAGTAACAAAGACATACATTTACCCCAAGTATTTTGACATACACTGACACCAAGTAACAAAGACATACACTGATACCCACTAACACAGACACACACTTACAACAGGTAACAAAGACAGACACAGATACCCAGCAACACAGACACACACTGACACCCAGTAACAAAGACATACAATGATATCCAGTGACACAGACGCACACGGAAACCAAGTAACAAAGACACACACGGACCCAAGTAACAAAGACACACACTTACACCAAGTAACACAGACACACACTGACACCCAGTAACACAGACACACACTGACACCAAGTAACACAGACATACACTGACACCAAGTAACAAAGACATACGCTGATACCCAGTGACACAGGCACACACTTACACCAAGGAACACAGACATACACTAACACCAAGTATCAAAGACATACACTGACACCAAGTAACAAAGACACACACTTACACCAAGTAACAAAGACACACACTGACACCAAGTAACAAAGACCTACACTGACACCAAGTCACAAAGACACACACTGACACCCAGTAACAAAGACATACACTGACACCAAGTCACAAAGACATACACTGATACCCAGTAACACAGACACACACTTACACCAAGTAACACAGATATACACTGACACCAAGTAACAAAGACATACACTGATACCCAGTAACACAGAGACACACTTACACCAAGTAACAAAGACATACACTGACACCAAGTCACAAAGACACACACTGACACCCAGTAACACAGACACACACTTACACCAAGTAACACAGATATACACTGACGCCAAGTAACAAAGACATACACTGATACCCAGTAACACAGACACACACTTACACTAAGTAACAAAGACAGACACTGATACCCAGTAACACAGACACACACTTATACCAAGTAACAGGGACTTACACTGACACCCAGTAACAAAGACATACCCTGAAACCCAGTAACACAGACGCACACGGAGACCGAGTAACAAAGACAAACACTTACACCAAGTAACACAGACACACACTGACACCCAGTAACACAAACAAGCACACTGACACCAAGTAACACAGACAAACACTGACACCAAGAAACAAAGACATACACTGATACCCAGTAACACAGACACACACTTATACCAAGTAACAAAGACTTACACTGACACCCAGTAACAAAGTCATACACTGACACCAAGTAACAAAGACATACACTTACACCAAGTAACAAAGACACACACTGACACCAAGTAACAAAGACATACACTGACACCAAGTAACAAAGACATACACTTACACCAAGTAAAAAAGACACACACTGACACCAAGTAACAAAGACATACACTGACACCAAGTAACAAAGACAGACAATTACACCAAGTAACAAAGACAGGCACTTACACCAATTACTTTGACATACACTGACACCAAGTAACAAAGACATACACTGATACCCAGTAACACAGACACACACTTACACCAAGTAACAAAGACATACACTGACACCAAGTCACAAAGACACACACTGACAACTAGTAACAAAGACATACACTGACACCAAGTCACAAAGACATACACTGATACCCAGTAACACAGACACGCACATGCACCAAGTAACACAGATATACACTGATACCAAGTAACAAAGACATACACTGATACCCAGTAACACAGACACACACTGACACCAATTAACAAAGACATACACTGACAACAAGTCACAAAGACACACACTGACACCCAGTAACAAAGACATACACTGACACCAAGTCACAAAGACATGCACAGATACCCAGTAACACAGACACACACTTACACCAAGTAACACAGATATACACTGACACCAAGTAACAAAGACATACACTGATACCCAGTAACACAGACACACACTTACACCAAGTAACAAAGACAGACACTGATACCCAGTAACACAGACACACACTTATACCAAGTAACAAAGACTTACACTGACACCCAGTAACAAAGACATACACTGAAACCCAGTAACACAGACACACACGGACACCGAGTAACAAAGACACACACTTACACCAAGTAACACAGACACACACTGACACCCAGTAACACAAACAAACACACTGACACCAAGTAACACAGACATACACTGACACCAAGTAACACAGATATACACTGACACCAAGTAACAAAGACATACACTGATACCCAGTAACACAGACACACACTTACACCAAGTAACAAAGACATACATTGACACCAAGTCACAAAGACACACACTGACACCCAGTAACAAAGACATACACTGACACCAAGTCACAAAGACATACACAGATACCCAGTAACACAGACACACACTTACACCAAGTAACACAGATATACACTGACACCAAGTAACAAAGACATACACTGATACCCAGTAACACAGACACACACTTACACCAAGTAACAAAGACAGACACTGATACCCAGTAACACAGACACGCACTTATACCAAGTAACAGGGACTTACACTGACACCCAGTAACAAAGACATACCCTGAAACCCAGTAACACAGACGCACACGGACACCGAGTAACAAAGACACACACTTACACCAAGTAACACAGACACACACTGACACCCAGAAACACAAACAAACATACTGAAACCAAGAAACAAAGACATACACTGATACCCAGTAACACAGGCACACATTTGCACCAAATAACACAGACATACGCTGACACCAAGTATCAAAGACATACACTGACACCAAGTAACAAAGACATACACTTACACCAAGTAACAAAGACAGACAATTACACCAAGTAACAAAGACAGGCACTTACACCAATTACTTTGACATGCACTGACACCAAGTAACAAAGACATACACTGATACCCAGTAACACAGACACACACTTACACCAAGTAACAAAGACATACACTGACACCAAGTCACAAAGACACACACTGACAACCAGTAACAAAGACATACACTGACACCAAGTCACAAAGACATACACTGATACCCAGTAACACAGACACACACTTGCACCAAGTAACACAGATATACACTGACACCAAGTAACAAAGATATACACTGATACCCAGTAACATAGACACACACTGACACCAAGTAACAAAGACATACACTGACACCAAGTCACAAAGACATGCACAGATACCCAGTAACACAGGCACACACTTACACCAATTAACACAGATATACACTGACACCAAGTAACAAAGACATACACTGATACCCAGTAACACAGACACACATTTACACCAAGTAACAAAGGCAGCACTGATACCCAGTAACACAGACACACACTTACACCAAGTAACAAAGACTTACACTGACACCCAGTAACAAAGACATACACTGAAACCCAGTAACACAGACACACACGGACACCGAGTAACAAAGACACACACTTACACCAAGTAACACAGACACACACTGACACCCAGTAACACAAACAAACACACTGACACCAAGTAACACAGACATACACTGACACCAAGTAACAAAGACAGACACTGCTACCCAGTAACACAGACAAACACAGGGGGGGGGCACATTGGCGCAGTGGTTAGCACCGCAGCCTCACAGCTCCAGGGACCCCGGTACTATTCTGGGTCCTGCCTGTGCGGAGTTTGCAAGTTCTCTCTGTGTCTGCGTGGGTTTCCTCCGGGTGCTCCTGTTTCCTCCCACATGCCAAAGTCTTGCAGGTTGATAGGTTAGTTGGCCATCATAAATTGCCCCTAGCATAGGTAGGTGGTGGGGAAATATATAGGGACAGGTGGGGATGAGATAGGAATACGGGATTAGTGTAGGATTAGTATTCATGGGTGGTTGATTGTCGGCACAGACTCGGTGGGCCGAAGGGCCTGTTAAGGTGCTGTATCTCGAAACTAAACTATATAGTGACACCTAGTGTCACAGATTCACACTGACACCCAGTAACACAAACAAACACACACTGACACCCAGAAACACAGAGAAACACTGATAAACAGTAACAAAGACAGACACTGACACCAAGTAACACAGACACACACTGACACCCAGTAACAAAGACATGCACTGACACAAAGTCACAAAGACGTACACTGATACCAAGTCACAAAGACATACACTGATACACAGTAACGCAGACACACACTGACACCAAGTAACAACGACATACACTGATACCAAGAGACACAGACACACACTTACACCAAGTAACACAAACACTCACATACACCAAGTAACAAAGACATACAATTACACCAAGTAACAAAGACATACACTTACATCAAGTGTTTTGACACACACTGACACCAAGTAACAAAGCCACACACTGATACCCTGCAACACAGACACACACTTACACCAAGTAACAAAGACATACACTGACACCAAGTCACAAAGACACACACTGACACCCAGTAACAAAGACATACACTGACAACAAGTCACAAAGACATACACTGATATCCAGTAACACAGACACACACTTACACCAAGTAACACAGACATACACTGACACCCAGTAACACAGACACACACTTACCCCAAGTAACAAAGACATGCACTGACACCCACTAACAAAGACATACACTGACACCCAGTAACACAGACACACACGGACACCAAGTAACAAAGACACAGACTTACACCAAGTAACACAGACACACACTGACACCCAGTAACACAAACAAACACACTGACACCAAGTAACACAGACATACACTGACACCAATTCACAAAGACATACACTGATACCAAGTCACAAAGACATGCACTGATGCCCAGTAACACAGACACACACTGACACCAAGTAACAATGCCATACACTGACACCAAGTAACAAAGACATACTCTTACACCAAGTAACAAAGACACACACTTACACCAAGTAACACAGACATACACTGACACCAAGTAACGAAGACAGACAATTGCACCAAGTAACAAAGACATACACTTACACCAAGTATGTTGACATCCAATGACACCAAGTAACAAAGACATACACTGATACCCAGTAACACAGACACACACGGACACCAAGTAACAAAGACACAGACTTACACCAAGTAACACAGACACACACTGACACCCAGTAACACAGACACACACTTACACCAAGTAACACAGACATACACTGACACCAAGTAACAAAGACATACACTGATACCCAGTAACACAGGCACACACTGGGGGGTGGGCACATTGGCGCAGTGGCTAGCACCGAAGCCTCACAGCTCCAGGGACCCGCGTTCGCTTCTGGGTACAGGCTGTGCGGAGTTTGCAAGTTCTCCCTGTGTCTGCGTGGGTTTCCTCCCGGTGCTCCGGTTTCCTCCCACATGCCAAAGACTTGCAGGTTGATAGGTTAATTGGCCATCATAAATTGCCCCTAGTATCGGTAGGTGGTAGGGAAATATATCGGGATAGGTGGGGATGTGATAGGAATACGGGATTAGTGTTGGATTAGTATAAATGGGTTGTTGATGGTCGGCACAGACTCGGTGGGCCGAATGGCCTGTTTCAGTGCTGCATCTCCAAACTAAACTAAATACTGACACCTAGTGTCACAGACGCACACTGACACCCAGTAACACAAACAAATACACTGACACCCAGTAACACAGAGAAACACTGATACACAGTAACAAAGACATACACTGAAACCAAGTAAGACACACACACACTTTCACCAAGTCACAAAGACATACACTGATACCACGTCACAAAGACATGCACTGATGCCCAGGAGCAAAGACACACACTTACACCAAGTAACACAGACATACACTGACACCAAGTAACAAAGACAGACAATTACACCAAGTCACAAAGACATACACTTCCACCAAGTAACAAAGACACACACTTACACCAAGTGACAAAGACATACACTGACACCAAGTAACAAAGACAGACAATTACACCAAGGAACAAAGACATACACTTACACCAAGTATTTTGACATACACTGACACCAAGTAACAAAGACAAACACTGATACCAAGTCACAAAGACATACACTGATGCCCAGTAACACAGACACACACTGACACCAAGTAACAAAGACAGACACTGACACCAAGTGACAAAGACATACACTGACACCAAGTAACAAAGACAGACAATTACACCAAGGAACAAAGACATACACTTACACCAAGTATTTTGACATACACTGACACCAAGTAACAAAGACAAACATTGATACCAAGTCACAAAGTCATAAACTGATACCCAGTAACACAGACACACACTTACACCAAGTAACAAAGACATACACTGATACCCAGTAACACAGACACACACTGACACCCAGTAACAAAGACTTACACTGAAACCAAGTCACAAAGACATACAATGATACCCAGTAACACAGACACACACTTACACCAAGTGACACAGACATACACTGACACCCAGTAACACAGACACACACTTACACCAAGTAACAAAGACATACACTGACATCCAGTAACAAAGGCAAACAATGACACCCAGGAACGCAGACACACACGGACACCAAGTAACAAAGTCAC
Source organism: Heterodontus francisci (assembly GCF_036365525.1). Lineage (NCBI taxonomy): Eukaryota > Metazoa > Chordata > Chondrichthyes > Heterodontiformes > Heterodontidae > Heterodontus > Heterodontus francisci. The sequence continues at coordinate 751,180 of NW_027140405.1, read as the reverse complement.
AGACTTACACGAAGTAACACAGACACACACTGACACCCAGTAACACAAACAAACACACTGACACCAAGTAACACAGACATACACTGACACCAATTCACAAAGACATACACTGATACCAAGTCACAAAGACATGCACTGATGCCCAGTAACACAGACACACACTGACACCAAGTAACAATGCCATACACTGACACCAAGTAACAAAGACATACACTTACACCAAGTAACAAAGACACACACTTACACCAAGTAACACAGACATACACAGACACCAAGTAACGAAGACAGACAATTCCACCAAGTAACAAAGACATACACTTACACCAAGTATGTTGACATCCACTGACACCAAGTAACAAAGACATACACTGATACCCAGTAACAGAGACACACACTTACAACAAGTAACACAGACATACACTGTCACCAAGTAACAAAGACATACACTTACACCAAGTAACACAGACATACACTGACACCAAGTAACAAAGACATACACTGATACCCAGTAACACAGGCACACACTGGGGGGTGGGCACATTGGCGCAGTGGCTAGCACCGAAGCCTCACAGCTCCAAGGCCCCGCGTTCGATTCTGGGTGCAGGCTGTGCGGAGTTTGCAATTTCTCCCTGTGTCTGCGTGGGTTTCCTCCCTGTGCTCCGGTTTCCTCCCACATGCCAAAGACTTGCAGGTTGATAGGTTAATTGGCCATCATAAATTGCCCCTAGTATAGGTAGGTGGTAGGGAAATATATAGGGATAGGTGGGGATGTGATAGGAATACGGGATTAGTGTTGGATTAGTATAAATGGGTTGTTGATGGTCGGCACAGACTCGGTGGGCCGAAGGGCCTGTTTAAGTGCTGCATCTCCAAACTAAACTAAATACTGACACCTAGTGTCACAGACGCACACTGACACCCAGTAACACAAACAAACACACACTGACACCCAGTAACACAGAGAAACACTGATACACAGTAACAAAGACATACACTGAAACCAAGTAAGACAGACACACACTGACACCAAGTCACAAAGACATACACTGATACCACGTCACAAAGACATGCACTGATGCCCAGGAGCAAAGACACACACTTACACCAAGTAACACAGACATACACTGACACCAAGTAACAAAGACAGACAATTACACCAAGTCACAAAGACATACACTGACACCAAGTAACAAAGACAGACAATTACACCAAGTAACAAAGACATACACTTACACCAAGTAACAAAGGCAAACACTGATACCAAGTCACAAAGACATACACTGATGCCCAGTAACACAGACACACACTGACATCAAGTAACAAAGACATACACTTACACCAAGTAACAAAGACACACACTTACACCAAGTAACACAGACATACACTGACACCAAGTAACAAAGACAGACAATTACACCAAGTAACAAAGACATACACTTGCACCAACTATTTCGACATACACTGACACCAAGTAACAAAGACATACACTGATACCCAGTAACACAGGCACACACTTACACCAAGTAACACATACATGCAATGACACCAAGTATCAAAGACATGCACTGATACCCAGTAACACAGACACACACTTACACCAAGTTAAAAAGACAGACACTGATACCCAGTAACACAGACACACACTTACATGAAGTAACAAAGACATACACTGACACCCAGTAACAAAGACATACTCTGACACCCAGTAACACAGACACACACGGACACCAAGTAAGAAAGACACACACTTACACCAAGTAACACAGACACACACTGACACCCAGTAACACAAACAAATACACTGACACCAAGTAACACTGACATACACTGACACCAAGTAACAAAGACATACACTGATACCCAGTAAGACAGGCACACACTGGGGGTGGGGGGGGGGGCACATTGGCGCAGTGGTTAGCACCGCAGCCTCACAGCTCCAGGGAACCGGGTTCGATTCTGGGTACTGCCTGTGCGGAGTTTGCAAGTTCTCCCTGTGTCTGCGTGGGTTTCCTCCCGGTGCTCCGGTTTCCTCCCACATGCCAAAGACTTGCAGGTTGATAGGTTAATTGGCCATCATAAATTTCCCCTCATAAAGTTCCCCTCGTATAGGTAGGTGGTAGGGAAATATATAGGGATTGGTGGGGATGTGATAGGAATACTGGATTAGTGTGGGATTAGTGTAAATGGGTGGTTGATGGTCGGCAAAGACTCGGTGGGCCGAAGGTCCTGTTTAAGTGCTGTATCTCTGAACTAAACTAAATACTGACACCTAGTGTCACAGACACACACTGACACCCAGTACCACAAGCAAACACACACTGACAACCAGTAACACAGAGAAGCACTGATACACAGTAACAAAGACATACACTGACACCAAGTAACACAGACACACACTGACACCCGGTAAAAAAGACATGCACTGACACCAAGTCACAAAGACATACACTTATGCCAAGTCACAAAGACATACACTGATGCCCAGGAACACAGACACACACTGACACCAAGTAACAAAGACATCCACTGACACCAAGTAACAAAGACATACATTTACACCAAGTAACAAAGACACACACTTACACCAAGTAACACAGACATACACTGACACCAAGTAACAAAGACAGACAATTACACCAAGTAACAAAGACACACACTTACACCAAGTAACACAGACACACACTGACACCCAGTAAAAAATACATACATGGACACCAAGTGACAAAGACATACACTGATACCCAGTAACACAGACACACACGGACACCAAGTAACAAAGACACAGACTTACACCAAGTAACACAGACGCACACTGACACCCAGTAACACAGACACACACTTACACCAAGTAACATAGACACACACTTACACCAAGTAAAAAAGACACACACTGACACCCAGTAACACAAACAAACACACTGACATCAAGTGACACAGACATACACTGACACCAAGTAACACAGACACACACTGACACCCAGTGAAAAAGACATACACTGACACCAAGTAACACAGACACACACTTAAACCACGTAAAAAAGACAGACAATGATACCCAGTAACACAGACACACACTTACACCAAGTAACAAAGACATACACTGACACCCAGTAACACAGACATACTCTGACACCCAGTGACACAGACACACACGGACACCAAGTAACAAAGACACACACTTACACCAAGTAACAAAGACGCACACTGACACCCAGTAACACAAACAAACACACTGACACCAAGTGACACAGACATACACTGACACCAAGTAACAAAGCCTTGCACTGATACCCAGTAACACAGGCACACACTGGCGGGGCGGGGGAGGGGGGGCACATTGGCGCAGTGGTTAGCACCGCAGCCTCACAGCTCCAGGGACCCGGGTTCGATTCTGGGTACTGCCTGTGTGGAGTTTGCAAGTTCTCCCTGCATCTGCGTGGTTTCCTCCCGGTGCTCCGGTTTCCTCTCACATGCCAAAGACTTGCAGGTTGATAGGTTAATTGGCCATCATAAATTGCCCCTAGTATAGGTAGGTGGTAGGGAAATATATAGGGATAGGTGGGGATGTGATAGGAATACGGGATTTGTGTAAGATTAGTATAAATGGGTTGTTGAAGGTCGGCAGACACGGTGGGCCGAAGGGCCTGTTTAAGTGCTGCATCTCGAAACTAAACTAAATACTGACACCTAGTGTCACAGACACACACTGACACCCAGTACCACAAACAAACACACACTGACACCCAGTAACACAGAGAAACACTGATACACAGGCACAAATACATACACTGATACCAAGTCACAAAGACATACACTGATACCAAGTGACAAAGACATGCACTGTTACCCAGTAACACAGACACACACTTACACCAAGTAACAAAGACATACACAGATACCCAGTAACACAGACACACTTACACCAAGTAACAAAGACATACACTGATACCCAGGAACACAGGCATACACTGGCGGGGGTGGGGTGGGGCGGGGCACATTGGCGCAGTGGTTAGCACCGCAGCCTCACAGCTCCAGGGACCCGGGTTCGATTCTGGGTACTGCCTGTGCGGAGTTTGCAAGTTCTCCCTGTGTCTGCGTGGGGTTCCTCCGGGTGCTCCGGTTTCCTCCCACATGCTAAAGACTTGCAGTTTGATCGGTTAATTGGCCATCATAAATTGCCCCTAGTATAGGTAGGTGGTAGGGAGATCTTCCGGGTTAGGTGGGGATGTGATAGTAATACGGGATTAGTGTAGAATGAGTATAAATGGGTGGTTGATGGTCGGCACAGACTCGGTGGGCCGAAGGGCCTGTTTAAGTGCTGTATCTCTAAACTAAACTAAATACTGACACCTAGTGTCACAAACAAACACACACTGACACCCAGTCGCACAGAGAAACATTGATACACTGACACCAAGTAACACAGACACACACTGACACCCAGTAACAAAGACATACACTGATACCAAGTCACAAAGACATACACTGATACCCAGTAACACAAACAAACACACACTGACAACCAGTAGCACAGAGAAACACTGATACACAGTAACAATGACATACACTGACACCAAGTACCACAGACACACACTGACACCCAGTAAGACAAACGACCACACTGACACCCAGTAACACAGACACACACTGACACCAAGTAACAAAGACATACACTGACACCCAGTAACACAGATACACACTGGGCGGCACAGTGGCGCAGTGGTTAGCACTGCAGCCTCACAGCTCCAGCGACCCGGGTTCGATTCTCGGTACTGCCTGTGCGGAGTTTGCAAGTTCTCCCAGTATCTGTGTTTGTTTCCTACGGGTGCTCCAGTTTCCTCCCACATGCCAAAGACTTGCAGGTTGATAGGTTAATTGGCCATTATAAATTGCCCCTAGTATCGGTAGGTGGTAGGGAAATATATAGAGACAGGTGGGGATGTGATAGGAATACGGGATTAGTGTAGGAATAGTATAAATGGGTGGTTGATGGTCGGCACAGACTCGGTGGGCCGAAAGGCCTGTTTAAATGCTGTATCTCTGAACTAATCTAAATACTGACACCTAGTGTCACAGACACACATTGACAACAAGTAATACAAACAAACACACACTGACACCCAGTAACACAGAGAAACACTGACACAAAGTAACAAAGACATACACTGACACCAAGTAACACAGACACACACTTACACCAAGTAAAGAAGACATACACTGACAACAAGTCACAAAGACATACACTGATGCCCAGCAACAAAGACAGACAATTACACCAAGTAACAAAGACATACACTTACACCAAGTATTTTGACATGCACTGACACCAAGTAACAAAGACATACACTGTTACCCAGTAACACAGACACACACTTACACCAAGTAACAAAGACATACACAGATACCCAGTAACACAGACACACAATTACACCAAGTAACAAAGACATACACTGATACCCAGTAACACAGGCAAACACTGGGGGGGTGGGGGCACATTGGCGCAGTGGTTAGCACCGCAGTCTCTCAGCTCCAGGGACCCGGGTTCGATTCTGGGTACTGCCTGTGCGTAGTTTGCAAGTTCTCCCTGTGTCTGCGTGGGTTTCCTCCAGGTGCTCCGGTTTCCTCCCACATGCCAAAGACTTGCAGGTTGATAGGTTAATTGGCCATCATAAATTGCCCTTAGTATAGGTAGGTGGTAGGGAGAGATTCCGGGTTAGGTGGGGATGTGATAGTAATACGGGATTCGTGTAGAATGAGTATAAATGGGTGGTTGATGGTCGGCACAGACTCGGTGGGCCGAAGGGCCTGTTTAAATGCTGTATCTCTAAACTAAACTAAATACTGACACCTAGTGTCACAAACAAACACACACTGACACCCAGTCGCACAGAGAAACATTGAGACACTGACACCAAGTAACACAGACACACACTGACACCCAGTAACAAAGACATACACTGATACCAAGTCACAAAGACATACACTGATACCCAGTAACACAAACAAACACAGACTGACAACCAGTAGCACAGTGAAACACTGATACACAGTAACAATGACATACACTGACACCAAGTAACACAGACACACACTGACACCCAGTAAGACAAACGACCACACTGACACCCAGTAACACAGACACACACTGACACCAAGTAACAAAGACATACACTGACACCCAGTAACACAGATACACACTGGGCGGCACAGTGGCGCAGTGGTTAGCACTGCAGCCTCACAGCTCCAGCGACCCGGGTTCGATTCTGGGTACTGCCTGTGCGGAGTTTGCAAGTTCTCCCTGTGTCTGCGTGGGTTTCCTCCGGGTGCTCCGGTTTCCTCCCACATCCCAAAGACTTGCAGGTTGGTAGGTTAATTGGCCATCATAAATTGCCCCTAGTGTAGGTAGGTGGTAGGGAAATATATAGGGATAGGTGGGGATGTGATAGGAATACGGGATTAGTGTAGGATTAGTATAAATGGGTTGTTGATGGTCTGCACAGACTCGGTGGGCCGAAGGGCCTGTTTCAGTGCTGCATCTCGAAACTAAACTAAATACTGACACCTAGTGTCACAGACGCACACTGACACCCAGTAACACAAACAAACACACACTGACACCCAGTAACACAGAGAAACACTGATACACAGGCACAAAGACATACACTGACACCAAGTCACAAAGACATACACTGATACCCAGTAACACAAACAAACACACTCTGACACCCAGTAACACAGAGAAACACTGATACACAGTAACAAAGACTTACACGGACACCAAGTAACAAAGACACACACTGACACCCAGTAACACAGACACACACTTACACCAAGTAACAAAGACATACACTGACACCAAGTAACAAATACATCCACTTCCACCAAGTAACAAAGACACACACTTGCACCAAGTAACACAGACATTCACTGACATCAAGTAACAAAGACATACATTTACCCCAAGTATTTTGACATACACTGACACCAAGTAACAAAGACATACACTGATACCCACTAACACAGACACACACTTACAACAGGTAACAAAGACAGACACAGATACCCAGCAACACAGACACACACTGACACCCAGTAACAAAGACATACACTGATATCCAGTAACACAGACGCACACGGACACCAAGTAACAAAGACACACACTTACACCAAGTAACAAAGACACACACTTACACCAAGTAACACAGACACACACTGACACCCAGTAACACAGACACACACTGACACCAAGTAACAAAGACATACGCTGATACCCAGTGACACAGGCACACACTTACAGCAAGTAACACAGACAGACACTACCACCAAGTATCAAAGACATACACTGACACCAAGTAACAAAGACACACACTTACACCAAGTAACAAAGACACACACTGACACCAAGTAACAAAGACATACACTGACACCAAGTAACTAAGACAGACAATTACACCAAGTAACAAAGACATACACTTACACCAATTACTTTGACATACAATGACACCAAGTAACAAAGACATACACTGATACCCAGTAACACAGACACACACTTACACCAAGTAACAAAGTCATACACTGACACCAAGTCACAAAGACACACACTGACACCCAGTAACAAAGACATACACTGACACCAAGTCACAAAGACATACACTGATACCCAGTAACACAGACACACACTTACACCAAGTTACACAGATATACACTGACACCAAGTAACAAAGACATACACTGATACCCAGTAACACAGACACACACTTACACCAAGTAAGACAGACATACACTGACATCAAGTAACAAAGATATGCACTGATACCCAGTAACACAGACACACACTTACACCAAGTAACAAAGACAGACACTGATACTCAGTAACACAGACACACACTTACACCAAGAAAAAAAGACACACACTGACACCCAGTAACACAAACAAACACACTGACATCAAGTGACACAGACATACACTGACACCAAGTAACACAGACACACACTGACACCCAGTGAAAAAGACATACACTGACACCAAGTAACACAGACACACACTTAAACCACGTAAAAAAGACAGACAATGATACCCAGTAACACAGACACACACTTACACCAAGTAACAAAGACATACACTGACACCCAGTAACACAGACATACTCTGACACCCAGTGACACAGACACACACGGACACCAAGTAACAAAGACACACACTTACACCAAGTAACAAAGACGCACACTGACACCCAGTAACACAAACAAACACACTGACACCAAGTGACACAGACATACACTGACACCAAGTAACAAAGCCTTGCACTGATACCCAGTAACACAGGCACACACTGGCGGGGCGGGGGAGGGGGGGCACATTGGCGCAGTGGTTAGCACCGCAGCCTCACAGCTCCAGGGACCCGGGTTCGATTCTGGGTACTGCCTGTGTGGAGTTTGCAAGTTCTCCCTGCATCTGCGTGGTTTCCTCCCGGTGCTCCGGTTTCCTCTCACATGCCAAAGACTTGCAGGTTGATAGGTTAATTGGCCATTATAAATTGCCCCTAGTATCGGTAGGTGGTAGGGAAATATATCGAGACAGGTGGGGATGTGATAGGAATACGGGATTAGTGTAGGAATAGTATAAATGGGTGGTTGATGGTCGGCACAGACTCGGTGGGCCGAAGGGCCTGTTTAAATGCTGTATCTCTGAACTAATCTAAATACTGACACCAAGTGTCACAGACACACATTGACAACAAGTAACTCAAACAAACACACATACACCAAGTAACACAGAAATACACAGTCACCAAGTAACAAAGACAGACACTGATACCCAGTAACACAGACACACACTTACACCAAGTAACAAAGACATACACAGACACCCAGTAACAAAGACATACACTGACACCAAGTATTTTGACACACACTGACACCAAGTAACAATGACATACACTGATACCCAGTAACACAGGCACACACTGGCAGGGGTGGGGCGGGGCACATTGGCGCAGTGGTTAGCACTGCAGCCTCACAGCTCCAGGGACCCGGGTTCGATTCTGGGTACTGCCTGTGCGGAGTTTGCAAGTTCTCCCAGTATCTGTGTTTGTTTCCTACGGGTGCTCCAGTTTCCTCCCACATGCCAAAGACTTGCAGGTTGATAGGTTAATTGGCCATTATAAATTGCCCCTAGTATCGGTAGGTGGTAGGGAAATATATAGAGACAGGTGGGGATGTGATAGGAATACGGGATTAGTGTAGGAATAGTATAAATGGGTGGTTGATGGTCGGCACAGACTCGGTGGGCCGAAAGGCCTGTTTAAATGCTGTATCTCTGAACTAATCTAAATACTGACACCTAGTGTCACAGACACACATTGACAACAAGTAACACAAACAAACACACACTGACACCCAGTAACACAGAGAAACACTGACACAAAGTAACAAAGACATACACTGACACCAAGTAACACAGACACACACTTACACCAAGTAAAGAAGACATACACTGACAACAAGTCACAAAGACATACACTGATGCCCAGCAACAAAGACAGACAATTACACCAAGTAACAAAGACATACACTTACACCAAGTATTTTGACATGCACTGACACCAAGTAACAAAGACATACACTGTTACCCAGTAACACAGACACACACTTACACCAAGTAACAAAGACATACACAGATACCCAGTAACACAGACACACAATTACACCAAGTAACAAAGACATACACTGATACCCAGTAACACAGGCAAACACTGGGGGGGGGGGGGGCACATTGGCGCAGTGGTTAGCACCGCAGTCTCTCAGCTCCAGGGACCCGGGTTCGATTCTGGGTACTGCCTGTGCGTAGTTTGCAAGTTCTCCCTGTGTCTGCGTGGGTTTCCTCCAGGTGCTCCGGTTTCCTCCCACATGCCAAAGACTTGCAGGTTGATAGGTTAATTGGCCATCATAAATTGCCCTTAGTATAGGTAGGTGGTAGGGAGAGATTCCGGGTTAGGTGGGGATGTGATAGTAATACGGGATTCGTGTAGAATGAGTATAAATGGGTGGTTGATGGTCGGCACAGACTCGGTGGGCCGAAGGGCCTGTTTAAATGCTGTATCTCTAAACTAAACTAAATACTGACACCTAGTGTCACAAACAAACACACACTGACACCCAGTCGCACAGAGAAACATTGATACACTGACACCAAGTAACACAGACACACACTGACACCCAGTAACAAAGACATACACTGATACCAAGTCACAAAGACATACACTGATACCCAGTAACACAAACAAACACAGACTGACAACCAGTAGCACAGTGAAACACTGATACACAGTAACAATGACATACACTGACACCAAGTAACACAGACACACACTGACACCCAGTAAGACAAACGACCACACTGACACCCAGTAACACAGACACACACTGACACCAAGTAACAAAGACATACACTGACACCCAGTAACACAGATACACACTGGGCGGCACAGTGGCGCAGTGGTTAGCACTGCAGCCTCACAGCTCCAGCGACCCGGGTTCGATTCTGGGTACTGCCTGTGCGGAGTTTGCAAGTTCTCCCTGTGTCTGCGTGGGTTTCCTCCGGGTGCTCCGGTTTCCTCCCACATCCCAAAGACTTGCAGGTTGGTAGGTTAATTGGCCATCATAAATTGCCCCTAGTGTAGGTAGGTGGTAGGGAAATATATAGGGATAGGTGGGGATGTGATAGGAATACGGGATTAGTGTAGGATTAGTATAAATGGGTTGTTGATGGTCTGCACAGACTCGGTGGGCCGAAGGGCCTGTTTCAGTGCTGCATCTCGAAACTAAACTAAATACTGACACCTAGTGTCACAGACGCACACTGACACCCAGTAACACAAACAAACACACACTGACACCCAGTAACACAGAGAAACACTGATACACAGGCACAAAGACATACACTGACACCAAGTCACAAAGACATACACTGATACCCAGTAACACAAACAAACACACTCTGACACCCAGTAACACAGAGAAACACTGATACACAGTAACAAAGACTTACACGGACACCAAGTAACAAAGACACACACTGACACCCAGTAACACAGACACACACTTACACCAAGTAACAAAGACATACACTGACACCAAGTAACAAATACATCCACTTCCACCAAGTAACAAAGACACACACTTGCACCAAGTAACACAGACATTCACTGACATCAAGTAACAAAGACATACATTTACCCCAAGTATTTTGACATACACTGACACCAAGTAACAAAGACATACACTGATACCCACTAACACAGACACACACTTACAACAGGTAACAAAGACAGACACAGATACCCAGCAACACAGACACACACTGACACCCAGTAACAAAGACATACACTGATATCCAGTAACACAGACGCACACGGACACCAAGTAACAAAGACACACACTTACACCAAGTAACAAAGACACA